>NW_022196238.1:600000-1097714 GCF_008641045.1 Pistacia vera
GAGAAGAAAATGGTAGAAGAAAAGAGGAGGAGAAGGAAAACGGCTTTTAGTCTTTTCCATGATCATAGACGGAATTCACTAACAAATAGTACAAAAGTGGGTATTTGTCATTTCCAAACTTTTGGGTACTAGATTGTCTTTAAGGCAAAGTTTGGGTAGGAACATAGTATTGGGCCGTTAAAACAACTTAACAAAATCTTAATAACAAAGTCAGTTTATTTATATATTTCTTTACCTATCACATATCTACACTTACTTGAAAAAAAAAAAAAAAAAATCTCTTCTTTTTCATCATTCCATGTCAAAAAAGATTTATATTCCGTTTATTGCAAGAAAATCACAATTTGTATATCAATCCTATTAAAATAATTTCTTTTATTTCATCATTCTTAAATTAATAGAATTTCTTTCTATTCCATTATCTCCACAAAAAAAAAAAAAAAAAAAAAAAAATCTTAATTACTATATGACAAGCAACTATGATGATCTCTAGCTCTTTCACATCAACCCTCTTAAAAAAATTATCTTTGATAGAAAATTTCATCTTGAAAGTTTGTTTTCCTTTATGATTCTTTTCTATATCAAAAAAACTTTTCTATAATATATATATGTAAAATATTATTTAAAAAAAATTCAACCCTCCCCAAAATAAAAAAGTAATGTTTTTTTTTTAATGACCGGACGTATCCAGACCAGCTTACATTAGGAATAAGAAGCGAGTCGAGCAGTTTACGAGCTACTCGAGCTCGGCTCGTGAAAAGCTTGAACTCGATTCGAAGTCAATCGAGTTGAGCTCGAGCTCAGGTGGCTCATTTAAGGGGTCGAGCCAAGTTCGATCTGGGCGAAGCACAACTCGATAGGCTCGCAAGCCTCATCACCCTCGAAGGGCCAAATCGCAAGTTTTGTAATTTTTTTATTTTCAAGTTTTTAAAATGACAAACAACTCCATTCTCACAATAAACTCGAAGCTCGAGCTCGAGCACCCACCCATACTCGCGAACTCGAGCTCGAGCCCAAGAATTCAAGCTTAAACGAGTTTAGCTCAAACTCGAACTCAACACTGTTCATCATAAACCGAGCTTGAGTATCCAGAGACTCAACTCGGCTCGGCTCGTATACACCCCTAGCTTATACGCACCTCAACTAATCTTCCGAGACCTTAGAACTACCGGTCAGGTACGAGCACCAATGACACCCCTATTAGCAACTGTGAGAACTCGAACTCAGGAAATCATATTAGATCATTCTCTTGTTCTTTTATCCTCAAGGGGACTTTAACTTAGAAAACCATGTTAGATCATTTTCTTAGGAGATCATGTTAGATCATCCTCTTACTTTTTTATCATCAAGGGAACTCGAACTTAGGAGACCATGTTATATTCTTCTTAGCTCTTTTACTATCAGGCCACCCCGTGGTGATTAAATAAAACAATAATGTTATGTACAGATAAAAAAATAAAGATTTGTATACAAACTGATGTGACAAAAAATGAATAAAAGAGTGAATACAAAAAGTCAAACTCATCATATTTACTCTTCCAATCATTTCTGCCACATCAATTTGTATAAAAATCATTGTAGGATTTGTTTGTACGTCTAATATTACTCAAAATAAAATATTGGTTTCACCCTTGTGCAGATTTTTTGCGGTTAAATTTATCCTTTAATAGTAAAAAAAAAAAAAAAAAAAAAAAAAAACTAAGATTACTAATCTTTTATTGCATATACTTATACATCATTACTACGTATATGATGATGTAGGTTTTCCTAATATGAACACAACATTGGTTGGTAATTGTGGGCAATTAGTTTAGACAAATTGGAATAAACCCACATTGGGGTAGTAGTTAACGAAGTGATTCCAAGTCCATGGAAAACAATTAGTCAATTATTGATTGAATTTGATATTAAAAGAAGAAGACTATAGTTAGATTCGTTGTCAATCAGCTCATCTCATGAAAAACATTGTTTAAATTTTTAGTTTTATTTTCTAATATTAATTACATCCATCCAACGTATTATGGCATGCATCATCATTCTATGTCATTATACAGATGGCCCTCGAATATATTTCAAATATTAAGCTTTCACTATATATCTTCCACAAATTTGGTTAAATATATAGCTACGATCACAGACGTAATCAGGATCTTTAGTGAGTGAGTTCAAAACATTTAAATTGATAAATTTACAATAAAATTTTGTGATGTCTATATGAATTTAAATGCGGTAAAAAATGTAAACATTATAAAATATAAAACCATTTTTTATTTTTTTCAAAGTTTGAGTTGATTCAATATGAATTTAAATGGGTCAAAATTGTAAATATTATAAAATATGAAGCTTTTTTATTTTATTTTTTTATTTTCTTTTTAAGTTTGAGTGGGTTCAATTGAACCCATATGTTATAGTGTGGCTACGACTAATCACATTTTAACGAGGCTTTGGAAGTAACTATATAAAAATTGCTTCTTGATTTGATTGGTTAATTAACATTAACATGCCAATAAATTTACAGTAGTAAGTATGACAAAAAATAATAGAATATTCTCGTGAATAAATGATTACTTTTGAGTTAATGTGAACCTAGTTAATGAATGATTTTTGAGTTGAAATTAGGCTCGTAAGGTAAGGTGTTTAATGGATTTCAAGGATTAGTTAAAATGGGTATAAGCTGGCTTGGATACTCCGATCATCCAAAAACACTAAAAGCCCTAAAACACTAAAACCCTAAAACCCTAAAAACCCTAAACCCTAAACCCTAAAACCCTAAAACAAAAAAAAAAAAAAAAAAAAAACCCAAACCCTAAACCCTAAACTAATGTGAACCTGGTTAATTAATGAATTTTGAGTTGGAATATTTATTAATTCCCACTCGTTACATGTGGTAGTTCTTTCTTTCTTTCTTGATTATTTAATTTGTGTCAACCAAACAATAAAATAGCTTGCATTATTGATTTTACTTTTTATTTATTAGGACAGTGACTCAAGGTAAACTTATATTATTCCTATTTGTCCTAAAGAAGTTTTAAGATGAAAAATTGTTCAAAGAACTTAAGCATGTTCTTGATATAGTATATCAAAACATTCAAAATTTAGTCAATTAATGAAGTCTATATATAATAACTTATAATCTACGTAGTTAAACTTTTGAACACTTCAAAACCCTAAAGAACTTTGACATAGAGATAAGATATATCATTATAGAACATCAGAAAGAGGACAAATTATAGGTAGAGATATTTCTAGTTTATTTTTACCCAGGGCAAGTTGTGGTTAAGATCGATGTATCCAGGTTAGAATTTTTCTATATATACTTGCTGCACAGATGGATATAGATACAGTAAATTGCAAGAGAAAGAGAAAGAAATTAAATCTCAAGAGTACGAGCATGGAAGAAATCTTGCACATGAATGGTGGAGTTGGAGAAACAAGCTATGCTACCAATTCCCTCCTTCAGGTCTCTCTATATTTCTTCACGGAGAAAGTGAGAAAAAGAGAAATAATCATTTACTTAAGTTCCAAACATTCATTAATTTATATTTGTTTTCTTTCAGAGGACAGTGATATCGATGGTAAAGCCTATACTAGAAGAGAGCATCCTGGAGCTTTATGGCACCTTGTTGCCTGAGTGCTTGAACGTTGCTGATTTGGGATGCTCCACAGGCCCTAACACTCTTCTTGTGATATCAGAGATCCTGGAGTCCATTGAAGCTGCGAGCCAGAAATCGAACCTTAAGTTGCCGTTGTTTCAAGTGTTCTTAAACGATCTCCCTGGAAACGATTTCAACACTGTTTTCAGGTCGTTGCCAGGTTTCTGTAAGAAGTTGGAGGAAGAAAGGGGCAGTAAGTTGGAGCCGTGTTTCATAGCAGGAGTTCCAGGGTCTTTTTATGGGAGGCTTTTTCATAACAAGTCATTGCACTTTGTTCACTCTTCATACGCTCTAATGTGGCTCTCCGAGGTTCAAATTCATCTTCTCCATTTCTCTATGTATCTTTAATTAGTTTTGTCTTCTTATGTATGTTAATTTATTGCAGCCACCAAAAGCTTTGGTGATTAAACCAGAGGCACTTAACAAAGGGAATATTTGCATTGCAAAAACAAGCACACCTGCCGTGTTTAAAGCGTACTATGAGCAGTTCAACAGAGATTTCAGTATGTTTTTGAAGTCACGCGGTGAAGAGGTAGTTCCTGGAGGGCGAATGATGCTAACAACCATGGGCAACTTAAGAAGTGATGATCCTCTTACCATTTGGGAGTTTGTTGGATTAAAACTCAACGACATGGTCTTAGAGGTAGGTATAACATAGCCCGACGTTATATGTGTTACTAAACATTTTTTTTTTGGTAACTAGTACATCATTAAAAGAGAGTAATAATGTACAGAGAGACAATAAAAAACCAGTTATCCTACCTCAGGATAGGTCCTGAGATAAAAACAAAAACAAAAACTTAATATACTGTGAACCAAATCTCCTCATCTTTGTCTATCTTAAACACGTAAAATATATGAGATAAGAGAAAACAAGCAAGCAAAAGAATACAAAGACAAAGACATCGTACCACAAGACATGTCTCGGGATATGATTCCCCCCCCCCCCCCCCCCCCCTAAAAAAAAAAAAAAAAAACTTAAATAAGACTAAAATCAACTATACACAACATCATTCCTACAAAGACATCCTACTGAACATATTTTTTGTTACTTCATTATAGATGTAGTTATTAAGTCACTTGATTTTACGACAAAATTTGTCCTTCAAATAAAACCTTTAACTAGTGCTATATTTATCCGAATCTCATTAATTATTTTTCAACCACTAATACTGATTAATATTCAGGGCTTGATCGAAGAGAAGAGCCTGGACTCTTTCAATTTATCATACTATGCTCCTACTGCAGAGGAAGTAAAGAAGGTGATAGAAGATGAAGGGTCTTTTACTCTGGAAAGACTTGAAACTTTCATGGTGGATTGGGACACTTATATAAGTAAAGCCGATTGTAGCCTCGATACGGAAGAAAGAGCAGCAATTTTGGCCACTGACATGAGAGCAGTCGGCGAGCCCATTTTGTCAAGTCAGTTTGGAGAATCCATCATGGATGATTTATTTATGAGATTCAAACGGGATGTTTTCGGCTATATGGAAGCACATGAATGCAAGTTCATCAATCTGGTTATCTCCTTGACTAGGAAGACCTAAACAATGTTTTGAATCTCTTCATTGATCTATATCATGGAATTGAGAACAGCAATCACACTGGTTAATGAGTTAGAATAAGAAATATGTGAAAATAATTTCTCGATGGCTTGCCGGCCAATGTTAATTATGAGGAAAGAAATCAAGTTTGATTGCTCAAGGGCTGCATAGTAGTAATATAGAAAAAATCAGCACCTCCTCAAGTCTTTATTTATCATCAAAATTCTCTTGTTATAATTGTGTAACCCACCCGTTTGAGTACTTCTACATATAAATCAAATTAATTGATTATTAACTTGGCTATCTATTAATATGCATGAAATAGCAGTAACCAAAATAATAAGATTGAGGCAGATAATTCAAATCATTGACGAAATTAATGAGAAATTATAATAAATAGCACTAATTTGAGGTCCAAGTTGAAAACTAGTACTTATTGGAAAGTCTTTTACAATATAGCATAATTCCATTTTATGGACGGAAATGCCCATTTTGACTTATTCTTCAACCCTTAAAACCCGTCAAACCCATTCTCTATAACTACTAGAGGTGTTCAAAAGAACCGGTTGGAACCAGAACCGGCGGGTACCCTGGGTTTGGTTTCGTTTCCTATCCAGAACCAATCGTCAATGGGTAGGTTCTGGTTCCAAATTTTTGGAACCGAAACCGAAATCAAGAACCAGGAACCAAGACTAATATAAAATAAAATTAAAGATTACGGGGGTTAATAAAAACTTTTGTAGAAAAAGTAACGTGAATACATTTATATTTATATTTCATAACTTTTAAAGTAAGTTGAATTGAATTTTGAGAATCTACCTTTACAAAGTAATGGAGTTTTTAATTTTGAATTTATAATTTTATTTTTGTTAACAAGTGCCAGGTGGGGGGTATTTGTAAGTTTTTAAGGGGTTTTTTTGCAATTTTAAAAACTTTTGGTGGGTCAGTAATTTTACAAGGTACCCAGAACCGAAACCATTGTTACAGGTTCTAGTTCTGGGTACTTAGGAATCGGAACCGTCGGTTCCGATTCCAAATCTCAAGAAACCGTCGGTTCCGATTCCGGTTCCTTCAAAAAATGCAGGGTACCCGAACCGAACACCCCTAATAACTACAATCCCTACTAAATCGAAGAATATTTATGTAGATAGGTGGTTAATATTGGTTGTTCGGGTTAATATTTAGATGGGGATGTTGAAAATTGAAGGATTTTGATGTTTTAGACAAAGTCTGAGACTGTTTATCAGCTGGATTTGACTGTTTAGGTATTCTAAGGTTGAAGAGAACTCCCATACCAGTCGATATGGGGGTATTAGACACTTTTCTTGCTAATATAGGGATATTTGTAATTTTACTTGGAAGACAACCCATTCAGACAATATAAAATTATTCTTTGTAAAAATTACATATACCCCTTATAGGTATGAAAAGTGTATGATACTCCCTATCGACAAGTTTCGGTCATTTTTAGTCATCTTCAACCTTAAGCTACCCAAACGGCTAAATCCGGTTATACCCCTATCATCCAAAAAACACAGATCCCCTAATCATTTCTACAATTGACAGCCATTAAAACCACCTAAATTCGCACCATCAAACAACAATCAACCCAATTTCTCTTCCTAAACCAACAACTCCATCAAAACCCTAAATCTAAAACAATACAACAAAATCTTAATTGCAAGTCAAATCGACTGAAATCCATGACCAAATCGAATAGCAAAATTGGTTTATAGGCTGGGTTTTCAAAGTCTTCGATGGAGGCAATGGTTAGGATGAGTTTGAAGAAGATGAGTGAATGTTTAAGGTTTGTTTATATATGAGAGCATTTTTGTCCTTCAAATTCCCGTAATATTAATTGGATTGTGCTATTTGTTGAAAAGGTTTTCAAAAAAGTGCCAGTTTTCAATTTCCTACCCAAAATAGTGCCATTTTATATAATTTCTCGAAATTAATTGATTAATTGACTATCTATTAATATGAATTTAGTTTGTTGAGTTGTGCTATATATAACCCTACTAAATAAGGGGGAAGCTTGAAAAGTATATTTGGCAGCTATGAAAAGGAAAGTTTAACAAATAAAGGCAATCAAATTTTTAAATTTTGATTTTTTTTTTATTACAGAAGTTATTAAATTTGTATTAATAAAATTAAAGGTTTTTTTTTTTTCTTTTTTACTTTACCTTTTTAAAGATATACATCATCTTGTTCATAATCCTTTAATTAATCCCCTCACCCCCCACAACCAAAAAAAAAAAAAAAAAAAAAAAAGACTAATCCTATGATTAAAAGTCAATTTATATTCAAAACTCACCCAATGGAACACATATTTTAAAAGAAAGAAAAATTAAGCCGGACTGGCATTGGTCATATTTTATGTAATGTGTTCTGCCGGTGATGTCAAATAACTTGTACTGTAATATAAAATTGTAAGTGGTTAATTAAAATACTTGAAGAGTCATAAAAAAAAAAAAAAATTAGTCTGTCGATGGTACGTAGCAGTTGATTCCAAATATTATTTTCAGAGCGTTGTTTAATTCCAACAATATTTAAGTTGTCTAAATGATCAGTTCTTCATGTTATTAACTCTATGAATTTCGGCTAAATATTTTATAGCAAGGTTTTGCAGATCGATGTTTATTATTAGTATGATTCTTTATTTTTTAGTAGAAAAATGATAAATGAATAAGTACAGAATATTTGCATTTTCTAAACGTAAAATAAAGAATAAAAAGAGAATTAAAACAAAAGCGAAAATGGTAATAAAAATGGCATCCTAAGTTTTATCTTCAATTTTTCATTCATTTCAAATGATATCTCATTCCTTAAATCGACATATAAATATAATTAATACAATAATAAAGGGGAAGTGATCTTGGATCTTTTAGACCCCATTTATTTGATCATTAACCCCAATTAAAAGATAAAATTGTAATATAAATATAACACAATAAAATAGCTTTAACTTACCTTTTTTTTTTTTAATGACTGTTGTATCTGGACCAGTTTACGCGCACCTTGATTAATTGCTGAAGTTTATTGAATACCCTACAAACTCAATGTTTCAAAGTAAGTCATAAATATTATAGTAGGTAACTTCAAGGTTCGAACTCTGGAAGTTAATGAAGGGAACAAACCTTTGACCGCTACCTTTTATCATTACCAATTAGAATGCTCTTCTTTTTGTCAATATCAGGAGTCTCCTACTACCAGTCAAATAATTCATGGTGTCTTGCGGCAAGACTCTTGCCACTTGAAAACTAGGGTTTTAAAACTTGCTGACTTTCCAACCAAGGTGCCTTGCTCACTTGAAGACGAAATTTTCAACACTTGCTCACTTCCTCCTATTTAGCTACTTTCATTCATTCATTCTTCCAATCACTATTTTTACACCATTGATCTTACCCATAAAATTTTATTAAAACTTTGAGTATTTTAATTAGACTTTTAAAGATTTTGAAAGGGTGTTAATTCAAATTTTAGAAGAAAAATATTTTAGAGTTTTACAATTTGGGTATTTCTTTATCATGCTTGAAATTGTAACTCCCTCGAGCCTAAGATTTTCTTTGAAATTTTGTTTATTTTGATTGATCAAACATTAATTTTTTTTTTTTTTAATCATTACAGGTGTTTAGGTTAGTTTGTGCTTACTTCAATTAATTTATCGAGACCGTGAAACTATTGATCGGATGAGAACCTCAATGACTAGCTCGATTAATGCATCAAACATGAATTTTGATATCAAGTTTTACTTTTCATACTAAAATATTAACTTTTATTCTAAATATAAATATTTACTTTCACTTAAGGGTTATTCAATTAAGAATTTTTTTTTTTCAGGAGTATCATGGTTTAGAAACCTTATACAAAGACAAATTAAAATGACATTTTTGACCCTTTTTAAATTGAGGAAGAGTTAATCATAATATATGTGAGACTAACGATCACTTCCTATTATGAAGTAATATAGTAATAATGCAATATACAGTCCACGTTGTATATTTACATCAAAATTTAATCTATAATAAAATTTAATATTAAAAGAAGAAATAAATAACCCTTACCATTAACATCAAAGTCTCTAAAAAAATTATTAATATCTAAAGCTTTTTAATTAAAAAAAAAAAAAATCTAAAGGATGAACTTAATTTGGTTCAAGAATCATGCACATGAGTAGGGCGGAGTGGGTATACCCAACCCAATTCCAAGAAACCAGAACCAAAACTAGAATTGATCGGTTTCTTGAATTTGGAATCAGAACCAGAATCGATCCGTTCTAGTTCTTGGGTACCCAAAATTGGAACATAAAACACAGGTTCTGGTTCCGGGTACCCTGTAAATTTCTATTCCCTCATGATATTCTAAATACTAACAAAAATACTCCTAAAAATTACCAATACACTCCAAAAAATTTATAAAAATTATCAATACACCTTGAGTACCCGTTGGTGCCACCTCGGGTACCTGAATCTCGATTCCAAGTTTGGTTCTTGAAGTGGTGGAATCAGACAGGACTGGTTCCACCAAATTTGGAACCAAAACCGACCCTGTGTGAGCCGATTTTGGTTCTTACCCATAACTGATGGGTGGGTACCCACCAATTCCAGGTTTACCAGTTACCCATGCTCAACCCTACAATATGAGAATTACTTTGACCTTTCTCGCTTCTGGAAAACGAATCAGTGCCGCATATTATATCCCAATACAATTTATTTATTTTAATTAAATTCATTAAAATGCCATGTACAGGTACTGATTCTTGAATACAAACAATCTTCACGTGGAAATAATTTAAATCACAATTTGCACATGTAACATATGTTCGATAACGTGGGATCACCCATACAGTATCAATATCGTGTTCATACTTTATTAATGACTATATATTATTGATTTTGAAGGCTTTATTGGTGGTTGGCAACAACATAGGACTAATTAATTAATTATAAGTCTAATGAAACGTGGAGAAATTACTCAATTATTTATTATCATTTTATCAACACATACACTTATATTATATAGATGTGGGCGAATTTAATTATTATCTTAATAATATTTTGAAATATCAGATTCCACTCTTAAATCTTTTGTCTTCTTTGTTTTTTTGCGTACTCCATTGCCGCTTCTCGACGTCTGAGTTCACACACTATGCTATTACGCAACTGTGTTGGCAATAAAATGAAGACACCTACTGCAGATTTACTCTGGTTTATCTAATATGGGCTACGTCCAGTCGAGTCAATATTATTGTAATATTTCCTCTCTTTTCTCTCATTTACAATGAATAAATTACCCTATGATTTGCTATCACACTCATAACAAGAAAAAAAAATGTTTATATACTAGGTTTAAGTGACAAAACCTAATTTTACAAGGATTCATATTCTTAAGCCTAACCCAATAAGAAATTAATAACTTAAAGAAATCTTACATGGAAAAGACATAAACCGCCTATGGGAACGGGACTCCCGAATATGTCTGTATAACCTACTAATGTTGAAGTAATCGACAATCCCAACAAAGAATGGTTAAAGATATTACAATAGTGGGAAAAACAAACACCCTTGTTTAAAAAGGCAAGGAGGTTCATCGATCTAACAAGGCATCATTTGACATATTGGCCCGTGGAAGTCGTTCAAATGATAAATCTTTAAAACAGAAACAGACAGATTTCAGTAGCCATTCAGATTAAATCAAATCTGACATGCATATTTCATAATTCCGTATGGGTGGTAATTTTGGGAGTCATTCAAATTATAAATGGATTATGTGATTGTGTAGATTAAGATGTGTGATGCCAATGGATTAGTAAACTAGATGTGTGGTGCTAACGGATCAAGCAACATTGACACAATATAAGTTTTCATTGAAAGCAATATAAGCCCCCGGGTGGTTGAGTAATTCGATAGAGACTTTTGGGTGTATGACTCAAGAGGTCTTGAGTTCGAATCTCTCATTGGTTGCTAATATGGGGGCTACTAGAGCTCTTATTCAGCTGGTAATTCTAGAATCCCTCCTCAGTTGCTAATAAAGGTGACCACTGGAGTTCTTATCCGGTCGATACTTTTAGGGTCTTGAGGGATTAGTTGAGATACGTATAAGTTCACCTAGACACCCCTGATTATATATATAAGTTTTTATTAAAAACTTATACTAAAAGTCTTATATTGTTATTATTATCATTATCCAAATAAATAGATGAGCGTTAGTGTTTCATTTAATTGATCTAAAAACTTGTATATCCTCTAGAAACACTTCACATGATCGACCGAACTCTTTATTTGATTTATCCCCAAGTATTATTTTATTTTGTACACTTCACATGGTGGTGGATTATTAGAAAGGTAATATGAACTGATTAATTCATGTGGACAAGAATCTAAAACCAGGATTCAATGTTTTGGAGTTTGGAATATTCCTCTGGGTAGCAATATGAGACCGGTACAGAACAAAACAAAACAAAATTAGATAAAACAACATGTGTTGCATATATATATATGGTGTCACACCGATTATGTAACAATACGTGTAACAAGTTAATTGCGAAATAGTATAATGCAAGTGGTATTGCAAGTTGTTAAAACATCTTCCAAGCCCTTATATGTTTCTCTCTTAATAGATTAAACCACTTTTTCCGCCCAAGGTTTGCTTTAACAACACTTTCCTACCCAAAAAGTTTCAAAACATACCACATTCCTTCGCAAAGTTTACATTATGTTAATACCTAAAATACACTTCACTTTCTCAGTCGACGTTCGACGAGTTACCAGGAGTCAGAGTAAGAGGGGTTTTATAGAGTGGAAGCTAGTAGATCGAATTATGGTGACTAATTAAATAATATTCAACATCGGAATCGGCCAGAGATAAGCTAAGAATGAGAAATCCTAACTTTGCAGTGGCAAGTAATCAGCAAAAAATAAAGTGTTGGAGTGAGAGGAGTTTTGTAGAGAAGAGACTCGAGGTTAAAAAATGGTGGTGAATGACACAATTTTTGCCATCGGAATCAGCTTTTTATAGTAATGGAATATTAACTTTGGGTGAAAAAATGGTATTTTAAAATTTTTTGGGTGGAAAAGTGTCATTGGGGTAAACCTAGGGTGGGAAAAAGTCGTTTACTCCTTTTAATATCACAATAAGATACACAGTCGGTAGCCCCACAGGGATTATTATTATTATTTTAAAAAAAAAAAAAAATTGTGCGAAAGTTGCCTGGAAGCTGGGCTCTTAACGCTGGACCTCTTCCCTTCTCCCTCTATATATATTATATTACTTTTCCACGCAAAGATAGACAAGCAAATTCACTACATCAAGAGCAATAAGATCGACAAGAACTGAAGATGGCGATTGAGGAACTCATCTTACACATGAATGAGGGTGTTGGAGAAACTAGCTATGCTAGCAATTCATTACTTCAAGTGATTAACTCTTTGTTTCTGTCGCGCATATATTTAAAGGACCTTAGTACTTGAATCAAATTTTCATCTTGTTTCTTAACATTTTATGTTTGTTTTGTTTTTCCAGAGGACGGTGATATCAATGGTGAAGCCCATACTGGAAGAGAGCATACTGGAGCTTTATGGCTCCTTGTTGCCTAAGTGCTTGAACATTGCAGATTTGGGTTGCTCAGCAGGCCCCAACACTCTCCTCGTGGTATCAGAGATCCTGGATTGCATTGAAGCTGCAAGCGAGAAATCGAACCACAAGTTGCCCTCGTTTCAAGTGTTCTTAAACGATCTCCCTGGAAGCGATTCAACACTGTTTTCAGGTCTTTGCCAAGCTTCTGTAAGAAGCTGGAGGAAGAAAAGGGTAGCAAGTTTGAGCCGTGTTTCATTGCAGGAGTTCCAGGGTCTTTCTATGGGAGGCTTTTTCATAACAAGTCGTTGCACTTTGTTCACTCTTCATACGCTCTTATGTGGCTCTCCGAGGTTCAAATCGATCTTCTCCATTACTGTATTATCTCTAATGTTAGTTTTGTCCATATGTATGTATTGACGAAGAGATACAAATATTTATAATTGCAGGCGCCAAAAGCAATGGGGAGCAAACCAGAATTAATCAACATAGGGAATATTTGCGTTGCAAAAACAAGCCCTCCTGCAGTGTTTAAAGCATACAACCAGCAATTCAATAGAGATTTCAGTATGTTTCTGAAGTCACGGGCTGAAGAGCTTGTCCCTGGAGGGCGAATGGTGCTGACCACCATGGCCAGCTTCAGCAGTGATGATCCTCTCACCATCTGGGAATTTGTAGGATTAAAGCTCAACGACATGGTCTTAGAGGTGTGTATTATCTAGGATGTCCGCATCTGAGAACTTTGGTGTATAGATTATACATCTCTTCAATTTGTCTACAATTACATCAGATATCTAAATAATATAAATTACTTCACAGGGCTTGATTGAAGAGGAGAAACTGGACGCCTTTAATTTATCATACTATGCTCCAACAAATGAGGAAGTGAAGAAAGTGATAGAGGAAGAAGGATCTTTTAAGCTGCAAAGACTTGAAACTTTTGCAATGGATTGGGACGCTTATATCAGAAAAGCCAATAATAACCTGGATAAGCAAGCGAGAGCAGCAGTTATGGCCACTGGTATTAGAGCAGTTGGTGAGCCCATTTTGTCTAGTCAGTTCGGCGAAGCGATTATGGATGATTTATTTAGGAGGTTCAAAGATGATGTCGTCGATTATATGGAAACATATAAATGCAAGTATATTAATTTGGTTATCTCCTTGACAAAGAAGAGCTAGCTGAAGCCTGGAACGATTATGCATTCATTATTTATTGTTGCATCTTGAATAAATATAATTAAAGAGCTCTCTCTATTGTGTTCTTGCTTTGTATTTTTTTAATTAAAGTACAGCGGGAAGAAGGAAGAGGCCTAAAGCTTCATTGTACAAGTTCCATGGAAACACATTGTTGTAATAGTAACCTGAACAAATTCATGAATTAGTTGAGAACAAAAGCCTATTAATTTAACCAGTTGCTTTGAGAACAGCAATCGCAGTTCTTAATAGGCTGCTTTGTCTTTTAAACATGATGCACTAGAACAATAATTTGTAAAATTTACATGTTATAACGCAGCGAACTAGCGTAAAAACAAGGTTAGTACACGACTATACTTTTAGGGTTGATAAAGAAGTCTCAATCATAGAAACTTAATTCATAAAGTTAAGGGAAAATATGAATAATCATTCTATATCTTAAAAAAATGAATAATATGTTTATATATGGTGGTAACAGCCAACCCTAACAAGACTCCCGATAAACAAGGAAATAAAATCTAAATTAATTAAAAAAAAAAAGAAATCCTAACTGTTGACTAATTATAAAATAAGAAATGACTCTAAATAAAATAGGAAAAACATGCAAAAAACTAAAATTGCTCTGAAACACGTCGAAACAGTGGATTCTGGTCTAGAAAACAACCCCTAACTGAGGAATCAAATAGTAAGTTGTCGGATTCAAAACGAGCTTCCTGTTGATATCTTATGGGCCTCATAACTTCTCCTGGATCTAAAGTTATGACTGTTCTAAGTTAGCATGTCCGTGTTTGGGCTTATGATGCTTGAGCCTTCTCCAGGAATTCATCTACTAAACATTTTACGTCATGTTACCAGCCAATTTAGAGATAATATAATTCAATAGTCAATGAAATCTGGAAAAACATCATACCGTACAATAACCTTAAATAAACATTTGTGTTGCTTTAAACAAAATATTTCCTTCTAGTTAAGTTAGTTACAAGACTGGTACGTAATTTATGCTCACCATCCTCTTCCTTAGTCTACCATTTATTGTTTCTCCGGAATTCACCAAACCAGTCAAGAATAAAACTTTTATGGACTCTCCAATCATGTGGCTAGAAGTTGTACAAGCAACCGATATGCTTCCAATTTCTTGTAAAAGTCCCTGTTCACCTTCTACAGACAATGTGTAGTCGAAACGAGTAGCTCGTGAGCTACTCGGGCTTGACTCATGACGAACTCAGATTTGACTTGCGAAAAGACGAGCAGTTCGCGAGTTCGAGCTCCTATTCAAGCTCGTGAAAGCTGTCAACCTTTTTTAGGCTCAATTCGATCTGCTTCCGAGCTTGAAATTGCTCGCGTCGCCATTCGAGTGGCAGCAGCTCGTGAGCTCGATTACGAATTTTAGATCACGTAAATCGCAATTACCTTAAAACAAAGACAAACGGCCGCAAAATCTGTACCCTTCAAACTCATTTCACCTCCGCCATCGTCGTCTTCAGTTCTTCAGACTGTAAAACTGAGATGCCTGTCACGCCACCATTGTTCAATTTGAGACCTTCATTGAGCTTGGGTTCTTCACACTGCAAAATCTGTTGAGATATGGAACACAAATTAATGTGTAAATATTCTTTCCTTATATTGCCCGGATTTCATGTGATTGAGAAATCCTAGCATAATTGCTGCTTTCCTTTATTGTCATATTTAGACCTGGCAAAACGGGTGGGTACCCGCGGGTCGGCCCGTACCCAGGTAAAAAATATAGGGTACGGGTCTAATAAATTATACCCATTTTTTTGGACCCGTACCCGGTCCAACCCGTATAACTGACGGGTTAAAAGGGTGAACCCGCGGGCACCCGCGGGTACCCGTTTTTGCAAAATGGCGGATTATACCCATTTTTTTTTTGTAGTCTCAAGCATTGACATGGCGGATTCAGAAACTATAGATACAGATATGGTTAACGTGAGAGCAAGTGACGAGGATTCTAGGGTAATGCCTCCTCCTTTAGTTCTAGTATTCCTACAACTAGTTCTAGAATAAACGTAAACATCTAGAAGTTTGGAATTATTTTGAGATATATGTTGGAAATAACACTGAAAGGACTAGGTGTAAGGCATGCAGTAAATTATGCATATGGTAGTGCCACACATGGGACTAAAAATATGAAGGTCAATACAAGAATTGTCCAAAACGTGCCAACCATGATGTAGGGCAATTATTGATTGATCAAATATAGATTGCAAAGTAGAAGATTAGTCAAGAGACTTTTCGTGAAATATGGCCTTATCAATTTCAATATAAAATATCCATATTCTATTGGAGAATAAGGAACTAGGAGAGTCTTTCAAGATGTGTAATGAGCTTGTGCATTATTCTAGGAACGCTAAGGCGGATTGCTTAAAAATATTGAAAGGATGAAGAAAAAAACTAAGTTTGAATTAGGGAGGCTGACAAGTAGAATATGCTTAACTTCTGATGTTTGGACTTCGGTACAACTGAGGGATATATTTCTTTGACAGCTCATTATATAGATGAGGATTGGGAGTTACAGAATAAAAATATGAACTTTTGTCATATTCCTCCTCCACACTCAGGGTGTTTTTGGCAGAAAATATCATGAATTTCTTGCAAGAGTGGGGTATTGAAAAGAAAATTTTCTCAATTACTTTGGATAATGCAAGTAGTAATGATAGGATGGAGGATATCTTGAGGAACCGCTTTGTGTGCAGAATGCTTTGTTATGTAAAGGTGAATTTTTCCATGTGCGTGTTCTGCACATATCTTGAATCTTATTGTTCAAGAGGGTTAAGAGCGCTAGTGTTGCTTTGAATAAGATTCGAGATAGTGTGAAATTATTAAAGCAACTGAGGCTAGGAGAATCAAGTTTGGAGAACTTGCTGTACAAATGGGAGTGAAAAGCTCAATGGGGTTGAGATGGATGTTTCCACTAGATGGAATTCGACATTTTAATGCTTGATAAGCGTTAATATTTCGTCCCGTGTTTGTGGCTTTGTCAACATAGATCCTAGTTATAAATTTTGTCCATCAATGAAGAAAGGGATAGGGGGGGAGGATATGCAAGTTCTTGGAACCATTTAATGATATTACGACTTTATCTCAGGTTCTAAATATCCTACAGCAAACTTGTACTGAAATGTGTGTGGGAAATTCAATTGCGTTTAATTGAAGAGAGTACGAGTGAGGATGAAGTTGTTAAGAGCATGGCAAAAAAAAATGATCCCAAAATTTACAAAATATTGGGATTCTTATAGTTTTGTGTTGACGATGCAACTATCTTGACCCACGTCTCAAGTTTCAGTTGTGGAGTACGCTTTCAACAAAGTTTATGATTCAAATACGCCGTACTGAAGTTGGAGACTGTAAGAATAACTTGCAAAAGCTTTTTCAAGCTTACGAGGCTAAATGTTGTAAAGAAGTTCCTGCCTCACCTTCAGTTTTCTCCTGCGAGTAGTTTACTTCTAGTAGGCGTGTAGATCATTCTTCTGTAAGTCACTATACTTTTTAGTTTTTATATTCTTATGAAAATAAAGTATTGTTTATTGTTTAATTTTAACTTTTGACACTTAACTGTTTAAATGATGTAGGATTTTGACAGCTATGAGAGTGTTTCATTTCCACTAGAAATCGAGTTAGATCTTTATTTGGAAGGATGAGGTTGATCGCGTCAAATATCAGATTTGGATATCCCGATCATTGGAAGAATAATCGTGATCGTTATCGGTATTACCATGATGGCTCGTGATATCATGGCAATACCAATAACATCCGTTGGCTCAGAGTCCGCTTTTAGTATTGGTAGTAAAGTGCCAACAAATATTGAAGCTCACTTCGACCAAAAAATGCAGAATCTTTGATATGCACTCGAACTTGGCTATATGGATATGAGTTTGAAGGTAAAATGTTAACATAATATTCGTATTTTATTATTTATATTATTAAATTTGTAGTTGATCATTGTTTTGTAGATAATGGGTGAAAGATGATTCGGATGATGATCTTGATGTGCCATTGACTGATCGAGACCGTGGAATCAAGAGACTCTATCACGCCCACTGTGGAGAGACATTTGCTGTCTTAAGAATTTTTTTTTGAATATTGGATTAGATTTTGTTATTTTAATTGGTATTTATAGTTTATTGACTTATTGGTTTGTTTATGTGTAATGTGTATTAGTGATTTTGTATTGTTTGTTTTGGTTGGTATTTGTAGTTTTGTATTATATGTTATTGTTTGTTTATGTGTTATTGTTTTTTTTGGTTCAATTGTTTATATTTAATTGATTGAATTAGAGTAGTTGATTTAGGGGGTGATGAATGTAAAAAATTAAAACTGCAGGAATTTTGGGGGTGTAATTGGCATAATTGAAAACTGTTAGGGGTGAAACTGTCAAAACCGAAAGCTGGAGAGAGAAAAAACGGTCCACCCGCGGGCCACCCGTACCCGTATGGGTAGGGCACGGGTCCAAAACATTAGACCCGTATATATCACCCGTTTTGGACCCGTACCGTTTTACCGGCCCGTACCGGCCCCACCACCCGTTTTGCCAGTCTAGTCTATTACACGTACAATAGGAGTTGTACAAAGCATATGAGATATACAAATACAATAGAAAAAATAGCATTGATTTTGTAATTCTTTTCTTTTTTTTGGCAATCTTTGGCAGACACTTGCTACTCTCGCCATCTCTTCTTCTTATTCCTTTCTTCAGTTTTAACATGGTATCAGAGCAGATCAATTAATAGCTTCGCTCAACCAACCTCTTCTTTTGTCCCTGCAATACAAACAAAAGCGCAGTAAGAATCCCTTCATTACTTATATTATTTTTCAATTTTTTTAATGGCCCAAGATCCAAACAACCAAGCCCACACTACTGCAGCCAACCCAAATATACCGATAAGCCCAAACACCATAACATCAATCAACCCAAAATCCACCAACACAAATGGGCCCCAACCCACAAATGGAACTTGGACCATTTCCTACAAACCAATCTGGCCTAATCCCTTTTTCATACCTGTTTACATTTTTGGGTTACCCCATGGATCAAAATGCCCAAACGGGTCCAGAACTCTACCCAACACAGCAACCTTTCACATTTCACATGATACCAACCATCACCCGCCACCTTGAACCAGGCGACGTTTTGTATACTCTAGCGTTTGATGGCCCAGAAATAAACCTTATCAAAATAATCTTGACCAGAGCAGAAAACTATGCCATATGGGCTAAAGATTTCCGTCGAGCTCTCATCACCAAAGACAAGGAGGGTTCTCATCGACAACACCATTCCCACACCCACAGAACCCAACTTCTCCAACAATGGCACAGATGCAATATGCTCGTTCGTTCATGGATCGGCAATTGCTTATCACCAAAAGTGGTTGCCAGATTACCACCAACCAACATTGCGATCGAAACTTGGGCGCACATCAAACAAATGTACAACAAGTTAGATCTTGCCTAAACCTTCACCCTCAGGCAACATCTCGCTGAAATCAAACAAACAAACATCAATGTAACCACATATTTCAACAGACTCTCGGCGGCATGGAATGCCCTAGATGTCGCCGAAGAACAAATTGATGCTCCACCTA
Source organism: Pistacia vera (assembly GCF_008641045.1). Lineage (NCBI taxonomy): Eukaryota > Viridiplantae > Streptophyta > Magnoliopsida > Sapindales > Anacardiaceae > Pistacia > Pistacia vera. Next base: position 619,564 of record NW_022196238.1, read on the forward strand.
AAATACTCTGACAATTTCAGCAAATCCGAGACCACGGTAGCCTAAGCCACTTCCTTATTGGCCCAAATGACGGATTTGTGCCCTTTCGGACACAGATCCTCGTCACCATACCACCACCAACCTTACGTTGCGCCTTTCAACTTGCCATCTAAGGCGAGAGCCAACGGCAACTACTTGTGGATGGCCCCTAGCAAAGAGACGTCAAGGCCTTCGTCAGTGCTAAACTGGTAAACCCATAACCCTCTCTTAATTTTTTATTATCTCAATTGAAAAGGCTGCTAGGGTTTACAAATGGAAAGGGCTTTTTTTTATCTGAGCCAAGCAATGGCCCAGATGCAAACCCTACATCTGACGGCTCTGAGTTGCTCTTTTTATTGTCAAATGCAAATGGGCCAAATACTAGAATGGGCCCAATTTTAAATCCACCCGCCCCCAATGGATCTCATGTCAATATGGACCAAGTTCCAAATAATGGCCCAACAGCCAGCAATGGGTCCAATTGGCAAATTGGGCCTAGTCAACAAAATTGGCACAATAGGCCAGGGCAATTCAAGTAAGGCAGGTCCAAATTCTACTATGATTATTGCAGGCTGCGTAACCACACAAAATATAAATGCTGGTTGCATGGTATCCATCCAAGGATAAAAATGCCAAGCCTTCTAGTTATCAAGTTTCCAGTACATCTGGAGATTCAGTATCAGTCACATAACTCACCCCTGAACAATATGCTCAACTTTTGCAAGTGCTGAACAATGTTCCACAGACTCCAACAGCATCATATGTAGGTACTTCTTTGTGTTCTAATTTAATTAAAGATGATATCTGAATAATTGATTCAAGGGCTAGTGACCACATTATTTGTAACCCTAAATATTTCCATCATACAACAAACACATCCAGTACCTCTGTTCTCATGCCCAATGGAAATATTACCCCAGCCACACACATAGGAATTGTCCAACTTAGCAAAACCTTAGTCCTAAAAAATGTGCTGTTTGTCCCTGCATTTCACCTAAACCTCATCTCAGTATCTAAGATATGTCAAGATAATAACTATCTTTTACGATTTTTCCCTGATAAATGTGAATTTTAGGACCCTTCGACTGGGACACTGATGGGCTTGAGTAGAATGAATAATGGTCTTTATTACTGGGCAACTGATGTTTTTTCTCCTGTTTTTCCTAATTGTATTACCAATAAGCTTTCATTTTGTAATACAAACATTAATAAAGCATCCTATATTTTACATCAAAGACTAGGTCACAGTGATTCTATTCCCCAACCAAAATATCCAACCTGTCCACTTGCAAAACAAACTCGACACACATTTTCCCATAGCACATCAATCATCACACATCCTTTTGCCCTTATACACCTTGACATTTGGGGACCCTATCACTCCAAACCATGATGGGTCTAGGTTTTTTTTACCATTATAGATGATTTTTCCCGAGGGACTTGGGTTTTTTTAATGCTGTCAAAAGATCAAACATTTACCCACATTAAGAGTTTTTTAGCTATGGTCAGTACCCAATTCAAAACTTCAGTCCAATGGGTTCAATCTAACAATGCCAGGGATTTCTTTAACCACAACCTTTCCTCACTGTTTTCGTCTCTTGGGATCCTACATGAGAGCTCCTGCACCTATACTCTCCAACAAAATGAGGTAGTTGAGCATAAACATAGGCATTTACTAGAAGTCGCCTGTGCCCTGAAACACCAAACCACCTTCCCTACTTGTTTTTGGGGTGAATGTGTGGTCACAGCCGGCTATTTAATCAATCGCATGCCAACTCGTGTGCTTGGAGGCAAAACACCATATGAGTTACTTATTGGTAAACCTCCTCCAAGTGTTTAGATGCCTCTGTTATTCAAAAGTTTTGGGATCACATGACAAATTCCGACCACGGGCTACTCCTTGCATCTTCATAGGCTACCCTATGCTGCAAAAATGGTACATAATTTATGATCCAGCAACTAAAAGATTTTCAGTCTCCCATAATGTTTCATTTCACAAAGACTAGTTTCCTTATCAAGATGTCGTTTCCAATTCAAATCCACTTCAGATGACACCATTTCTGGAAGATGAGCTTCCCTCACATCCTTCTTGTGAACTGATACTTGTTCCAAATGCTCCTAACACTACAGTTGATCTTGGGTCTCCTATTCTTACAAAAGTAGCATCTCCTCCGACACTTCCTGTTTCCTGTATCACCTGATAGAATCCCTGGTCCTCCTACACGCTGCTCTAGCTGCACAACTTGACCTCCTATTTGGGCTACTGATTATGATTGCCCCACTATACAGACATGTACAGGTATTCCTTATCCAACATCCAACTATGTGAGCTATGATAGATTATCTCATTCCCACAGTGTCTGTATTAGCTAGATATTTGCGGAACAAGAACCTTTTAGTTATTCTAAAGCTATTTCCCATGCACACTGGTGTCAAGCCATGGTTGAAGAATTATCTGCTCTTGCTCTAAATCACACATGGGATTTAGTACCTCGTCCGTCTCACAGGAAACCTATTGGCTGCAAGTGGGTCTATAAAATCAAAAACATATCTGATGGGTCTATTGAAAGATACAAAGCTTGGTTAGTTGCTAAAGTGTTCACTCAACGTGAATGGTTCGATTATGTTGAGACTTTTTCCCTAGTGGCAAAACATGTCACTGTCCGAGCTTTTTTTACTGTGGCTTCTGTTCGTGATTGGACCTTGCATCAAATGGGCATCCACAATACTTTTCTACATGGAGATCTTCATGAAGAGATTTATATGGATGTTTCGTTGGGACTTCAACGACAGAGGTAGAATCAAGTATGTCATCTTCAAAAGTCCCTATATGGTTTAAATCAGGCTTCTCGACAGTGGAATGAAAAATTTACAAATGCACTTAAGAGCCTTGGATTTTCCCAATCCAAATATGATTATGTTTTCTTCTCAAAACGAAGAGATAACACTTTTATTGCTCTTATTATATACGTAGATGACATCCTGATCACAAGAAATGATGAATCAACCATCAAGACTCTAAAACAACATCTCAAGAAATATTTTCGTATCAAAAATCTGGGGGGACCAAAGTACTTCCTTGGAATTGAAATTTGCTAGATCTCCAACTAGGATTTCCCTTAGTCAAAGGAAATATGTTCTAGAACTTGTATCTGATTCTGGATTATCAACATGTAAACCAAGTGTCATTCCTGTTGAGCAAAACTCCAAACTCACCACTCAAGAATATGACCAGGTAGTATCATCCTCAGAAATAGACCTACCATTAGAAGATGCATCACATTATCAAAGACTTGTAGGTCGTCTTATCTATCTCACTATGACATGCCCAGACATCAGTTATGTCGTCCACATCCTCACTCAGTCCATGCATAGGCCCAAACAGTCTCACATGGATGCAGCAATAAAGGTAATCAAGTATTTGAAAGGATGTACTGGATTAGGACTAGTCTCGAAATGAAAGCCTAGATATGATAGCTTATTGTGACTCAGATTGGGGTACGTGTCTAATGACGAGACAGTCTCTCACAGGGTTTTGTATAAAACTTGGAGAGCATTAATTTCTTGGAAAACAAAAAAACAGTCCACTATATCTCTCTCATCAGCAGAAGCCGAGTATAGAGTTATGACTAAAACCACCTACAAGTTCACTTGGATACTTGGATTGTTAGAAGATCTCGATGTACAAGTAAAAGGCCTTGTTTGTTTATTTTGTGACAACAAAGTAGCCAACGACATTGCACCAAATCCAGTGTTTCATGAGAGAACGAAACACATAGAGATTGACTGTCACTTCATAAGAGGGAAAATTTAGGAAGGAATCATTAAAACCATGCACATTGGCACTGCAGAACAACCATCAGACATCTTCACAAAACCACTATGCAGCTGATAGCCTTCATATCTATTACGCAAGCTTGGTGTTTACGACATTTACCAACCACGAGCTTGAGGGGGAGTGTTGAGATATGGAATGCAAATATATGTTTTAATGTGTAAATATTCTTTTCTTATATTGCCCGGATTTCATGTGATTGAGATATCCTAGCATAATTACTGCTTTCCTTTATTGTCATATTACACTTGTATAAATAGGAGTTGTACAAAGCATATGAGATATACACATACAATAGAAAAAATACAGACATTGATTCTATAATTCTTCTCTTTCTTTTTGGCAAACTTTGGCAAACACTCATCTACTCTCTCCATCTTCATCTTCTTATTCCTTTTCTTCAATTTCTGACAAAATCCCTACCCTTCAAACTTATTTCACCTTCGTCATTGTCGTCTTCACTTCTTTAGACTACAAATCTGAGATGCCAGCCACGCCACCGTTGTTTAGCTACCACCGTTCACCCTTCTATTTAAGACCTTTATTGAGCTTGGGTTTCTTCACAATGCAAAGTCTGAGACACCACTGTTGGTAGCCTTCATCCAGCCTTCATTCATCTACCGTCGTCCAACCTTCATTTGCCTTTCAATCGAAGCTGCTACAATGTCGAATATGTAAGTTTGCTGTTTTGGGTCACACTGCAAATAAGTTTGCTGCTTAAAGTGATGTTAACTTAAAGGAATCTCTAATGCATTTTTTTCTTTTTTTGCTATTTGGTAGCCAAATGGAACTGCAATATCTTTGGCTACTGGTTTTGTTGATGCAAGAGAAGAGAAGCTTCATGGGTCAGGTGGATGCAAGAGAAGAGAAACTGCTGATCTTGTTGTTGACATGATTCGGCAGAAGAAAATAGAATGCTTTTTGTTTCCCATAGACTGAATTCCATATGCTTAATGTTTGCTTTTATTTTGTGTTTTGCTTTGAATGTTGTTTTTGGATTAAGGATTGTTAAATTTATAGTTTGTGTTTTGCTTTGGATGTTATTTGGATGAATGTTTGTTTAATTTGGAGCTTATTTTTTTTACAATGTTGATTTTTGGATGAAGGCTTCATTTCCCATGTTTGAATTCTGAGATTTAGGTGAAGTTGATTGAATAGAATTTGAATTTTTTTAGGTTTTTTGCTTTGAATCATGCGATTTTGGTGAATTCAATTTAAACTGCACAGAAGGCAGAAGGCATACTGCATGCTATAATTTTTTGTTTTTTTAATATTGGCTCAAATTCGGCTCGGCTTGGCTAACAAATATCCAAGCCGAGCCGAGCTCGAGCCATCCATTTTCTTAAATAAGTCGAGCTCAATCTCGTGAGCCAGAGCTCCTTGAGCTCGAGCCAGCCACTACTAGGCTCAGCTCGGCTCGTATGCACCTCTAATTCTACTTAATTATGAGGCCCTTCAACTTTTCTGTATCAATCTTGCACCACTACACGCTAGTCGTTGTAGAGCAATGACACAGGCCTAGCAAGTTAGTAAAGATGGAGAGCTAATTTGATGTAAAATGTCTAGTAGCTGAATTCCTTTATGAGGTCAAGTGTCTAAAGCCCAGACGTGAGAAGACCAATTTTAAACAGTCATAACTTTTGATCTAGAAGGAGTTACACGGCCCATAATATATCAACGAAAAGCTCGTTTTGAGCCCTACAATGCATTAACTTGGTTCGCCGGTTGGAGGATGTTTTCGAGCCCAAAATCTACAGTTTCAGCGTGTTTCGGGGCTATTTAAGTTTTATGCGCGTATTTCCTATTTTATTTTAGGAGTTTTTTTTTTTTTTAAAATAATTTGGATTTTATTTCCTTGTTAGGGTTGCTGTCACCACTAAGGGTGAAATCAAGTCAAGTCGAGTAACTGGTAAATCGAACTCGACTCAAGTGCTATAGTACCGAGTTCGAGCCTGATTGAGCTTGAGAAATCAAGTTCGAACTTGAACTCGGTGCTTGAAATTAGAATTCGAGTTCGTATAATCAAGTTTTTTTTTAGTTTTAGTTGAGTTTTATTCGAGTTTTAATCGAGTTCGAACTATTGCTTTGTAAATTTTAAATTACATATGACCTCTATTACTTTAAAAACTATCAACTTAACCATCAAGCTTGGAAATACTCGTGAATACTTTGAGTCGAGTTCTACTGTGATCGAACTTGACTCAACTAATGTCGAGTCGAGTTTGAGCCAACATCGAGCTGAGCTCAAGCCGCTTGCGAGTGGTTCGACTTGATTTTCATCCCTAGTCACCACCCTATATAAATATTTTGTTCACTCTTTTTAAGACATTCAATGATTATTCAGATTTGATTTCAAACTTTATGACCTAAGTTTCCAAGATTGAGACTTGTTTATCAATTCTAAAGGTATAATCGAGTGTTAGCCTTCTTGTTATGCTAACTCGCTATAATCGCTCTTGCTCTCTTTTTTGAGAAAGTTTTAGACATGCATTCTGTTGCAATACCACTCAGTCAATGAGAGTTTATAACATTAGTGTTAGTATAACATAGTTTACTTTCTCATTGGTTGGTTGTGTTGTAACACAAGACATGTGAATATTTTTCATCTTAGACAACTAGTAGACACCAAAATAGCTTTCTTTGTTTTCACAAAGTTCGGGTTGAAAATTTTACAAGTATTTGCATAATTTGGATTTCAAAATGGATGAAAATACTTCTCATCACATAGAAGAAGGGTCATTTCAACTTTAGAGGAACTTTAGAAAACCTCTTAGCCATCATGTTGATTTGGCACCTCGAGATTAATTCCCTTGCCTTTCCATTCGAGTTAAGTTTTTCCTCATTACAGTTTTACAAATTTGATTGAGTCGCAAAAGCTGGAAAAATTAAACAAAGTACATAAGATTTGCACATACAAATGGGAAAATATACCTAGTCAATCGATCTTCATAAAATCAATTCATGGGAATTAAGTTTTGTGGCGTTTACGAGCTGAGCTGATCAGGCTCTAGTATTTGTAGAGAGCACATCAGATTTTCATCGACATTTAAGATGGCACCAGCATTGTTGCACTCTCCCATATAATTGGGTGCCGAAAATATAGTTACAAGCTGCTTGCTGGCAAAGAACTCGTATCCATCCTCCACAACCTGCAGAAAATAAATGAAAAAGGGATGAATATATATAATAACGTAGACACTGACTAAAATGACACAGCTATATAACAGGTAAGACCTCGTGAGCTCGACAAATGAGATCTAGATCATGTTTCTGCAGAAATTCTGTCACTTGATCTGAACCAAACGTTTGCCCGGCTCCCCTGCCATTATTAAACCTCCAACCTTGAAAATCTTGACTGGGATCTGACCACAGAAGATCACAGACCAAACCTGAATATGGTACATCAGTCGGACGTTGTATTTCTCTAATTTGATCCAAATCATCCAACTCTTCAGATATGCCTCCATGCATGCAGAGGATTTTCTCATCAATTAAGGCTGCAACTGGTAGACAGTCAAAACAAACTATGAATGTGTCCCATAGTCGAGAATTGAATCTTCTGATACACTCTTTTCTAAAACCATAGTCTTTGCTTATAGAAGCAGTTTCGTGGTTTCCTCTCAAGAGGAAAAATTTTTTAGGATACTTAATTTTATATGCAAGGAGAAGACATATTGTTTCCAGGTTTTGCTTGCCACGGTCCTCATAATCGCCCAAAAATAAGTAGTTGGTATTTGGAGGGTAACCACCAAGATCAAAAAGTCTCAAGAGATCAGGATATTGACCATGGATGTCACCTGCATTTCAGAAAACAGAACTCTTGAAAATATGCAACCTTGCGTGTTCAAGAAAACTATGGACATGGTCCGCATGGGTGAATAATCGAAATCAAGCAATCAACCAAATGCAATATATAAATTACTGAAAAGATGAATATAATGGTAAAAAGTACCACAAATCTTGATGGGTGCTTCAAGCTCTAACAAACTGGGCTGTTTCAAGAAAATCTTTTGAGACACCATACACAGTTGCCGGATCTCGAACTCGCACAATGGGATATGCTTTCCGGATCCATCCCGAAGCTGCAATAATCTATTAATTATATCATCAATATGTCCTTGCTCCATCTTTTTTTCAGCTTATTCGATAATTTCCACAACAAAGAGAAAGTCGATGATTATTTATATCAGCTACAGAAGAGAGTTGCCCACATGAAGATGGTGGTGGGGGAGAGAGATTGAGAAGGAGAATGATGAAGCTGATGTCTTCATCAGAAGGTAGATGAGAACTTCAGACATTGTGCTGAGATTTAAAGAGTTGAATATTATTTTTATTTGTTCAAAGAGAGAAGTAGAGTTGACTAGATAAAGAAGGGAGAATGGTAAATTTTCCCGGAATATTTTTTCTTCCTCTCTGTCAATGTTCTAGTAGTTCTTCTTAGATTAGCAATAATATAATAAATTAATAAAATTTCTTTTTTCTTTTTTATGACCGGTTGAGGTCAGTTTACGCGCACCTTAACTAATATCTTAGGATTCTGGAATTACCAGTCGGATAAGAACTCCAATGACTACCCGTATTAACAATTGAGAAATGACTCAAATTCAAGATCTCTTAAGTAATACACCCAAGAGTCTCTATCGAACCATGTGACCACCTAAAGGTAGTTTAATAAATTACTAATTGTTTGTTGCTTCTTGATCTAAGTTGTTTCATATTTTGTGTTGCTAAAATGATTTTGGTTGGCAGAATATGATAGAACATGGGTAATTAAAAACAGAACAAATTTATATTAAATACTTTATTCCATTGACTGACTTCTTGGTAGTAATATATTAATAGTAAGTTGGAACCCAGCTTGACAAGTCGCCACAGATATACATTGCACAGTTTTGGTGAGGCATGATTTTATTTTATAATTTTTCTGATCTAATCGGAATGAAAGCTAATATGAATTCAATCTGGATTTAGTATGATCCGGTTTTGATCCGAATTTGCATGGAAAATATTTTTCCCCCTGAAATTTTGCAAAATTTTTTAGTACACCCTGCCACATCAACATTGCGCATTTTTTGACCTCCAAAGTTGTCATTATATTTTAGAACAGTCCACATACTTTATCACTTTTCCCTAGGACCCCGAAGTAACTTCTTAAAACTTGTAGTTATGGACAAAACTGGATCAAATCCGGATATCCGGTTTCTTTGCAGAGCCAATCTGCTATCTGGTCCAAAAATCCAAATCTTCCAAAAATTGATATCCAAATCCGATCTGAATTTCCGGATATCCGGTTTTTCGGATCGGATATCGGATTTTTTTGCACTCCTCTAACAGCTATGACAACTTGTCAAGATAGACCAATTCATAATAAAAAAAAATAGATGAAAAACTACTTGAAATTCTTTACCACAATTCATATGACAAGGGCCTTTCCTGTCCTTATAAATCTATGCAAGTCATGATTTGCTTAGTTTGAAGTAATCAGAACAAGTTTTCAACTTATCTCTGGCTGTTTTTCAAGGGCAGAATTGAAGCAGTACTGTTCTATATCACCAAAATTTGAAGATATGAACTCAAATAATAAATTCATTCAACATCAGAGTATACTCAACACATATCCAAATGTGAATAAATTGATGCAGAAGTAGCTCCAAGAAAATTTAATACCAAATCAGATCAAGGAAGTAGCTTGTGGCACGTTTTTGCTGTAGGCTCCCTGAGATATAAAGCTAGTACCTCCATCTTTTCCCAAAATTTATGATACTTTCATCTAATTCAGTCACTACATTCTTCTGCACCAGACTCTTGCGCTTCATCTCCCGCATCCGCAGTTGCATTATCCAGCCACATTACAAATATGTTACCTGCTTTGTATTTGTCGTTACTCTGCTTGTTATCTCCAGTGAATTGTCATCCAAGATGGAACAAACTGAACCAGTTTAGAGAATGAAATCTGGAAATATGTGCTCAAGAAGAACAGGTATCACAAATTTTGCTTTAGATCATATTCATTCTAGCATTCCATATGGCTGTCAATATAGTCTTACCTCAGAGATTACTCATCCAACATAGCAATATAAGGACAACTACCCATGTCAAAGTGAAGGAACCAACTAATCAAATAAACAATAGAAATTGAGGTTAGGAGCTTTATTTCGGCACTTCCCATTTCTCCTGTCCTGGTGAGATCCCCTGTAGCATGACAAAATGTACCAATCTATCAGGTTAATTTGTCACTTGCATGTCCTTGAATTTCTTCTTCTTGGGTTATAATTAGTGAACCTCCCATAATTTTTCAAAGAATATGTATTGAAGGTTAAGCAGGCAAAAAAGTAAAAATTTGTTCCCAAATTCTCAAAGAATTATAATAAATAAACTTGTTCACTTACCGGACAGTGCCATAAACCAAGTGTGAAGTAATTTGATGCATGAATCTTCTTCCCAGAACTCAGATAGAGGTCTCAACTTGATGGAACATCTTTTCTTGCAGCCCCAATTCTGAAGCTAATGCCTCCATCTTTTGAAACTTCCATTAAGCTAAAACCTAAACCCTCCAGTCTTTTGCATATATTCTTTTGTCGAATACAGCTAGGCCTAGGCTACAGTCTTTTGCATCACATTAAGTTCCTTTTCGATCTGCATCTCCTCCTGCACTTCCTCACTCTCTTCTGTTTTTCACTCTCGTCCTCAATTGCCACATCCTGTTTCCATCTGTGTCATCAATATTCTCCTTTCTATCATTCATTGCTCTGCTTTACCTTCAAACCCAAGATTAGATGACATATCTCCAATGAAGTGTCATCCTGATAGACAAATACTTATCAAGTTCAGAGAGGGAACACATTATTTACATAATTTTGCCATCTACACAAAAGTATAGAATTATCAATCGCAAATTTGTGAGAGATTGATTCTTTGTATTGTTGGACTAATTTTCAAATATCTTAATTCAAACCTTAAAAATCAATGTGGCAATTTATCAAACATTTGGCATGTCTGAAGCAACCCAATATTTCAGTTAAAAACACCATCAACAAACCAGAACAAGTCAATTATACTAGAATTGATCAAACACTCACAAGCACAAGAAAAAACATAAAAATTGATGCATTCCAGCCACAATTAAATTTATATAACAAATGCAATCATGTTTTACATTATTTGACATGATCACAATTCTTCTAAATGGGAGGATTGCAAACTTACCTCAGAGCGATGCATTCAATATGAGCAAAAGCGGCATTTCTACATTATAACATGATGCTTCAGATACAGTGGTCTATTACAAACATCACAATAACAGCCTTTGAATAATCATCTTCTACAATTGAATCTACAAGTGTGAGGGATCCGATGACATTTATGCTCCACAATTTGGGTATAGGTACGCATTGGAGATGTAGCCTGATCCCACAACTCACACAGCCATAATAAGACCCGATAAATAAAGTTACAGCAATCACAAAACCATGTTTCCGCATTCACTCCTTGAAATAAAACAGATTATGCTGTGGCACTTATGTTTCAATGAGCGTGGAGTTGCTCAACCGCAAGGAACATGAAAGAAACTTGACAAGTCCGCACATTAGGCTGAATCCCTGAATCAAATAACCACAAGCATCACAAGGGTTGTGCTTTTCTTGAAATTCCTCATAAAATCACAAAAGCGAAGTCGGGTTGGGGATGAAGTGGGTGTTGTTCAACACATTGAGGAATCTCCGAACAAGATTCTGAATCGTGAACTCACAATCACGACAATAATATGCCGAATCAGAATGCCATATTCGCAACAATGCAACTCGAACTGCATCCCGATACATTGCAGAGCTTCAGCTCATTGCTGTGGCAGAAATGTCTGATGGGTCTTTTATCTCTCCAGGACCTCATGGGAAAGAGAATCTCTTTAACAAAGCGCACTTTAAATCAAGATTGAAAGAGCAGAGGCTGCAACTGAAACCGAAGTTGCAGTACAAACTCTTACATCGAACACAGAGAGGAGGGTAGGGGTGGGAAAGTAAGGTCAAAGGGTGTTGAGAGTGAAGAGGATGCGAAATCTCGGTGGGCAATTCGGCGCATGGTTGTGAAGACCAAACCTGCAAGCTTCACAAACTAGGCCGGAGAACCGTCGCTGATGGCTTCAAAGCACCCACTGCAGCAACCATCGCAGTAGTGGTAAAAATTCTCCTCCTGTAAAGTCAACTCGTGGCCGTGCTCTGGTGATGAATTGTCTCCATATTCAAACTCAATGCAGGAGCAATGAAATGGCTCAGGAAACAATAAAATTTTTGATTGAAGTGGAAATGTGGATTTTTTATTTTATTTTTTATCATGAAATCCCTCTAACCAAGGCATATTATATCCCAAATGCATGGCCTGAACTCTGGGAGATTGCAATAATAATAATAAATTAATAAATAAATGATATACGGAATAGTATTCTATAATTCTAAGTTAATCAAAATTTTTCGAAATATTTATAAGTATTTTATTACTTTTGAAACTCTAAAGTTATGACATGATCAAAACTATCGTTATTATTTTATTAACATCGAAGAGAGAATTAAACTCTAACATCTGAATAATATATCCAAGAATTATTATCGAAACATCAATCATCATCCAATTAACCACAATAATTTTTCTCTCAAGAAAATGTTTTTGCTGAGAAGAAATATTTTATTTTTTTTGCAGGTATTTGTCTTCTGGAATGAGAGAACAATTAGTTCTGAAAAAGTGGAACATTATGATTTAAAATAAAACCGGTGATGAATAATTGAATTTTATGACCTGCAAGCTTTTGGAAATGTAAATAACAGTTAAATTTGCATATCTCAGATACAGATACTGTCACATTTCTCTCGAAAGCACTCACCACCATTTTTCTTGATGCAAATCCTTTCTTTTCTCCAATCAGTATATCTCCTTGTACGTTCCATTCGAGCTGCTCTAATCTTGTTGACAAGTCATCTACCTTTACAGCTAATTCCCCAACCTCATCCTTAAGTTCTTCGATTTCTTGGCTGTTCCCATCATCCAGAGATTGATAATTAACCAAGGGTAACCCTCCCTGTTCTTCCTGATCATCAAATCAATAAACTATTTGTTATAACTGAAACTTTACTATTTATACACCCACACAAACAATCACACCAAGAACCAAGAAACCACCACAAAATCAAACACCAGACAAGCACGATTTACCGTGATTTACTTATCCTTTTATGGATAAGCTACATCCCGTTGAGCTCAAGACGGTATGAGCTCGTTGCACTTCGATTATCAGAAACAGTCAAGATTACACAATTCAACACTCATCAGATCTACCCATTACAACAGCAACCAGCCTTACAAGATACTCTCTTGAATATCCCTAACCGCCGAGACACACTCTCACCTGAATGATTAAACCCCCTTATCACTCAACTAATTTTAACTCACAATCTGGAAGAAATAATCTCAACCCTAACACAGAGAAGTGCAAACCCAGAGAACCCTAACGTCTGTTTCTCTCTTCCCAAATCTGAACGAAAGTGCGCTTATATATGGTTTGACTTCGTGGTTGATCCTGGCCGTTAGATCTGGAGTGCATCCTGTGATCTGAATTTGTCTCAGTTAATATGCCTAAAATGACGTCGTATTATTGTTACTTAAACGATGTTGTTTCAGCTTCCATATTTAACACTACTCAAATTCTTGGAATCACATTAAACATGGGAAACAAGCATTACTGTCATGTTTCAGAAGGAAGTTTAGCATTTACCCGGAATTTTGTAGGCATGTTTGTGGCTGTGCTTCCAGAACCAGAAGGCTCCAGTATTTGAAAAGTGCATACTAAATCATGACCAACATTCAACACCGCACCAGAATTATTCCCCCCACGATACCCAGCTGCAGAAAATATTGTTATAAGCTGTCGCCTGGCAAAGAACTGATATCCGTCATCCACAACCTGTGTCAAATCATCATCAATTAATCAATATTTTAGGTGAATTTTGAAAGAATTATCTCTGCATTACACAAAATATTAACAGTTTAATACACTGTGAGCGCGACAGATGAGATCCAGATCATGCTTCTGCAGAAACTCTGTAACTTTGTCAGCACCGAAAATAACCGAAATATTTCTGTTTGTATTTTGTCCCCAACCTTGAATATCTTCACTGGGATCTGACCACAGAAGATCACAGAGTAAACCCGATCTGGGTTCATCAACGGGGCGTTGTATTTTTCTGATTTGATCCAAATTTTTTAGCTCTGGAGAAATGCCACCGTGCACGCAGAAAATCTTTTCACCGACTATGGCTGCTACTGGTAGACAGTTAAAACATTCTATGAATGTGTACCATAGCTTAACATTGAATCTTCTCTTGCACTCTTCGTAAAAGCCATAGTTGATATTTGTAGATGCACATTCGTGGTTTCCTCTCAGGAGGAAAATTTTGTCAGGATATTTTATCTTGTAGGCAAGAAGAAGACACATTGTCTCGATTCCTTGCTCGCCACGGTCCACATAATCGCCCAGAAATAAGTAGTTAGCTGTTGGAGGATAACCACCGTTCTCAAAAAGCCTTAAGAGATCAGAAAATTGACCATGGATGTCGCCTGAATTTCATAAAGAAATTATCATCATCAGGAATCAGGACAAATATCGACATGAGCAACCAATTCGACTCAATGAATTAAGCAATACAATCAAACGCACACATAAATTACTCTAAAGATCAAATGGAAAAATAGAAAGTACCACAAATCTTGATGGGTGTTTTAAGCTCTAACAAATTAGGCTGTTCCAGGAAAATCCCACTAGAAACCAAACACAGTTGCCAAATCTCAAACTCCAATAATGGAATGTACTTTCCGGGTCTGTCCCGAAAGTTTAATAGCCGATTGATTATATCATCAACAAGTCCTTGCTCCATTCTCTTCAGCTTTTACAACAATCGAGACTAATCAAAGAGAACGTCGATTTTGTATCAGGTGAGATAGCCGAGATGAGGAACAAGTCTGAGTTCAGTTTTTGGTTGTTGAAGATTCTTTGATGAAAGAGAGAAGAAGATTTGACCTTATTCATACCAAGAAACCATCCCCTAGTATAGAAATGGATTATTAAAATATGGCTGCGGGAATATGATTGAACTTAAACATTAAAAAAAGTACAGGTTGAGACTCACGCTAATAGAACTTCCTTGGTCTTTTTATATTAATAATTAGTTCTTGCTAACAGTTTTGTCGTGCGATTATTGTATTATTAAAAAATTATGATTATTAAAGAGATAGATTATCTTGAAGATTAAAAGAAATATTTTATAATATATGTTTGGGTAAATTGATGTATATAAATAATTAATATATTTGAGTGAGGAGGAATCAAAGAATTCTAGAAGACCTTTTTACTAAATTGCCTTTTTTTAAAAATATTATCATAATATTATTTTATTATTTAGATTATTATTTTACCCCCTAACATTTAAGAATTTAGCTAAAACACCCCAACCATAATAGAATTTTAAAATTTAACAAAACATCTCCAATCACCCAAGCGACTTCAGTCATCGACTGCCGTCGAAAGTGGCCTGAATGGCACACGAATGGTCAGATCTGGCCGAACGTGCGTCATTCTGGCAACTACCGACGACGGTTGACAATCGTCTTAGATGGGTGAGGTTATTTTTTAAAATTTTAAACTTTTATTGTGGCTGAGGTGTTTTAGAAAATTCTCAAGTGTAAGAGGTTACAAAATTTATTTTGCACAATTAGACTAATTGTTATTTGACAGACATACAAGGACATTTGTGTCTGATATGTTAATTAACTAAGGGTAAAATGAGAATAAAAATTTGATTACCTTGGTAATCTTAAAATAACAGCCTTTCACTCGGTAATCAAATTACCCCCAATATAGCGTGCAGTAAACATTGTTGGCATTGAAAGATTACCTTAATCTTTGATTTCCTAAAACCAAACATGATAATATCCCATTTTTGAGATAGATTACCAGCGTAATCTTCCATTACCGCTAACCAAACGACCCCTTAGAGTAAACAATTTTTTCCCGTCCAAGGTTTGTATTAATAACACTTTTCCCACCCAAAAAGTTTCAAAATACCACTTTTTCGCCCAAAGTTTATATTCCGTTAATACTCAAAATTCACTTTACTTTCTCATTCAGTGTTTGATGAGTTACCAAGAGCCAAGGTAAGAGGAGTTTTGTAGAGTGGAGGACGATGGATTTAATGGTGGTGACTTATTGAATATTCACCACCGAAATCAACTGGAAATCAGCTAAGAATAAGAAACTCTAATTTTGCGATGGCCGGTAATCAAAGAGAGATCAGGTGTCAGAGTTAGAGGGATTTTTAGAAAGGAGACTGGAGGTTCAAATGGTGGTGATGGGGAGAATTTTCACCGTTGGAATTGGCCAGAATCGGCTTTGGTTAATAACAGAATATTAACTTTGGGTGGAAAAGTGGCATTTTGAAACTTTTTGGGTGGGAAAGTTTCATTAAGGCCAACCTTGGGTGGGAAAATGTCTTTTACTCTTAGTTATTAATTTCTTAGTCACTAATTCATTTATATGCCAGCAAGGGCATGACAACACTACTGCCAATATTCTTTTGATTTATTTATTTATTATGTGAGGACACCCTAATTCCCTCCTACTTTGGCAAGTTGGCATTGATATATACAGGGATGAAATTTGTAAGTCTGCTCAGCATTACTTAAAGATTTTAATATGGGCACTTTCTGTAACAATTAATCCTCTGGAATGAGTGGACAATTATTTAAATTAAAGTCATGGCGATTTGATTAATTGAATATCAGGAGCTACAAATTTAGAAAAACAAAAACAAAGTAAATTCTACATTTCTCAGACACAGGTATTGGCTAACTCTCTTGAAAGAGAGATCGAATGTTGAGTAATTTCTTTCTCTCTCAATCATATTGACTATGCATCTTTTGGATTGAACACCCTAAAATCAAAAAGTTACCAAAGAGATGTGGGCAATACTACACTTATAATTCAATCTCATAAACTTTCTCTTACAACCCCAACGTGACAACTCACAATTGATCAGCTCTCAAATAGGTTCCTCTTGCTTGCAATAGATCTCACTTGTCCAATGCAAGTTGACCAGTTGCGAACTGTCACATTGAGGTTGTGGGAGAATTTTGTAACATTGAGTTGTGAACTAATCTTTATTGAAGAGATGCTAATCTTTAGTCTACATACTAAAAATTTCAAAACGTCCAAATTATGAAGTTATTAAGTCTTTTTCTAGCTCTAATAATATTTTTCAAATAATATATATTTTTAAACTAGTAATTACCAAGAAGGGTATTTATAATTTTATTACACCTCATGTATTAAATAACTTTTTTTCTCAATATCTTAACCCTTCATTTTTTTTTTTTTCTTCTAAAAACTGTAATTTGAATCCTTTGTTTGGAAATTATGTTGTCATGATTAAATGTGGGCAAGGCCTGGGCGAACCCAGGTCTAGGCCCAATAGGATTGGTCCCAAATTCAAGGATCGGTCCCAATTTGGCTAGGATCGCCCCAGGCCCATGAAAATTGTCAAGGGCCAAACCGGTCCCTAAGACTAGTGATGGGCCCATGGGCCGATCCTATGGGCCTGAAAAATTACATTTAGCACCCTAATTGAAAATTATGTAGGGTTATTTATGTAATTTTTCAAGGGTGGTTTGTAAATTTTTTAATTAATTAGCAAATAAATATAAATGAATGGTTAACTGGTTATAAATTTATATGGTTTTAATTTTAACATAAATATAATGTTTACACTTTACAATGTGCAAATTTAATTTAAACTTAAACAAATAAACAATTAAATAAATTTATTTTCATTAAATTATTAATTTACATCGTCCAAATCTGTGTTTTTTAAGAGTTCGAGTAGTTCAAAATTTTCAGGATGCTATTGTACTCTTTTGTCTGTATGAGTCCAATCTCGTAAATATGTTATGACTTCAACTATCTCATTGGCTAAAGAGTATCTTCTATCTTCAATAATGCGGCCACTAATGAGAATGTTGACTCAGATGCAATTGTCGAAACTGACATAGATAAAATGTCACGTGTCATTTAGGCTACAATGGGAAATTGACTTAAATTTTGGTTCCACAATTGAAGTAGATTCATCTTGCACTTCTCCTTCTTGGTCATGTAAGACATGTCCATTTATAGATACCGCTACAACTTATTTGGTCCATGTTTGTACAAGCTAGAACTGCTACTTCGACCACCATCGCTACTAAGTTTCATATACGTCCACATACTCAATCCTTGTTGATAAATGTCTTCATCAAGTTCCTGCTAGTTGTCTCTGTTGGGCTTTCCACTGTACCTAGTCTGATATAAAGAAAAAAGGCTTTCCAATTTTCTATTAAATTTTATCAAATAAGAATTACAGTCATATCCTAAATATTGGCCTATCTCAATAACTATACAATTAAATACGTTTAATCTAAACCTATGATCTACAACAAAACCTAATCCATATAAGAATGAAATATCTAACCAATATTTTCGATATTTTATTTCCATGTCTGAAACAATATCCATTAATTCTGGATTAAATCTATGTTTAGCAAAAATTTTAGAAATTTGAAGTAAAATATCTAACGCTAATTTAATAGTAGGATAATACATACCACTTAATAAATTAGTGGAATCGTAAAAAACTTTAAGAAATTAATGAAAAATACTACAAACCATCCAATCATCATCATTGACGACATCGTCTGAATAGTTCTTCTAGTTGACGAACTCTATAATTTGTGTTGCGATTGGCATAGCTCTTTGCAACATTAAGTATGTGGAGTTCCAACAGACAAGCGTGTCACAACATAAATTCTTTGGTCGAGCTGGCGGCTCCTCTTGACGACAATATTTTACGTACTCATTTCATCTTGTATTGCTACCGACGATGAACCCGATAGTCGCACACACCCTTTCAATCTTCGCATGTATAGCTTCTAAACTTATTTTAATAATCAAATTGATGATCTGGCAAGCACATATCTAGTGAAAAAATCCGCCTTCACCAAGCGGATCCAATCTCTTTTCAAATAAAGAAATTGTCGCTATATTAGCAACTGCATTATTAGGCGTTAGTGCCACAACTCTCTCAATTAATAAATAATCTTACAAAACTTCAATAATTGTATAATAAATAGTCTCAGCATTATGTTTAGCATATAATGGTTTAAAATCCATCAACTTTTGTTGTAAACACCAACTATGATCTAGATAATGTATTGTGACACTCAAAAAATCTATTTTTAATCTAACAACTCATATGTCTGAAGTAAGTGCAATAGATATATTCCTAAAATTTTCAAATTCTTTTATAAGTAGATCTCTTATTTTAGTATAAAGTTTTTGTATGTCCCTTTTACTTGTACCTCTACTAACAAGACTATATTGTGGACAAGAAGCAGTTTTAATCATATCAACAAAGAAAAGATTTTTAGAAAAAGAAAGGGGAGAGTTCATAGCAACTATGTATTTTACTATTTCCTCTCGTGCATGAAGTGCATTATATTGCCAAGTTGAGAGAGTTAAGGATTGTAGATTAAAATTAAGTTGAGTTTAAATTTGATTATCGGGTCTGGTTAAAGTTGAATCGGACTGCATATATTGGGGGTGCTTCTTCTCCAGGTGTTGTCTCATCATCGAAGTCCTGTGCTCAACGCCGATAATGGTTGGACAAAAATTACGTACCCCACACATCTCTTCCCCCTGCCCATTTGGCTTTGCTCGTTTTGATTTTGTGAAGAATTGCCACATCCCAGACACGGCCTTCTTCAACGGTCTTCCCGTGGTGTTGCAGCTCACTTGTGTTTAGTTGGACGTAATCTCAGCCGTTTCTAGTTGTGGAATTGCTGCCTTTGGAATAGGTAAAAATGGATCGAGCCCTTCCATTTTTTCAATGGATGGAGGAACTTTAACATAATACCCATTTGGGAATGATGATCCTCCAAACGCATAATTTGGGAATTCATTATAAATTTATAATAAAATAATAAATAACTAAAATTGAAGAAATTGAAGAAATTGAATAATATAAATAATAATATGAATAATAGATGAAATTGAAAAATAGAAGAAATTAAATAATATAAATAATAGATAAATAAATATAAATATAAATTGAAGAGAGTTTGAGAATTTGAGTTGAGAGTTGTGAGGAAATGGGTGGACACAAGGAGTATTTATAGTTTAGGTTTGAAGGGAAAGTGAAAGAAAACAAACCTTCACTTTCATTTTGACTGTTGATGCTGGCCACTAAGGCAACGGTCTAATTTCTTTTTTTGTTTTTTGTAAAATTTTATTTTAACCTTTTTATTTATTGTTAATTTCATATAACATAGGAGGTTATTGATATTTGTTAGGAGTTTAAATAAAATTGGGGAGGGGGTTTGGGCCCGGAGGGACTGGGTTTTGGCCCGAGCCTTATAGAACCAGTCCTGACCAATAACATTACGGACACCGAAATTTTTACACCGATTTTTTGTACCAGCCGACGTGGAACGCGTTCTCCCATTTCTTTATAATTTTTTTCTAGTGAACAGCCGTCCATCAAATTTGGACGGCCGTTCACTCACATGGACGTCCGTCCATCAAATATGGACAGGCGTCCATATGCGAGGGACAGCCGTCCATATAATATGGACGCCCGTCCCTATTAAAATAAAATAAAAAAATTTGTAAAAGTTTAGGGACGGCCGTCCATATTTGATGGACGGGCGTCCATCCATTTTGGACGCCCGTCCACAAATATGGACGGGCGTCCATATGCGAGGGACAGCCGTCCATATAATATGGACGCCCGTCCCTATTAAAATAAAATAAAAAAATTTGTAAAAGTTTAGGGACGGCCGTCCATCCATTATGGACGGCCGTCCATCCATTTTGGACGCCCGTCCACAAATATGGACGCCCGTCCCTATTAAAATAAAATAAAAAAATTTGTAAAAGCTTAGGGACGGCCGTCCATCCATTATGGACGGCCGTCCATTAATTTTGGATGGGCGTCCACAAATAATGGACGCCCGTCCTTCACCCAAATATGAAAATAAAATAAATTTCCATTATGGACGGCCGTCCATAAATTTTGGATGGTCGTCCTTTTATTGTGGACGGGCGTCCATAAGTAATGGACGCCCGTCCAAAAGTAATTCGTAAAAAAAAATTAATTTAATTAATTTTAACACTGGACGGTCGTCCCTAACTTGTGGATGGCCGTCCATTAATTGTGGACGAGCGTCCATTACTTATGGACGCCCGTCCATAATGTTATTAAAAATTTTTAAAAAAAAAAATTTTCGCGTTTCAGTAATAAATTGTTTTTTTTGTTTATATTAGCTTCTCCAATACGCTTCTCCAATTACAAGAGCTAAAGCGAAAGAAAACCAGCGCCAAAATTCGTCGTCCCTGCTTCATCGTTGCCGTCTGTTCCTCGTCTCAGCGTCTGCATTCCTCAGCCATTTCTTCCCGCAGCAAAGGTTTTCTCCTTATTTTCCAGGTACCGTGTGAATAACAAAAGCTATCATGTGTTTATTTCATCAAACTTCATTGCATCAAACTTCATTTAGCTAATTTTTTACAGTCGAAAGAGAGATACAGGAAAGGGAGATTACAGAGATTTGTTCAAAGGGAGATTAGAGAGATTTGTTCAGGTTAATAACGATTTTTATATAATTTATACATTTATTTAGTTTTTTACCGTGAACATTTTGATATAACTTATGCATTTATTTAGTTTTGTATTATATTTTGATGTTGAGTAATTTCTTTCTCTCTCAATCATATTGACTATGCATCTTTGGATTGAACACCCTAAAATCAAAAAGTTACCAAAGAGATGTGGGCAATACTACACTTATAATTCAATCTCATAAACTTTCTCTTACACCCAACGTGAAAAACACAATTGATCAGCTCACAAATAGGTTCACCTGCTTGCAATAGATTCACCTGTCCAACGCAAGTTGACCGTTGCGAACTGTCACAGTGAGGTTGTGGGAGAAGTTTGTAACATTGAGTTGTGAACTAATCTTTATTGAAGAGATGCTAATCTTTAGTCTACATACTAAAAATTTCAAAACGTCCAAATTATGAAGTATTAAGTCTTTTCTAGCTCTAATAATATTTTTCAAATAATATATATTTTTAAACTAGTAATTACCAAGAAGGGGATTATAATTTTATTACACTCATGTATTAAATAACTTTTTTTCTCAATATCTTAACCCTTCATTTTTTTTTTTTCTTCTAAAAACTGTAATTTGAATCCTTTGTTTGGAAATTATGTTGTCATGATAAATGTGGGCAAGGCCTGGGCGAACCCAGGTCTAGGCCCAATAGGATTGGTCCCAAATTCAAGGATCGGTCCAATGGCTAGGGATCGCCCCGGCCCATGAAAATTGTCAAGGGGCAAACCGGTCCTAAGACTAGTGATGGGCCCATGGGCCGATCCTATGGGCCTGAAAAATTACATTTAGACCCTAATTGAAAATTATGTAGGGTTATTTATGTAATTTTTCAAGGGTGGTTTGTAAATTTTTTAATTAATTAGCAAATAAATATAAATGAATGGTTAACTGGTTATAAATTTATATGGTTTTAATTTTAACATAAAATAATGTTTACACTTACAATGTGCAAATTTAATTTAAACTTAAACAAATAAACAATTAAATAAATTTATTTTCATTAAATTATTAATTTACATCGTCCAAATCTGTTTTTTAAGAGTCGTAGTTCAAATTTTCAGGATGCTATTGTAATCTTTTGTCTGTATGACCAATCTCGTAAATATGTTATGACTTCAACTATCTCATTGGCTAAAGAGTATCTTCTATCTTCAATAATGCGGCCACTAATGAGAATGTTGACTCAGATGCAATTGTCGAAACTGACATAGATAAAATGTCAAGTTCATTTAGGCTACAATGGAAATTGACTTAAATTTTGGTTCCACAATTGAAGTAGATTCATCTTGCACTTCTCCTTCTTGGTCATGTAAGACATGTCCATTTATAGATACCGCTACAACTTATTTGGTCCATGTTTGTCAACTAGAACGCTACTTCGAACACCATCGCTAAAGTTCATATACGTCACATACTCAATCCTTGTTGATAAATGTCTTCATCAAGTTCTGCTAGTTTCTCTGTTGGGCTTTCACTGTACCTAGTCTGATATAAGAAAAAAGGCTTTCCAATTTTCTATTAAATTTTATCAAATAAGAATTACAGTCAATCCTAAATATTGGCCTATCTCAATAACATACAATTAAATACGTTTAATCTAAACCTATGATCTACAACAAAAACCTAATCCATATAAGAATGAAATATCTAACCAATATTTCGATATTTTATTTCCAGTCTGAAACAATATCCATTAATTCTGGATTAAATATGTTAGCAAAAATTTTAGAAATTTGAAGTAAAATATCTAACGCTAATTTAATAGTAGGATAATACATACCACTTAATAAATTAGTGGAATCGTAAAAAACTTTAAGAAATTAATGAAAAATACTACAAACCATCCAATCATCATCATTGACGACATCGTCTGAATAGTTTCTTAGGTGACGAACTCTATAATTTGTGTTGCGATTGGCATAGCTCTTTGCAACATTAAGTATGTGGAGTTCCAACAGACAAGCGTGTCACAACATAAATTCTTTGGTCGAGCGGCGGCTCCTCTTGACGACAATATTTACGTACTCATTTCATCTTGTATTGCTACCGACGATGAACCCGATAGTCGCACACACCCTTTCAATCTTCGCATGTATAGCTTCTAAACTTATTTTAATAATCAAATTGATGATCTGGCAAGCACATATCTAGTGAAAAAATCGCCTTCACCAAGCGGATCAATCTCTTTTCAAATAAAGAAATTGTCGCATATTAGCAATGCATTATAGGCGTTAGTGCCACAACTCTCTCAATTAATAAATAACTTACAAAACTCAAAATTGTATAATAAATAGTCTCAGCATTATGTTAGCATATAATGGTTTAAAATCCATCAACTTTTGTTGAAACACCAACTATGATCTAATAATGTATTGTGACACTCAAAAAATCTAGTTTTTGTCAGGATATTTTATCTTGTAGGCAAGAAGAAGACACATTGTCTCGATTCCTTGCTCGCCACGGTCCACATAATCGCCCAGAAATAAGTAGTTAGCTGTTGGAGGATAACCACCGTTCTCAAAAAGCCTTAAGAGATCAGAAAATTGACCATGGATGTCGCCTGAATTTCATAAAGAAGTTATCATCATCAGGAATCAGGACAAATATCGACATGAGCAACCAATTCGACTCAATGAATTAAGCAATACAATCAAACGCACACATAAATTACTCTAAAGATCAAATGGAAAATAGAAAGTACCACAAATCTTGATGGGTGTTTTAAGCTCTAACAAAGTAGGCTGTTCCAGGAAAATCCCACTAGAAACCAAACACAGTTGCCAAATCTCAAACTCCAATAATGGAATGTACTTTCCGGGTCTGTCCCGAAAGTTTAATAGCCGATTGATTATATCATCAACAAGTCCTTGCTCCATTCTCTTCAGCTTTTACAACAATCGAGACCAATCAAAGAGAACGTCGATTTTGTATCAGGTGAGATAGCCGAGATGAGGAACAAGTCTGAGTTCAGTTTTTGGTTGTTGAAGATTCTTTGATGAAAGAGAGAAGAAGATTTAACCTTATTCATACCAAGAAACCATCCCCCAGTATAGAAATGGATTATTAAAGTATGGCTGCGGGAATATGATTGAACTTAAACATTAAAAAGAGAACAGGTTGAGACTCACATTAATAGAACCTCCTTGGTCTTTTTATATTAATGAGTAGCACATACCACCAACTCTAATTAATTAATTAGTTCTTAGTAACAGTTTTGTCTAGAGAATATTGTATTACTGAAAAAATATGATTACTGATGAGATAGATTATCTTGAAGATTAAAGGAAATGTTTTATAATATATGTTTGATTAGATTGATATGTATAAATAATTAATATGTTTGAGTGAGGAGGAATCAAAGAATTCTAGAAGACCTTTTTACTAAATTGCCCTTTTTTAAAATATTATCATAATATTATTTTATTATTTAGATTATTATTTTACCCCCTAACATTTGAGAATTAGGCTAAAACACCCCAACCATAATAGAATTTTAAAATTTAACAAAATATCTCTAATCACCCAAGCGACTTCGGTCATCGACCGCCGTCGAAAATGGCCTGAACGGCACACGACTGGTCAGATCTGGCCGGACGTGCGTCATTCTGGCAACTACCAACGACGGTCGACAATCGTCTTAGATGGGTGGGGGTATTTTTTAAAATTTTAAACTTTTATTGTGACTAGGGTGTTTTAGAAAATTCTCAAATGTAAGGGGTTACAAAATTTATTTTGCACAATTAGACTAATTGTTATTTGACAGACATAAGGACATTTGTGTTTGAAATGTTAATTAACTAAGGGTAAAATGAGAATAAAAATTTGATTACCTTGGTAATCTTAAAATAACAGCCTTTCACTCGGTAATCAAATTACCCCCAATATAGCGTGCAGTAAACATTGTTGGCATTGAAAGATTACCTTAATCTTTGATTTCCTAAAACCAAACATGATAATATCCCATTTTTGAGATAGATTACCAGCGTAATCTTCCATTACCGCTAACCAAACGACCCCTTAGAGTAAACAATTTTTTCCTGTCCAAGGTTTGTATTAATAACACTTTTCCCACCCAAAAAGTTTCAAAATACCACTTTTTCGCCCAAAGTTTATATTCCGTTAATACTCAAAATTCACTTTACTTTCTCATTCAGTGTTTGATGAGTTACCAAGAGCCAAGGTAAGAGGAGTTTTGTAGAGTGGAGGACGATGGATTTAATGGTGGTGACTTATTGAATATTCACCACCGAAATCAACTGGAAATCAGCTAAGAATAAGAAACTCTAATTTTGCGATGGCCGGTAATCAAAGAGAGATCAGGTGTCAGAGTTAGAGGGATTTTTAGAAAGGAGACTGGAGGTTCAAATGGTGGTGATGGGGAGAATTTTCACCGTTGGAATTGGCCAGAATCGGCTTTGGTTAATAACAGAATATTAACTTTGGGTGGAAAAGTGGCATTTTGAAACTTTTTGGGTGGGAAAGTTTCATTTAGGCCAACCTTGGGTGGGAAAATGTCTTTTACTCTTAGTTATTAATTTCTTAGTCACTGATTCATTTATATGCCAGCAAGGGCATGACAACACTACTGCCAATATTCTTTTGATTTATTTATTTATTATGTGAGGACACGCTAATTCCCTCCTACTTTGACAAGTTGACATTGATATATACAGGGATGAAATTTTTAAGTCTGCTCAGCATTACTTAAAGATTTTAACATGGGCACTTTCTGTAACAATTAATCCTCTGGAATGAGTGGACAATTATTTAAATTAAAGTCATGGCGATTTGATTAATTGAATATCAGGAGCTACAAATTTAGAAAAACAAAAACAAAGTAAATTCTACATTTCTCAGACACAGGTATTGGCTAACTCTCTTGAAAGAGTGATCGATTGTTGAGTAATTTCTTTCTCTCTCAATCATATTGACTATGCATCTTTTGGATTCAACACCCTAAAATCAAAAAGTTACCAAAGAGATGTGGGCAATACTACACTTATAATTCAATCTTATAAACTTTCTCTTACAACCCCAACGTGACATCTCTCAATTGATCAGCTCTCAAATAGGTTCCGCTTGCTTGCAATAGATCTCACTTGTCCAATGCAAGTTGACCAGTTGCGAACTGTCACATTGAGGTTGTGGGAGAATTTTGTAATATTGAGTTGTGAACTAATCTTTATTGAAGAGATGCTAATCTTTAGTCTACATACTAAAAATTTCAAAACGTCCAAATTATGAAGTTATTAAGTCTTTTTCTAGCTCTAATAATATTTTTCAAATAATATATATTTTTAAACTAGTAATTACCAAGAAGGGTATTTATAATTTTATTACACCTCATGTATTAAATAACTTTTTTTCTTAATATCTTAACCCTTCATTTTTTTTTTTTTCTTCTAAAAACTGTAATTTGAATCCTTTGTTTGGAAATTATATTGTCATGATTAAATGTGGGCAAGGCCTGGAGGCAGTCGAGCCCAGGTCTAGGCCCAATAGGATTGGTCCCAAATTCAAGGATCGGTCCCAATTAGGCTGGGATCGCCCCAGGCCCATGAAAATTGTCAAGGCCCAAACCGGTCCCTAAGACTAGTCATGGGCCCATAGGGCCGATCCTATGGGCCTAAAAAATTATATTTAGCGCCCTAATTGAAAATTATGTGGGGTTATTTACTTATTTATGTAATTTTTCAAGGGTGGTTTGTAAATTTTTTAATTAATTAGCAACTAAATATAAATGAATGGTTAACTGGTTATAAATTTATATGGTTTTAATTTTAACATAAATATAATATTCACACTTTACAATATACAAATTTAATTTAAACTTAAACAAATAAACAACTAAATAAATTTATTTTCATTAAATTATTAATTTACATCGTCCAAATCTATGTTTTTGAAGAGTTCGAAATCTTCAGGATGCTATTGTACTCTTCTGTCTGCATGAATCCAATCTCATAAATATGTTATGACTTCAACCATCTCATTAGCTAAAGAGCATCTTCTATCTTCAATAATGCGGCCACTAATTAGAATGTTCACTAGGATGCAATTGTCGAAACTGACATAGATAAAATGACACGTGCCATTTAGGCTACAATGGGAAATCGACTTGAATTTTGGTTCCACAATTGAAGTAGATCCATCTCGCACTTCTCCTTCTTGGTCATGTAGGACATGTCCATTTGTAGGTACCGCTGCAACTCATTTGGTCCATGTCTGTACAAGCTAGAGCTACTACTTCGACCACCACCGCTACTAAGTTTCATATACGTCCACATGCTCAATCCTTGTTGATAAATGTCTTCATCAAGTTCCTATTAGTCGTCCCTGTTGGGCTTTCCACTGTACCTAGTCTAATATAAAGAAAAAAGGCTTTCCAATTTTCTATTAAATTTTATCAAATAAGAATTATAGTTATGTCCTAAATGCTGGTCTATCTCAATAACCATACAATTAAATACGTTTAATTTAAACCTAAGATCTACAACAAGACCTAATCCATATAAGAATAAAATATCTAACCAATATTTTCGATATTTTGTTTCCATGTCTGAAACAATATCCATTAAGTCTGGATTAAATCTATGTTTAACAAAAGTTTTAGAAATTTGAAGTAAAATATCTAACGCTAATTTAGTAGTAGGATAATACATACCACTTAATATATTAGTGGAATCATAAAAAACTTTAAGAAATTAATGAAAAATACTACAAACCATCCAATCACCATCATTGACAACATCGTCCGAATAGTTCTTCTAGTTGACGAACTCTATAATTTGTGTTGTGATTGGCATAGCTCTTTGCAACATTAAGTATGTGGAGTTCCAACAGACAAGCGTGTCACAACATAAATTCTTTGGTCGAACCGGCGGCTCCTCTTGACGACAATATTTTACTTACTCATTTCATCTTGTATTGCTACCAACGATGAACCCGATAGTTGTGTGCACCCTTTCAATCTTCGCATGTATAACTTCTAAACCTATTTTAACAATCAAATTGATGATGTGGCAAGCACATATCTAGTGAAAAAATTCGTCTTCATCAAGCGGATCCAATCTCTTTTCAAATAAAGAAATTATCATGATGTTAGCAACTGCATTATTAGGCGTTAACGCCACAACTCTCTCAATTAATAAATCATCTTACAAAACTTCAATAATTGTATAATAAATAGTCTCAACACTATGTTTAGCATATAATGGTTTAAAATCCATCAATTTTTGTTGTAAACACCCACTATGATCTAGGTAATGCATTGTGATACTCAAAAAATCTATTTTTGATCTAACAACCATATGTCTGAAGTAAGTGCAATAGATATATTCCTAAAATTTTCAAATTCTTTTATAAGTAAATCTCTTATTTTAGTATAAAGTTTTAGTATGTCTCTTTTATTTGTACCTCTACTAACAAGACTATATTGTGGACAAAAAGCTGTTTTAATCATATCAACAAAGAAAAGATTTTTAGATAAAGAAATGGGAGAGTTCATAGCAACTATGTATTTTACTATTTTCTCTCGTGCATGGAGTGCATTATATTGCCAGGTTGAGAGAGTTAAAGATTGTAGATTAAAATTAAGTTGAGATTGAATTTGCTTATCGGGTCTGGTTAAAGTTGAATCGAACTGCTTATATTGGGGGTGCTTCTTCTCCAAGTGTCACCGCATCGTCGAAGTCTTGTGCTCAAAGTCGATAATGGTTGGACAAAAATTACATACCCCACATATCTCTTCCCCCTAGCCATATGGCTTTGCCCGTTTTGATTTTATGAAGAATTGCCACACCCCAGACACGGCCCTCTTTGAGGATCTTCCCATGGTGTCGCAGCTCGCTTATGTTTAACTGAACGTAATCTCGGTCGTTTCTAGTTGTGGAATTGATGCTTTTGGAAAAGGTAAAAATGGATAGAACCCTTCCATTTCTTCAATGGATGGAGAAACTATAACATAATACCCATTTGGGAATGACGATCCTCCGAACGTAGAATTTGGGAATTCATTATAAATTTATAATAAAATAATAAATAACTAAAATTGAAGAAATTAAATAATATAAATAATAATATGAATAATAGATGAAATTGAAAAATAGAAGAAATTGAAAAATATAAATAATAGATAAATAAATATAAATATAAATTGAAGAGAGTTTGAGAATTAGAGTTGAGAGTTGTGAGGAAATGGGTGGACACAAGGAGTATTTATAGTTTAGGTCCGGAGGGAAAGTGAAAGAAAACAAACCTTCACTTCCATTTTGACCGTTGACGCTGACCACTAAGGCAACGGTTTAATTTCTTTTTTTGTTTTTTGTAAAATTTCATTTTAATCCTTTTATTTATTGTTAATTTCATATAACATAGGAGGTTATTGATATTTGTTAGGAGTTTAAATAAAATTGGGGAGGGGGTTTGGGCCCGGAGGGACCGAGTTTTGGCCCGGAGGGATCGGGTTTTGGCCCGAGCCTTATAGGACCAGTCCTGACTCCGTTTTTTGGGCCAAAGCCAAATTTCCCACCTCTAATCATGATTAATACATTTTTGAAGATGGATTCAAAAAAGGGAAATAAAATAATAATGAACATTCTAATTATTTGTTCTTGTTTAGGAAATTATGATTAACCCTATTTAAACTATGTTTAATTTTTATATATATAAGAGAACAATGAAAATAAAAAAAAAAATTTAGTCTTTAGCCTTTGATCCGTATATTAAAAACTTGAAGCCGTTCGCATTAGAGATTACATATATTAGTTGGCCTCGTGGATCTCTTGATGCCATCTCTTTATGGAAAATGAACGGCTACCAATAAAAAAAAGTACTCATTGGAAAGATTTCTTATAAAAATTTCTTGAAAACTTGCAATATTTTTCCTTTTTCTGTCCAATGAAGGGTAGCTTAATAATTGTCAAGTGAAATTACAAAGAAATCTTTTAAGAGAGATCTTATAATAATAATAAAACCCCAAAAACTAGCAATATGATTAATTTAATAAGTAGTGTAACTAAATCACCCAATGAAACTCATTTCCATGAATGAGAAATCAAAATATAAAAAATATAGGAAATGTGCTATACTAAAATCTATTTTCTTCAATGGTAAACCTTGAATCAATCTACCAATCAAAAGAAGGCTAGAAAATTTCAAGCAGCCGACTTAAAATTAAGGAACCAAAACCGCAATCTCAATTCCTAGGTTTTAGGAACTAAAACCGAAACTAGTACTATGCGATTTCTAAATCTTGGAATCGGAACCGGAACCAAAATAAGTTCTTCTGGTTCCGGTTCCGGTTCCGAGTACCCTAAATTGTTCATATAATTAAAGTTACAAACTTGACATAATGATGAACGACTAGAGGAACAATGTCGTTCCTGCCTAGAACAGCTTGGAGGATAGAGGAACAAGCATTCCTTGATGTAGAACGAGTGTTCCGTTGCAAATCTTCAAATTAAATCTAACAGTAAATATCCAAACACAAATAGGGTTTCGCATCCAACAACCCAAAATAGCTCTACCCCCAAACATTAAAAACTCAAACCCTGACTCTTATTCTTCCTCTCTCTCCATATACTACTTTTACGACTCATTTCCACAATTTTGTGAAACAGGAGAAACTCTCTATACCTCTCTCCACATGCCTTCTTTAGCACTCTTTGATGTTAATAGAATGAAAGAAGAGAAGAAGATAAAGAAAATAACTCTTCAAAGCTTAGACAAAACTAAGTTTTTGACCGAAGAAAAAAAAAAGAGTCGAAGAATAAGGTGGATGACTCTGAAAGGTCTAAGAAGAAAGAGAGCAAGAAGCTAAAGGTTATGGAAGAAGATGACGAAGAAAGAAGTGAAACGAGCTCAGAATTAGGAGAGCCTGTGAATTTGAAATCCGATAAGAAGAAGAAAAAGCAAGCAAAAGCAGATACTAAGGTGGAAGAGGAGGAGAAGAGTGAGAATCCGAATGCAATATCTTAAAATATTAATTAAGTCCATCAAATATCCTAAAAATATTAGTTAAGTCCCAATTCTTAAATCGGTTCCAACACGAGTACCCAGATCTCAGTTTTGATTTCTTGAATTGGTGGAACCGATACCAGAACCACACAATACCGGCTCCATACATTTGAGAACCAAAACCAACCCGCACAGTGTCAGTTTCGGATAAGAACCGAAATCGAAACATCGGGTACCCCTCGGTTTCAGGTCCACCCGAAAATTTAGCTCACCCCATAATAATTTCCCTCATGGAAATTTGCCTTCTATTTAAGTAACAGAAAAACATTCATTTAAACAAATTGCTGTTTAAGAACTTCAACAAGAAACTAATCTCCTAAGCAAAATACTTCCAAAATCCTTGTGTAGTCAGACGTGTGCAAGGAGTAATGGAATAGTCACCGTTGTGTTTAAATTTCTCGGATTTTGTACAGCAAGGGAGTATTGTACAAGAATCGGCAGTCTGTGCAAAGTTTTTCTACTCAATAAGTCAGTTCATCCCAGCATTTTGAAGAAAGTAATTAACCTACTGAACCAGAAAATAGCAACAGTTAGCACCAACAAAAGTGCAAAAAACATAAGAAACTGTAAATTTAAATACAGGATCCAAGCACTAAATATTAATATTATGGCTTATTTTGAAAGACTAAAACCTTCACTTCTCTTTTTGTACACTATTTGCATTGGAAGAGGCATTTTTCTTCTTCACTTTCAGATGATGTGAAGAAGCCGTTTATTGGCATCAACATTTCTTTGATCAATGTTAATATTGTCTTTAAAATTGGTCTCAGGGACGAAGCCAGTAGCCCAGCACCAAAACAATTATACTAAAAAAAAGGATGATGTCTATTACCTCCACCAAAATGATAGTAGCCCAGCACCAAAACAATTATACACTAACTATTTTGTGTTATATCTCGGCAGAATGCACTTCCGCAACAACACTGGAATGCCTTTATAGGATGATCATGATCACTGAAGTCAATACCATAATCCTGCAACCATCTAAACAATGAGCAAATGCATATAGATTTCTTTTCCAAATCTCAACTCAATCAAAAAGTATTTAATCAGCTACAAGAAAATTTTTATATGTTTGTTGCCCCGAGAAAGTACAATTACAGGTAGTGGGAAGTGCTATACCTTAAAAAGGTATTACCAAAAAATGAATAAAGTAATTAAAAATATCCAGACCGTGGCTTAGAACTTAGGAAGTCTCTATCATATATTGGGAAATACTGAGATGGGTCTCTATAATACCTAGGATAGAATAAGGACTTAAGGATGAGGATACTTCATCCAAATGATCCATATCCTCCTGTATTGATACCTCCCTGTAAAATATAATGAACCTGCAACCTAACATCCATCAATTTCTTTTGTTGTTTATTAATCTGTTAAGTAGAGAGAACTTATTAAGAGGCAATGGCACTCTCACACTGCAAGAATAGGTGAATATGCACCCAACAATCATCCCATGTTTAACCCGGTCTTTAACAACTTCAGTGAATATAACTAATTGTGTATAGATCTCTACAAGTGCATTAATGGGGGCTCCAGACCATAAGAATATATAACTAGAAAAAGTTCATTGAAAAGTACTATAAATTTCAAGTTGTGATATTTCTATTTCTTTTTTGCCTTATTCTTCAACCCTTTTCATAAAAAAGCAAAAATATCTTCTACTGTATCCTATAATAAAACATATTTTAATTAAAAAACTATTTTATTAGTTTTGCAAGGTGTAACCTCAACAAAACAATAATAAAAGAAATAACTAAAAAAACCATGTAAAGCTGATGCTCTATAAAAAGTAAAGATGAACAACCATGAATTGCTAATCGAAGAACGTTAAAGCAGCACCACAGTTGCAATATTCAATTAGACAAATCTCATATTGCTACAAATACAAAATCGCACACATTAATTTGTGCCCAAAAAATAATTTTTTAATAAGCATAGATGAGAACTTGCATTAAACACACTTACCCAGGTCAGTTCTTCTAAAGCACTCACTTCTCTTGTTGTAAAAAGGGCAAGCTGCATACATGGGAGACATGCAGGTTTTATAGATGCACTTTTCAAAAAAATCTCTGGTTGTAAGCATGTATAAAATGCCCAAAAAGAAAAAGTGTTCGGATTCATACATGATAATAGTGACGATCAGGAGTCTCCACTTCGACCGGAATATCAATCAAGTTGGCATCAAAACATCTAAAAATATTAACAAGAACATTATATTGGCAAAGAGCAGTGAAAGAGGAAAATCATGGAAGGAAAAGAGGCATGGAGTGCACGGATCATTTTTAGAATCACTGAAAATAGTATAATCTTTGAAGAGAAAAGTTAGGCAAACTATCAAAATAACTATGAAACATGCGGAAGACTATACAAAAAGCAATATACTACTATTTCTTTATTATAAGGAATCAAAAACATAAAAGTAAAGAAATCAGCTTTGTATTTGTAAAGTTTGATTTTCAGAGAATGTAGTATACCTCAGTGTCATTTGAAGCCCCAAATAATTCTTATTGTCAAAGTCAAATTAGGAAGTCATCGAAGTCAATCTTATTAAGCAAAGAGACTTCTTGAATGTGTTCTTTTTAAGAGGCTATGTAAAAATGCTCCTCTGTTTTTGTGGTAACAAGGGTTGCCACAAAAATGTGAGCCACAATATTACCACTCAATAATCTTATTTTTCAATGCAACTTAACTAGGATTTATCCAACTTAACAATCAGTTAAAATGGCATTAAAATACTATGAAAGTTTCTCACAGAAAAAATAAGATAACAAAAGGAAATTTATTGCCACACTAGATAGATAAATGGGAAATAAAAGATCCTGTTAAATGAACACATGCAGAGATTATAAACCAACTAAACATGCAAGTAAAAAAGAATTACCTATGATTTATAAACCTTGCAACATTACCACGAAATGTTGCATCTAAACAAAGTGCCTCTTCATCCTGTAAAACTCTCTCAGAACCCCAGTCAGCATCTAATGTAACTGGATATGTATGTCTCTCATTGCCGTCACTTTGCATATTCCGTTCATATAATTCTGTGTTGGTCACTACTTCCCCAACATACTCACAGACAAAGGCTCCTTTAGGCAAATTCTGAAGTGTTCTAACACCCCATCCTTTTTCTTTGTCAGTCAAAAACACCTGAAGCATAAAGCATAATAACCATCTGTGAATTATGAAGAAATCAAACAATAAATAAATATGATTAAATCACACCAAATAGTAGACAAAGCTAACTTAAAAGACACAAGACACTTTAGTGAAAAAATTTCTACAATGTGTAGAACGACTTTTCTTAGATAGCATGGATCTTGCAACTGATTCAGTGTACAATTCAGAAAGACCAACAGATTATACGTGAATACCATATTCCAAAAATTGCAACAACGAAAATAAATCAAGTACTAACTAAAAAAATGATGAAAAAAGAAATAATGACAAAAGAAAACTTGTGCAAAGCAACAGCAAGGAATTTCAAGTAGATAATACCTGCAATTTGCATGTAATACCTCGCTGTACAACTCGATTTCCACACTGCATACTGCAACCGCATTTTCTCCAACATTCTTTGATAAACTTTCTGACAATATGGCCCTTGCATTTTTCAGGAAAGTGTTCATTCTTAGACCTCTCTATAGGGCAGTCTTGACAATAAACAAGATGTTGTTCAAGAGGTCCCTTTTCCATTTGCATACAAGCTCTTAGAAATTCCTCTTTCAGCAGACCTTGTGGTGTGTAAGCAAACTCTCCACCAGTTTCACGTGCACATGCACATGGTATTGAAAATGAGAGGCAATCTCCTGAACAACTTGAACAACAATCCTCATCCGCAATTCTGGCTAGTGAGATGTGTACATAAGCATTTTGGTAGACTATATTGTGTGGGATGTATGTAAATTTTGGCAAATTCTCATTCCCAGTATCATCTACCAATGAAATTTTCACATTTTCTGCACCTTTTGTTATGTCACTGATGCTTTGGATGGGCTTCTTCTTGTCACGGCTGACAGGAAGCTGCTGATTTGCCAGATTGGATGAATTCGAAGACCCAGAACAATTTAAAACCTTCTTACTTAGATCAGTTTCAGAACGAACAATTTTAGAACCTTTTTTCTTCTTCCCTGTAGCAGAACAATGATCCCCAACATTTCTATACACCTCATGAGAAGAATGTTTTATACCAGAACCACTAGTGAATTTATTATGCACTTCCGAAAAACTATCACACAAATCTTTCAGTAACTTCTTCACAGAAAATTGAGGCCCCACGATTTTGTCTAATCTGAGGTATTTATGCTCCAAGTGTTTCAGAACTGCATCAATATTTGGACCCCTGGAGTTTCCCTCACCAGGGGGAAAATTATAGTTCAGAGATAACTTCACCTCTCCCATAGCTGATGAAGCAATTTCAAGATTTCTCTTGCAACTTGTACTGCCACTGCATGCTGAAGTATCGTCTTCATTGTGATTCCCTGTTGAAGAGCCCATCACTGTGTCCAGAAGAGCCAAAGAAACATAGTTAGCAAATAAAAAGATGATCGAGTAGAACACTTACTATATGTAAATGCAGCTGACAAAAAATTCAACATTTAATTCCCAGAGTAACAACACAATCTGACACCTACAGGTATGGATTTCCTCACAGAAGCAGAAACGAAGATATTACTACAACACTGGGGAGTTAATGTTACCCCTTAGCTACCCTTGGATCATGGTCTAAGGGATCATTATCAACCTCTTTAAACATGTTGGGGGATGGTCAGCTGTTACCAATGTGTGTGACATTACAGAAATTCGAGACAGTAATGTTTAAATTTTCCTAGTGGTGGAAC
Source organism: Pistacia vera (assembly GCF_008641045.1). Taxonomy (NCBI): domain Eukaryota; kingdom Viridiplantae; phylum Streptophyta; class Magnoliopsida; order Sapindales; family Anacardiaceae; genus Pistacia; species Pistacia vera. The sequence continues at coordinate 656,014 of NW_022196238.1, forward strand.
GGCACCTATACTTATTTCGGAGGATGGTCAACAATGACTATTTAGCAGTTGCATAATTGCAAGACAGGCAAGAGGTTCCCATTCACAGCTCCAAGTTTCATGATATGTAACCAATTATTTTGCCTCCTCTTCTACAGGAGCTTTGATGTAGATATCATATTGCAAACATTGAAAGATTTTATTTAATGCTTGATTTTCCGCTTCCATTTCCATGTCTAAGAATGAAAAGAAGAAAAGACATTTGGTGACAGTTGATATTGGACAAAATTAATGCTTTAGCCCATGCAATGCAACAAATTCTGGCACTAAAATACAGGAATATTATCAAAACAGAAGATATTACCACATAGTAGAGTATACAAGTACCTGGATGGACAACTGGAATAGGTTCTGAAACATGTGCCATCTTACCAACAGGTAGATCAGTTTTTGGCTTTATCAATTTTTTTACACAATGAGAATCGGGTGTAATTTCTCTCAATCTATGAGAACAACCATGTGCATCCAATGGCTGTTTAGAACAAATTGCAGACTCCCCATTCTGAGTTGATTTTCTATCTCTAAGGACCACAAGTGAAGAACTTCGCTCCTTCCTTTTGCAACTGAGCTGTGTATTCGGAACTACAGATTTAGATGCAGTTCTTCTGTTCATTAAATGTGCCCACGGTGACTCCATAATTCCATGTCTGGAATTAGTTTTAGGCATTTCATCCTCCTCTAGAGGTAATGTTTGACTAGAGTTAACCATTGCTAATGAAGCTTTATCTTCCTGCTGTCCCAAATGCAACTTTTTAGGAGGTACATCGGACTCATCATGCTCCACAACACCTACGTTTTTGTCTTCTAATCCCTACTGACAAAAAGTTAGAATAAAAAATCCATTCAATAGTTAAAGAAAAAAATCTTAAACAATAACTTATAGTCACTCAAGCCATTAACATCATATTCTAGAAAGAATATAAAGACAAATCACACAAGAACAAAATAAAAGACGTGTAAAAGTGCATTAAAAGATTTAAGAACAGACATTCTGATTTTCCTTGAGCTCAAAGTATGCATCTTTTAGTGCTCGGTAATCTTCTGCTTCTAGAGGTTCCCAGTTCCATTCAAACACTTCCAAAAGGTCCAACAACACTGGTTTCAACTCTTTATTTGGAATACCTAAGGCCTTCATTGCACCAAAAGCTCTGACTTGTCTTTCTCTGTCTTTCATGGCCTTCAACAATGAATAAAGTTTGGAAAAACCTTGTTCTGGACTCCGTGACCACCTATTCTTCTACTTCATAGCAAAATATAATCTGCATTAACAGGAAATGTCAGATAAGCATAAAATACATATGATATAATCCAACATATTTTACAATGGGGATCTGAAATCTGAATGTCAGATAAAATGACCTTTCCCTCAGACCGCAGCATTTGAAGGCACAATTACCTTTCACCATTGTTCCATAGATAAAACTACCAGCATTTATGCATACATATTGGGTCCAAGAGAAATAACTTCCATAATTATCAAATTCTCTTTGATAGAACTACAGCAAAGCTAAAAGAAGGAAATCAAAATAGTAGGCATTGAAAATGCCCCACAGAACACAAAAAATTATTATTGATTTCATGAATGGAACTGTATGTGCCATTCCAACAACACAACATACATTTACTGATTCACTTAATTGGAAAATTCTTCTAACAATGTCTGTCCTAGCACCAGCTCCACCTATGGCATTACAATGAAGTAGCCACATGTGCCTTTAAAAACCCTTCAGCACACCCACCAGCACAAATTTCAACAGAACGACTCTGCCATAACAACTTCTACTATCACTATAGCAAGGACCTTTACCACCTTTTACTCTAGAACAAAGCAAAATTTACTCTTTGGCAGCTAGGAAGGTGAAGCATCAACCAAGTAGAACCTAACCAATTTATTCAGCTTAGATGAGGTGAAACTTTCGAACTTTGGAAAGCAAAACAACACAAAACAGTGAAACTCAAAACTCTATTTCTATGTTCTGTCGACAACAAACCCAAACAGTTACCAACTAAATTCCTTGACTAATTTCAACCCATCACAAATCAAACCCAAGTAATCACATAATTAAATACTGATGCCCAAAAATTGGACCCACCAAATTCATTAAAAACACACACACATCACAAATCAGAATCAGACATCTCTTCACTTCAATTGTTTTCACCATAGAGAATTATAGTTACCCCAACAATCGATCATCAAATGATTCTATTTCAATATATATATATATATATATGAAGTCGACTAAACAAATTCAACCCATAAATAACTAAAGAAACTAACAAGATTAAATCGTTAAATAAACAACATCCTTCACTTTCAACCTAAACAGAATCAATTACTTTTATTTTTAAAAGTTCTTGATTTTCTGGTCCGAAGAAAATAGAACTCTGGAAAAAGTTAAAAAAGAAAAAAAAATGAGTCTACGTCAGAATCAAAGCCGTAACACGACCTACCCTAACACTATCAAAAACTTTCATCTGTTTTCCCAGCAACCAAACACCCTTAAATTAAAATATAAAACAATCACCGTTCAATGCCCTGTAAACTTACTTACCCACCAAGCAAACGGCAGAACGGAAGACCAGCGTTTCAAAAACTGAAACAAATTTGAAAAACACAAATGCAGACGAAATATGTTAACATAAACACAGCTGAAAATGAATAGAGAGACGTACGGATTAGTAACGGAACAGAGGATTCTCTTCTTCACAACACACCAAAAGAAAACTGCCTTAGTTAGTTTTACACTGGCAGGAGTCAATAACAAATACCTCCTCCAGGGTAACAAAAGTACAAAGACACCCAAACATTTCATTAAGTAGTAAAACTGTCCACATTTTTTGACAGACGTTATGAAAAACAAACTTCTACCCACAAGACTTTTTGAGCAAAACCATTTTTCCCTCGTATAATTTTCAGGGTTTATTTTATTTTTCCCTGTTCAAAAAGTATAAAAACCCTTCCTCCATCACAAACCTTATCAACCACTGTGATTATCCAACAAAGCTTCACAGCCAAAAAGAGAGCGAAGACTTTTTTCCCACTTAAATAATGGGTTAATAATACTTTTTCACTCATAAATTTTTAAATATTATTTTCGCATCTAAATTTATATTTTATTTCTGATTTCGATATTATTGCGACTTCATGTTATCATTATTCTCTTCTTCGATCTTCTTCGATTATCATTCGTCAAAACTCCTCAAACTCTATTCTCGTTGACCCCGTTAATCGACAGCAATCAAACAATTAGGGTTTACACAATCACCGCTTTCAAGTCAATTTTCTATCAATTTTAATCATTAAAATCTAATATTTCACCACCAAAAACTCATCGATCGTTCCCGACAGTCTAAACGACTTTGATCTTTATTCAGTTGAATATAAATTTAGATAATAAAATGGTATTTTATAAGTCCGTCGGTGATAAAGTGTCGTTAACACCAAATCCATATTCCCTACAAAACAAAAATCAAAGGAAAAAAGAGGAAAGAGAGAAAGGACTAAAAAAAAAAAAAAAAAACCAATCTCTCACCATTAGGTGGGCATCTTGGCTGTGTGATGCGACGGTGAGGGTGGGGCAGCCAAGTCCGTTGGGGTGGAAAGGAAGGTTTGCAATGGGGTGTGGAAGCCGGGGAAATTGGAGCCGCGACGGGGTGGAAGCAAGGAATGCGAGGGGGTGGTAATGTGAGGCGATTGGGTTTTTATGTGTTATTTTTGTTTTTCGAAATTTGGTTTATAATCTTGTAACTAGTTTATTAAATCACGTAAAACAAAAAATACTGGCATTTTTTAATTTTCAGAAGTTTCTAGGGTTTAACGAAAATGCTGTTGACATGACAAGGGTCATGCTGTTTACTTTCTTATTCTGCTGCTCTTAGTCTTAGTTCAAACCTCATGGACCTAAATGGACTCATCTCACTGTTTTCTCATTCTGCTGCTCTTAGTGTTAGTTCAAACCTCATGGACCTAAATGGACTCATCTCACTGTTAAAAGAGCTTTTCTGATTCGTCAAAGGTGGGAGACAATGAAGGGTATATACTATATACATAATTTATTATTTATTATTCGGATATGTCCAAGTCTAAAAATTTCTCTTTAAGGTAAAACAAAATAAAAACTATTACATATTAATATTTTTGTTCATTAATATTTCTATCAAGCTATATCAAAATTCAGAAATTATACATATTAATATATTTTTTTAATTAAGGGTAAACTTTAATGCCTGCGTATGTCATATGTGTCCCTATTGAGGGGCACATTTACATTAGTCTCTTCCACATATTTAAAAGGACACATAATTGATTCAAAGGGACATATTAATAATTCATTTTCTTTGGATGGTTAAATAGTTTGATAGGAATTTTTATCTTATACTCTCTCTATTTCATTTTAACGATCCTTTTTAGTTAATGCAGACAGGTTAAGAAACTTATCAATTTTAGGAAAAAATTAATACATATGACTAAATTATCTTTTTATTCTCTCCCTCCATTAATCTTGGAATAGTTTTCATTTTTCTTTCAATTTTCAATTCTTTTTTCACCAAAAATTTCAATCTGAAAATTACAAATATTTGTGATTTCCCACCAAAAGTTGTTCTATAAGAGAAGTAATAATTCTTGAATGTTAAGTTTTTTTCTGGAAACTGAATTTATAGTGTATATGTGGACTATTGTCATTAATAAATTTTGGAAAGGAAAAGAATATTAAACACCACCGTGAACTCATTGAACTTAGGAAAAAAATACATTGGTTGACTATTAGATCATGTGGACAACTATTGAGTATAGAATAAGGGTAAAATTGGTAAAAAAAAAGTATTCAATGTCTCCTCGATTTTACAAAGTGACAAAATAATTTGAAACAAATATTTTGTCTAAAAAGGACAATTAAAATGAAACAGAGAGAGTATTACTCAAGAAGTCTTGAATTCGAGTCCTTCCTCGATTGTAAATAAGGGTAGTCATTGGAACTCTTACCTTACTAGTATTTCCAAGGTCTCGGAGCATTAGTTGAGATACTTTAAACCCCTCCTCGATTGTTAATAGAGGTAGTGACTAGAATTCTTACCCTGTCAGTCTTTTCAGGGTTTAGAAGGATTAATTTAGATGTTGTGAGTCATTTCTCAGTTGTTAATTGGGATAGCCACAGAAACTCTTACCTAACTAATAATTCCAGAGTCTCAGAAAATTAATTAAGGTATGCGTAAGCAGCCATTGACACCCCGATCATAAAAAATAAAGAAAGAAAGAATATAAGAAATCCAAGTTTTGATTGTTTTTATGAATAAAATACGTTGAGTTTGATGTCACTTGAATATTTGTCAGCTTCTCAATGCCCTAATTTTATTTATTTTAATATGTTTCAAGTTTCAGCTCTACAAAGCAAACATTAATTAAAAGTTGTAATATTTTTCCAATTTATTTGATGAAAGAAGTATATAATTAATCATTCTCTAGTGTAAAACAAAAAATATTATGATTATCTTGTAATATTTTAGGAATATTAAAAAAAATGATAATAACCAGTTAACCACACTAAGTGGTCTGATGGTAAAAGAGCAAAGGATGATCAAACATAGTCTCTCAAGTTCGAGTCTTCTTAATGGTAAAAGAGCAAAAAAAGGATCTAAAATAGTTTCTCGAGTTCGAGTCTCCACCACCCCTAATAGGGGTGGCCATTGGAACTCTTACCCTGCCGGTAGTTTTAGGGTGGTAGTTCTAATGTCTCAAAAAATTAGTTGATGTATACACAAACTGATCCGAACACCCTCGGTCAAAAAAAAAAATATTAACAAAAAGTTAAAACCACTCTTGGTCCACATTCTTTCACTATAATATCTACATGTCAAATTGATATTCAAAGTATCATCCCTATAAAACAAAAATATTATATGGGAAGAAACATATATTAATCTTTTAATTCTGTAAAAATTAACATTCATATACAATTTTCTTTTTCCAACAATTCCACTTCCTTCACCAATATGCACCCTCCAGGTATAGTGCACATGATTTCTTGCAAGAGTTAAATATTAATGTCGGACACCAATAGTCACCAACCCACCAGAAACCATGAGATCATCAATGGGCACAATCCAGAAAATCTGCTCAAAGCAAACATCCAAACATAAAAGCATCAACTCAATAAGTTTATGAAAAAACAAATCATATAAGTTGTCAAAGTTTATAGCAATTACCATATATCATCTTTCTTTCTACATGACTTGAGAAACATCAGAAAGATTAACCCTAATCCCAAAGCCACTGCACCTCCCAAAACAATCGCTACTAATTTTCCTGTACTGCTGTTTCGTCCTTCGTGCTCTAACCACAACAATTTCGATATTAGAAAAAGTGAGTAAGTTCACTGACAGAGCTTCAATGAAAGAAGTGGATATGGGATGTTACACAATGTTTGTGTTTCCCTTTCCATGAATTCTTTTAGCTTACCTCTGTATGAATTGCCTGGCTCTTCATTTGGAATGAAACCATAGCTAATGAAGCATCTATCCAAATAAATTTGGCCTGAAATTGTGTTGCCACATTCTTGGCGAATAATCTGCACAGCATCACTTACACAAGCACCACACTGACGATGTCCCACTAAATCTTCTTCGCATTGCGCCATGACATGCACATGCTCATGGCTTCCTGAGTAAAACCCTCCACCACCTATTATACCATTCTCCATTTTTGCAAAGGCCTCGTCTCTCAAGTCTTCAAATCCGACATCTTCCGCCTTTTCGCCGCAAACCTTGTGAAGAACCTCGAATTTTGAAGTCTGATGAATGCTTAACTCATTAGTCTGATAGCGGAAGTAGCAGCCATGAAGCTGAATCCTTGCCGCTGCAGCTTTGTTGCACGAGGTGTTTGATATTTCCGGAAGGGAATTCACGCAGTTGTAGCAATCATCGTTGCTCAAATCCCTTCTGCACTGAAAGAGACCGGAGACGCCGGCGCCATTGTTATTATTCTCCAGATCACGACCTGCAGTGGCTCTAAAGAACTTATAATGAGAAGAGTGAGGCACCAATTGTTGAAAAAGAGAAGAAAGTGTCTGTGAGTGAGCATCATCATCAGTTGAGTGTGTGATTGTTTGGGTTGAACAATTCTTGAAGACTAAAGTGTTAAAATCTGAACTGTTTTTGACAAATGGCAAGAAGAGGTTAAACAGAAGAAGCAGAATAAGAGAGAATGGTTTCATGGTTGAATCCATTTGGAGGGTAGGGTGTTTTTTGTTGAAGTGAATAGCTGATTCAGTTCAACTTATTCTTACGGTTTCAGAGATCATGTACTTTAATTTCTAAGTGCAAGAATAAAACAAAGCTATTGGAAACAAAGTTCTTGGGAAGTTGGGTTTGTTTCTTGCCTAATTCTAACCAACTTAGCGTAAATTTTCACCTATTAATTCCCAAAAGAGTAAACGAACTTTTTCCCACCCAAGGTTTGCCTTAATGACACTTTCTCGCCCAAAAAGTTTCAAAATACTACTTTTTCACCCAAAGTTTATATTATGTTACTATCCAAAATATATTTCACTTTCTCAACCGGTGTTCGGCGAGTTACCAAAAGGCAAGGTAAGAGTGGTTTTATATAGTAAAGGTAGGTGGATTGAATGATGGTGACCGATTGAATATTCGTTGTCGAAATCAACTGAAAATCAACCAAAAACAGAAAACACTAGTTTTGCGGTAGCCAACAATCGACAAGAAATCAAATGTTAGAGTAAGAGGGGTTTTATAGAGAAGAGATCAGAGGTTCAAATGGTAATGACAGAAATAATTTTCGTAATCAGAATCAGCTAGAATTGGTTTTGGATAGTAACAGAATATTAACTTTGGGTGAGAAAGTGTCATTAAGGCAAACTTTGGGTGGGAAAAAGTCGTTTACTCTTCTCCAAAAATAGAGTTAAATCACTCAACTATCTAATCAACATATTTCGTTTCTAAAGTCATATACTCTCATTTATTATAAGTTAGTTGATCCGCTCAAAAAACTAAGATATATATCATTACTATAATTAAACATTTTTCTTTATTAAAATGTTATCTTGAGACCAATTTCTGACCTACATAATGAGTTGAATATATTTGTGAAAAGATTTAAGACCAACTGGATTTGGTTGTTAAACATGTGTGCCCAAGTTATTACTTGTTTCCAACTTCGGAAAAGAAAAGGTAGTTAAAAACTATTACCCGTTGAAATTTAATCCATTCCTAACCTCTAAAAATAAAAGACCAATCCCAAAAATACACAAATATTTGAACTGGGAAAGTAACCATGTAACCATTTCTTGGTCCAAAACTCTTCTCATATAACCGATCTCCCTTGCATTTCGCCAACTACATCCCCATCAAATTCACCTCTAATATTTCCCATTTCTTCACTCCTCAATTTACTCTTAACTCACAGGCAAAAACCTTAGCCCCCTCACAAACAGCGTACCAGGCCGTGAGTAGGAACCCTCGCACAAGCAGTTCCAACTCCGCCGGCGCTATATTTTAGTCACATTATCCGCATTCATCATCAACACCACCGCTACTACGTCTAACACCACTACTACCACTGCAATTATATTAAAAAACAATGGTGGCTCCTTCCCGCGTTCTTGAAATCAGTGTAATTTCCGCCCATGACTTGGCCTTCGTTTCTAAAAGCATGAAAACTTACGTAACTGCATGGATCCATTCTGACCGGAAGGTCACCACGAGGGTTGATCAAAGTGGACTTAATAACCCGAATTGGAATGAAAAATTTGTGTTTCGGGTAGATGACAGGTTCCTTGCCGATGAAACTTCGGCTATTATGATCGAAATTTACGCGGCAGCCTGGTTGAAAGATGCCCTCATTGGCTCCGTTCGTGTTCTCATCAGCCACCTGTTTGGTTCTCTTTCGAACAACGCGTCAGCCACGCGGTTTGTCGCGTTGCAGGTTCGCCGTCCGTCGGGGCGGCCTCAGGGGATCCTTAACATGGGCATCACGCTTTTGGATAACACAATGCGGAGCTTGCCGCTTTTGACCGAGCTGTGCGCGATGGGTGGAACTTTTAGCGATATTTCATCGATAAGAAATTCGATCGATGCGAAAACGAAGAAGTTAAATAAGGATGATCTAGAACTTGGGAAATTGAATATCAATAATAAAGCCAGAAAGAACGTGAAACTACGTCGTTCTTTAAGCGACATGACGGATTTAACCAGCGAGGATTACGCGAAACACGGTGTCGTTAATGTTGGCTCAATGTGCAATGGTTCGGTGGTGAAAGGAAACAATAACAATGGCAGCATGGTAAACGAGTCGTTATGTTCCTCGGACGTGGGGCCTTCGGCGTCGGTGGTGGCGGCAGCGATAGCGAAAGGGTTGTATAAGACACCGGCTCAGGCGAAGACGGCGCCGGCGCCAGCAAATGAAGGAGGGAATATTGGGTTGCTGACTGATGGTTGGACGGGGAAGGTGCAGAATGAAGAAAACCTGAAATTTAGGCTTGATGGATGGCGTAATGAGGTTCAACCAATTTATGATCATTCTAAAATGAGAGCTAATAGTAAACGCGGTGGGCGTGCGCGGCGGAGGAGGGACGGCGGAGGGTTGTTTTCGTGTTTTGGTAATGCATTTGGGTGTGAAATCTCGATTACCTGTGGTGGAGGAGGGGGAAACACCAAAAAGAGGTATCAAAATGGGAAGGTATGTCACCTTAGCGCGGTTGATGATAGTATTAGTATTCTTCAATCATACGTTGCGAGGTTTTAGAGAGGGAGTCAGGAATTAATTAAAATTTAATTAATTTAGATGAAGAATTGATTTTATATAAGATATTCTTTAAATGTTATTTAAATTAAATTAAATCATGTTGAAGAACATGATGATGATATAGTATTAAGTTATGTCGTGTCTGTCTTTTGGTGTAAGGAATTGAGGTTGGTAGCTAGATTAATTTAGTTGCACGAACTTCAATGTACCCTTTTAGACATACAATCCATTGACACTGCTTGTATGTATAGCCAAGATTTAATTTAATAATATTTGTTTGTTCTTTGTTCATCAGAAATATGATCTCTGGAATTCCTGTTTCTGTTTTCTTCTTGCCAAAATTATTTAGTCATATATAACACTTATATGGGAAGCGGTTCTGGGTACTCGCCGAAATTGCTAGGAATTGGAACCAAAATTGGAACTGGTCGGTTCCTAGCAAAAGGAATCGGAATCGAAACCAATTGGTTTCAGTTATTCGATTCACAGAATCGAAACCTGAAATGTAGGTTCAGGTTTCTTTTTGGGTACCCTATAAAATTTAATTACCCCTATTAAGTTAATAAATTACAAATACACCCTAAATAACTACAAATACACCCAATAGTTCACAAACACCCATACACCCTCAATTCCTAAACCAGCTCTCAACAAGGTACTCGAATGTAGTCTTTGATTCCAGTTCCCGGTTCCAACATTGCAAGAACCAGAACCGAACCCGGGAATTCCTGATTCCAATTTTCCAGAATCGAAACATACCCTGTAAGGGAACCAACCGAACTCAGAACTGGCGGTCTAGGTACCCCCTAGTTCCAGGTCTACCCTTTACCCATGAATTAACCCATTCCTTCATCAAGTTGAATATGGAAAAAGTGACTACAATGACTCCATATCAAGATTGTTAAATCAAAAAATAGGTCAATGGTTTTTATATAGAAATAATAATATAATCTAAACGTTGATATCAATTAATTGAATTCAAATGCTATGAAGGGTGAGATGAATATGTATAGTATAGGTAGAAAATATTTAATTTTGTTATGTCTGAAAAGTTAGGGCTGACGTGGACTCTCGTCAACAAGAGCCAAACAGGGTTCAGGAAGGTTTTGTGCTATCTAGGCACTACCACGTCGCGTAGTGACGCAAGGGGTATGGTTCTTGTCAGTGCAGTAGGTGAGTGCCAAGCTTGTGAGTGGTTAGGAATTAGCCACCTGCCCAAGCCTTACGCAATTTGAGGATATTTCTCATGCAGACCACCAATGGGACGCAAAGAAAGATTTGCACAACACCTACCCACTTGCAGACTTGTAATCATTACCTTGAACTCTCCCACTATAAATAGAGGATACCCCTCTCATTTGTGGGATTGGCTAATCTTAGTCTAAAATAGCTTACACACATACTCTTTCTCTCTCTTTGAATTCTCTCTAGATTATAACTCAGTTCGTTGCACGCGACTTGATTTTACCCATCTATTAATACAATAACAATGGACGTATGATTCTCTTTTGAGCATCTGAACCACTTTAAATATCGCTTCTTATTCATTGTATCATTTCATGTCCTTATCATGTGTGATTTCTAAGTCCGCTTAGGACTTTGCACGTGCGAGTCATTGGTGTCAAAATCAAGCATCAACAGTTTGGTGCTAGAAGGAGGGCGTGATTTAGTATCTGCTCTTCATTAGAAATCTCTGACTAATCGGCCCTACCAATCAACAAATGGCTCGTGGTTTCGAACCTGAGCGAACCAACTATGACAATGAGGAAATCCCTCAGGTACAAGAAGACACTTCTCCCGAAGTGCCGCCAGCCCAGCAGAGTATCATGGCAGATATTTCTTTAAGCTCGCGGCTCGACCCAACCGTCATGAGTTACCTGGAGAGGTTCAATAATACTCTCCAGATGGTTAGCCAAAGGCTAGACCGCTTGGATCGAGTCGTGCCACCAGAATCTAATGAGGCGGTGCTATTGCCAAACACATCTGCAAGTCGCGTGAAAGCATGGAAAAGGGTGAAAGCCCACACAGCGCCCATTACAGAGCGTCAAAGAAAGGGAAAGCAAGTGGCAAACACCGGATTGGAGGGTTCCGAGAGACCAGCAAACATCAGTCATGCCATGGGTAGAATACCCATGGCACTACGACTCGGCGACATGTCACAGTAAAAGTCATCCCACGCCACATCGCATGGGCATTCCCACAAAAGTGCAAGGCGAGGAGATTTCTAATATCGCCGAAATAACGACCTCGACCGTCGTCATGCAGGAAATTCTTGTCGTTTGTGGGTCGGTTCAGACCACCGCAGAGATCGGGAAAATTCCCCAAATCACTCAATACCGTCACACGGCTCCAGCCAACGGTGTCAAGGTTTGCCGGAGCTTCCAACCGAGTCGAGGAAGAGCCCGATTTTTGGTCTTTTCTCAACTGCAACTGTGAGGGTCGAACCCATATTGCAGAAAGTGATCCCCAGGCAGCTTCGCTGCCTCAGATTGAGGAACTACATCGAGCATTGGATCAGCTTAAGGCTCAATAGAATGAGCGTGGGAAGGTCGTAGATACGTCTCCCTTTTCTCTAATAGTGTTAGCTGCTCCTCTCCCATTGAGATTCAGAATGCCCAACATGCGAGCATTCGATAGGAATTCAGACCCGCAGAATCACCTATACGAGGTCAACGACCTCATGGAACTCCACCAAGTCTCTAACTTGGCAAAATGTTGTTGCTTGGAGTAACTCTAACTGCCCATGTCAAGCACTGGTTCAGGTCGTTTCCCACGGCATCAGTCAGCTTGTGGCCCCAAATGAGCTCGTAATTCCTGAGACACTTCTAGGTGAATAGGAAGTTCTCAATGTCGTTGAGCTATCTGAGCAACATACGACAAAAGAGGGATGAATCCCTCCAATCTTACATAGACAGATTCCACAGGGACTCCACAAAGTGGTTCATACTCTCAAAGAGTCCGTTCGGACTCTCATTATTGCAAGAGTTCGCCCGCAGACAGATTTGTGGAAAGAACTGCAATCCGAGGACGATGTTTCCCTTACTCGCTTCTACAACCTTACCAAAAAATACCTCCAAATTGAAAATTCTATGGCTGCTCTCAATCGCCACGACCTTGGTCCATCGAGCAGTGCTCCCAACTAGAGGGAGAATAGGAGGACTGATCGCAGATGGGCTAATGACGATTAGCGGAAAGGAAAGAAGTAGCGGTTTGAGCCAAGAAATCTTATGCCCCCGTTCTTCGTCGCGATCGTGACAAGAATCAGTATACCTTTCTGAACGCCTCAATATTAGCCATTCTGGATAAGTCAAAGGAGACCAATTTGCTCGGAGAGCCAGATCCCATGAAAAATCCCCCCTCAATCAGAAACAATAAAAAGTACTGCCACTATCATAGAGATAATGGGCATCACATCGATGAGTGTCGAGCTCTCAAGCAAGCAATCGAAGACCTCATCAAGTAGAGGCACTTCGAAGAATATGTTAATGGCCCAACTCCCGTTCGGGAGAAAGATCAAGAGGAACAAGGGGAAAAGCACTGTGGCCGCAAAGGACATTATTGTGTGGGAATCATCTTTGGAGGACCACACCTCGCAGGGAATTCACGAGGTACCTAGGAGAGGTATGCTCGGGAAGCCCATCATGACCTCGTGAGTGTAATGAGCACGGCGTCGCGACCCACTAAGGTTCGCAGAGAGGAGGAGATCACTTTCTCTGAGAAAGACGCGGTGCGATTACATCATCCCCATGAGGATGCTCTCATCATCATGCTGAAATAGGCTAGTGCGAAATCCACAAGATGTTGGTGGACAATAGGAGCGCCGTGAATATCCTGTTTCAGTGAGCTTTTGAGAAAATGCAATTGGACGAGGCAGACCTGAAGCCTACCTCCATCCCTCTTTATGGTTTTACCAGGGATCATCTGATTCTTAGGGGAACGATCTCGCTTCTGGTCACGTTAGGAGAAACCGACGAAATGACCAAAATAACGAAATTTTTAGTAGTAGACTGTTCGTCCTCCTTCAATGGAATTTTAGGACGACCTCTATTGAGGAATTTCAAGATAGTCACCTCCATCTACCATCTGAAAATGAAGTCCCCACCCCGATAGGGATGGGGGAAGTAAGCGGATCTTAACGCGAATTTCGCGTCTACTACATAAGAGCAGTGTAAATGGCATGCAAGGAAAGAGGAATACCAGTTGGCATCCCCGAACAGGCAATGGCGATTAGTAGGATCAAGCCACAACCCGATCCGATAGAGGATAACATGGATCCTCGTATCCAGGAATGCCCTCACAGTGGGCTGGTCGAGGATTTATCGAAGGTTTTGATTGACCAAAATGAGCCGACCCAAGTGTTGAGAATCAGAAGTAATCTCAACCCCCAGCTTGCCAAAGACCTGACAAGTTTCCCTAGAGAAAATGTCGACGTGTTCGCATGGACTCATGTTGACATGATCGGGGTCAGTCCGAATGTCATATGCCATACACTGAATATTGACAGTGTGGTCAAGTCGATTTGTGAGGAGAGAAGAGCAATGGACCCTAAACGATATGCAGCCTTGAAAATTGAGGTAGATAAGCTCCTTTTGAACTGGTCCATCCAAGAGGCGCTCTACCCGAGCTGGGTTGTAAATCTAGTCTTGGTAAAAAAGCCTAGCGGTAAGTGGCGAACATGTGTTGATTTCACCGACCTTAACAAAGCCTATCCGAAGGACAGCTTCCCCTTACCAAGAATCAACCAGCTCATCAATGCCACCTCCGGGCATGAACTGCTGAGTTTTATGGACACCTACTTGGGATATAATTAGATTCTAATGTACGCTCGGACAAAGAGCATATCTCGTTTGTTACAGATCGGGGAATGTATTGTTACAAGGTTATGCCCTTCGGCTTAAAAAATGCTAGGGCGATTTACTAATGGCTGGTTAACCAAATGTTTTCCGAGCAGATCAGAAAATCGATGGAATTTTATGTTGATGACATGCTTGTCAAATCGTATGTCATTTCAGATCACATAGCGCATCTTGCTAAGATGTTCAGCGTACTCCAAAGGTATAGAATGAAATTCAATCCTCTTAAGTGCTCATTCGAAGTATCCTCGGGAAAATTCATAGGGTATATGGTTAACCAGAAGGGGATTAAAAAAACCCCGAAAAGATCCAAGCTCTCCTTAATATGAAAAGCCCGACCAACCGAAAACAAGTTCAGAGTCTCAATTGGAGAATAGCGGCTCTCAGTCGCTTTATATCAAGGGCAACATATCGCTGCTTGTCATTTTTCAATATACTCAGGGCCAACAAAAAGTTTGAATGGACCTAGACTGTAAGCAGGCTTTTCAGAGCATAAAAAAGCACCTCAGAAAACCACCTCTCTTGTCCAAGCCTCTCCCCGAGGAAATTCTGCTCTTGAACTTGTCCGTCTCTCAGCATGCGGTCAGTGCAGCTCTCATTCGAGAGGAAAGCAAAGTCCAATGGTCGATATATTACACAAGCAATTGGGTCAACGACCTCCCAAAAGTTATATGGGCATATAGAACAACTACGAGAATCTCTACTTCAGAAACACCATTCTCCCTAGCGTATGGTTACGAGGCTATGATCCTAGTAGAAGTAGGGACTGGTTCACTTTGGAGAGACATATTCAATGAAACAGACAATGAAGCACTTCTGTGTGCAAGTCTGGACTTAGTTGAAGAACTCCACGACAAGGTTCAGTTAAGGATAGCATCTTACCAGCAGCATGCAAAAAGGTTATTCGACTCCAAAGTCAGGAAAAGAGACTTTCAATTCGGTGACCTAGTTTTGAAAGAAGTCATTCTCGGTACAAGGGAACCGAGCGCAGGGGTATTATGACTAAACTGGGAAGGCCCATACCACATCGCCAATGTGATACGGCTAGGAACATATCACCTTAAAAGACTTAATGGTTCCGAAGTACCGCGAGCTTGGAATGCTGAGCATCTTCGCCCTTATTACCAGTAATTCCGAACTCGCTTTTAATTTTTAATTTCCTTGTAAACTTTGTAAATAAGATCGCTCTTAAGCAAATTTATCTTATATGATCTTGTTCGTCGCAATGTTTTTACAAGCTTTCTATTCGCATATGTAACATTAGTCTTGTAGAGTACGCAAAATTATAAGTGCTATCACAAATGGCTAAAAAAATATTTCTTTTATTATGTAATAGAGATCAGTACAGAAAAAATTAGGATATGCGGAAATGAGATTAAAAGCAAGGCTGTGCATAAGCAAGAAGAAGTGATCACTGGTGTCCATCTCCAGACCCTAAAGGTGCGACCTCGGTATCCCTCGATTGGTCGCCGACCACCCAGCCAGCTACTGGGTCCTCTAGGACATATTCCTCCAGCTGATCGCCCTTTGGAGGAGGCTCTTGTTCCTCTTTCTCCCCAACGTCATCATCAGCATCCGCCATGGAAGTGAGGATGTCCTGGTACTCGATCAAGAGGTCGGAAAGGTTCATCCCCGGGTTCCTTGGCCGCAAGCTATAGATGGCCTGGATCGCCCAATCGGCGACCTTCCTCTCAATTTCCAAGCTTTGTCGCTTCATTTGATCAGTTAATGAAGTGACTCGCCCTTGGGAAAATTCAAGATCCGCCTCCAGTGTTCTCTTCTGCTTCTCGGTGTTTTCCCACAATCGAGCTCTTTCTTTCTCTTACTTCTTAGCCCGTTCGGAGTTCGCTTGTAGCTCTTGCTTTTTCTCGCCACACTTTTTGGTGAGTCTAGCCATTGTCCTCTTAAGCTTTTTGATCTCTTCTCAAACTCGGCCTTCTGGAACTCTATTGTACGAAGGGCAGAGTTCATTTCTACCAGGTACTGGTTCGCCTGGATGTGATATGCCTTGGCCTTTGTGTCCACAGCCACTAGGTCTTGCTTCAGCTTTACATTTTCTTCCCTCAGCTCATAGAGCCCCCCAGCAGAGTTTAGGTCGGTCTTCTATTGGGCCAAGTGCAGGGTGAGCAGGGACTGCATGGGAAAGAAAACAAGGGTTAAACTCTATTGTTCTGAAAAAACATAAAGGGCATAAAAACCAATCGATATTGGAAAATCCTCGACGAGGACGGGCTGCATTACCTGGCTTTACAGCTGGAGCGCTGCAGTAATCAAGTCCACAAGTCGGGAGGCCACGAACTCTTCAAAAGCCGCAGCAAGTTAGCACTCCAGCAGGGTGTACACCACAGACTGCAAGTGTTCCAGAAGTTGTCCCATGAAGTCCAGCATGGGTGTGTCAGCCCCTGAAGGAGCTAGCACCTCGCCAACCAATTCTTTACCCGCTCTCCTTCGAGGGACCGCAGCCTCCCCCTATCCCCTACGCGAGCGCTCTAGGACTATTGTAATGTCAGGTGCGGGCCTCAGGGTCACCCTCGAGCAAGAGGCCTGGTAAGGCTGCGACCTCCTGGGCTGCACCCCTAACCTTCTAGCTCAGAATCTGATTCCTCAGCTCGCAACTGCTTTCTCTTCCTAGTTTTCTGTCCTATAGTTTTCTACCTAAGGGCGCAAGCCGGGAAGCTTCCCCTGGTCAATTTGTGGGTGTTCGCGCTCTCTCATGTGTCCCTCTGATAGGGAAATCGCCAGGGATCACCTCAGCTAGCTTAGTGGGGGTGACCCAGGGAAAAACAAACCCCCTGGCCTTTATATACGGTCTTAGGACTCTAGGTGGCATGGTCGCTGCATGAAAGTATGATTAGTGAAAAAGGTCATTGCATGCAAAAGAAAGAACTTTTACAGTGCGCGAACACTTACGAACTAAAGGTTCTAGAGACGCTTTAGAATTGAAGAAACTGTATTTCCTCAGGTTGGCAGTTGTCACAAGCAGTCTCGTGTCATGACTCTACTCAAGCAGATTACCGAATGCTACTATTCAGTTGAAATCAGTTAGCGCCGACAACCTAGTCATCTTGTTTCCTGCAAAGAGACGGAAAAGTTCGTCAGAAAGCAAAGACTGAAGGAAAAGAAAAAATTAGCAAAGTAAAATAGGGGAAAACCTACTCGGTTCCCTAAATTGGTAGACGCCATCATATTGAAAAAAGAAAAATTTAGTTTCTTAGGCCCTGACATTACTGGGGTAACCAAATATGCTTACCGCGATCGTGGATCGCTTCAAGAGGTAGACAGAGTCTTTGTCCTTGCTCTTTTTCAGATAATAGGAGCATACAAGTTCCAGCACAATCAACTGGCCGAGGCTATTCTCGCCATATGTGATATACATAGCCATAACTATCATATACGTATTGGGCATCAATTGCAGTGATGCGACCTCAAAGTGATCAAGGATCGACCTAATAAAGGGGTGAGAGGGTATCAATGTCCCGCATTTGAAAACCGCCTTGAAGATCACATCCATTCCTTCTAAGGGATTCCGAGCTGTATACGTTCTGTGTTGGTAGACGTCCACGCTAAGTGCATATTGGTCCACTTCCTTCTGTATTTCATCTCGGGTGGCCACTGACAGGATCTCCTGCACGGGACCCGCTGGAGCATCCTATGCCTACGAGCTCGTCCCTTTGATTGTTCTGGTCGCTGAGGCATCCATTGCTCCTGCGGTCTAAAAAAGGGCCGACACGTAGAGATAACTCAGTCTTCGTATAGTATTTCGTACGACGATGTGGAAGAATAAAAGAAACCCTAGTGTACCTTCCTTAAACCTTAGAAAAACCTTAAAAAAAAACCCTTGGGGACCACCCCCAAGGATTCGTGCCCTAAATGCTTACTCTTTATGAAAGAAAAAGCCTTCTCCTCACCACTGCCTATAAACACGCACCACAAAGGTTTACCAAACAGTTCACACCCATCATTATCATCAAGACAAGCTATCTACAGAGCAGAAAATAAAAGTAAAGGAGAAATCCTCCTTACCTCTTGGTTGTGGGGAACGGACTTCCTGCTGTAAACAAAAGGTGTGCACCAACTGGAAAATAAGGAGACTGGACTCGTGAGAGCTTTGTTCTTTCTCTGGAAATATAAGTTTTGTGACAATGCTTGAGGAGAGCCTAGGGTTTTATAGGGGGAGGAAGCGACGATTGATTTTCCCTAAGTTAAGCAATGCTTGGGCGGAATACATTTCTCGCCCTTGATTGCGACCACGTGTCATCAATCTGCGAGAAGAAGTAATCGCCACGCTTCGAGAATGTCAATCGATGTTTCCCTCCATTGGAATAACCAAGCGACGACTCGATTACCTCCTCCACATTAAATGCGCCCTCATCCTCATTTAATGCCTTGAAAGGGAATGTCGTTTCAGCATGACTTATATTTAATGTGCATGGCTGGCACTTATTGTGCACTAGACGCGTCTATCAGAATAAAGATTATTTTATTAAACGGATTAGTTGTCAAGCACAACGGATAACATTTGAAGAGGTCGTTTGGGCATAACACTTTTCGTCGCGTATCGATTATGAGACAATGCAATTCCTTGTCTTTGGTAAAAATATGATAAGTATTATCAGGTCACAGACCGCAGATGAGATTTGAAGCGCATCGGTACGGCACTGAATAGGGTCTAATCCAGGTCATCGACTTTGCGGAAGAAAGCCACCTCAAGTCGCTCATAGAGGCATGTGCTGCGACCTCCTTGCAGCTCGGTCAGCTCAACCAAGCGTCATTCGGGACAGATCAGGTCGTGGCATAATTATGAAGTTCGCAAGGTTCAATCCTTAAACCATAAAAATTAGGGGACTTCTGTTATTCCTAAAAAGTTAGGACTGACGTGGACTCTCGTCAGCAAGAGCCAATCAGGGTTCAGGAAGGTTTTGTGTCGTCCAGGTACTGCCACGTCGCGCAGTGACGCAAGGGGTATGGTTCTTGTCAGTGTAGTAGATAAGTGCCAAGCTTGTGAGTGGTTAGGAATTAGCCACTTGCCCAAGCCTTATGCAATTTGAGGATATTTCTCATGTAGACCACCAATGAGACGCAAAGAAAGATTTGCACGGCACCTACCCACTTGCAAATTTGTAATCATTACCTTGAACTCTCCCATTATAAATAGAGGACACCCCTCTCATTTGCGGGATTGGTTAATCTTAGTCTAAAATAGCTTACACACACACACACACACACACACACACACACTCTCTCTCTCTCTCTCTCTCTCTTTGTATTCTCTCTAGATTATAACTCAGGTCATTACACGTGACCTGATTTTACCCATTTATTAATACAATTGCAATGGATGTAGGATTCGCTTTTGAGAATCCGAATCACTTTAAATATCGCTTCTTATTCATTGTATCATTTCATGTTTCCTTATCACATGTGATTTCTAAGTCCGCTTAGCATTTTGTACGTGCAAGTCGTTGGTGTCAAAATCAAGCATCAACAAATTTCTTCATCACCTTGATATCCTACACATTTCATGTTATCCATACATTCATACAATAAGATTAATATATTTTTTATGATACGCACGGTTGAGCAGCTTCAGCTTCTTGAGCTGAAGTTGTGTTTAATTTACGTTCATTAGCTAGAAATAATGGTTTGTGCTTTTTGTTTGTTCTTCTCTTGTCTTCTTTGTTTTGTTGTGTATTGATTAAGTTTGCCCAACCAGAAAATTCAATTTCTTTCCAGAAAAAAGGCAAAATTCATCGAAACCTCCTATGGCTATGTCCCAACCTTCTTCTCCTAATCCTTCCAACTAAAATTTGTCCGCCATTATTTAAAGGCTTATCACCTTCTTTATCAGTTAACTTGTACCTCATAATTTGTCTTCATTTTGGGCTTATACACTTGGTGTGTGTTTTTCTATGAATTTTATATTAAAAAAAAAAAAATCTTTTGGAAATGACTGAAAAAATAGAAAAATAAAGACGAGTTTAGTATTTGAAAATGTGAAAAATAAAAAAAATAATGTTATGCTTACAATTGAATCATACAACTAGACAAAAATTTTACAAAATTCATGTAAAATGACTATCATGTCCTATGTTTTTTGCCTAATTGTATGTCTGATTATATGACTCAATTATAAGCATAGCATTGTTCAATAAAAACGTTTTCAACATCTCTCACCTAAAAACGTAAAAAAATAATAATGAAAAATACGAAATTTATCACTTCCAAAATCGATGAAACCCTTTAAATTACTACTTATTTTGTTCATATCGTAGAGTTGGTCTTAAATATGTCAAATATTAGTTTATGTTTATAATTTTGTATTAAAAATCTTGATTTAGAACAATTTTGTTTTTGTTTTAAAAAAGAGAAAAATAATATATAAAATAAAATAAAATATTTAATATTCAGGCCCATATTTTTTTTTTTTCTTTGATGACCAAGATGTCCAAGCTAGCTTACGAGTATCTCGACTAATCTTAGGGTCCATTGAACACCAAAAAACTCAATGTTCCAAGCTAAGTCGCAAATGTAATAAATGACACTAAGATGGTTTGAATCCAAGAAGTCAATGAAGAGAGCAAACTTTCTTAACCGTTAGGACTCAAGCTAACCCCTTGGGATTATTCAGGCCCATATTCTCTTTCCTCTCATTTCAGGGGATTGAATTTTACCAAAATGTAAACCAAAGCAAATTTCCCAATTTTCAAAGCAAAGAAACTGAAAACCATACCCTAAAGTTTTTGTTATCAACTATTAGAAAATGTTTGTCAATAACCATAAAAATATTTCCACTACCAACAATTTATTTAAAATAGAATTCTTGTAATTCACAAATTTTTTATATTTTTGTATTAGAAAAGAGGCCAACTTAATTTATCAACTACTTGGACAGAACTTACAAGCAACCCTTTATTGGGCCATTTCTCACCAAACACTTATATTTTTGCAAAATAATTCATGGAAAACGTGCCCTTTAATTCATTTAAACCATATTTCTTCTCCACGTATCTATTTTTTTCTTGGTACCGACAAAAACTTTCTAGCCATCCAAACAAGATATACTAGTATTACTATTCTACATTTGTGGATGGATTTGTCCTTAGCATAAAGTGTTCAAATTTTGAAGTCCAATGGAGCGGTTCTATAACTTTCATTGAATCAAAACAAATAAACCCACCCCCACAAAAGCTCAAAGGTCATCTTAATAGTTGATATTGACATTTCCATCCAAGATTGAAACACATAATATGGTGGGGAAGTTGTGGATCCAATTTAATATAATATGAACATTACAATTGACAATTCATAGAAGAAGAAAAAGATATAATACAAATGTAACAATCATTTTCATCTTAGTGGATCATTGTATCACACCAGTATTCATGGACTTGGAAAATGCTATTTTATATATATATATGGACAAGTAGACTTTTTATTTGATATTAAATATAAAAAGAAAAAAAAGCGGTACATGTATAAATTTTATGTGATTTTATTACGTTGTAGTTTATCATTGCTTTAAAACCTGACCCAGTTGAACTAGGAACTGGGGGCTTAGTCGGGTTGGTTACAACAGAAAAATTATTTTTAGCAGTTAACCTGCTTTGACCTATGGTTAGACGGGCAGAACAGTAGCGAACAGCCGGTCCAACCAGTCCAATGACAAACTGAGTCACCAAAAATCAGCAATTCCAACGCCAACTAGTCCATATGACACCACCATCAGCAGCACCTTCATCTCTACATCAAAACCCTCATCATCCCAAACTCCGATTGTCTACTAATTGTTGTCGCCGCCAACTATCCCCTATCATTCCAAACTTTGATTGGCCTATGATTGTCATCACCATTACCTATCTGCTTTGCGGTTTTCTACTCAGATCATAAGGGTGTGTTTACTAGACTTGCTTTATATGACATTAACTGTTGGTCCAACCAGTCAGATCAGTCAACATGGGAATTGGCCCCTTGACCCGAGTCTAGTTTAAAAATATTGTAGTTTATAACTATGAACCATCTCACAATTAATTTATATCTTTATCTTAAAAAATATCTCATGATATATACCCAATTGTTTAAACATATATATATTTTAATGGGCAGATGAATAATTTAATTAGTTGGTAGGAAAGTCGGCTTAATTTGATGGATAAATAATAGAATAATTCTAATAGGAGGATAACCTAATTTACGGAAGATTATAAGTCAAAATTAGCCACCTCCTTTCAAAACAACTCTCATGAATATATAATATTTAACATTTATTATGCTTTTATTTGTTTGGTTCTTCCAAGGAATCGGATATTCGGATAAAAACTTGTCGGGTTGTGTCGTGTTTGGTAAATTATCCTGGAATATGCCGACTTTCCAATATTTAACTTATTATAGTTATTATTATTTGCTTCTAATTATTTGATTATTTCATTCTCACTAATTCCATTGTTTTGCTAACTTTTTTCCTAAAATATGATGCTGGTGCCAAATTCTCATATTGGTTAGGAGACGAGAATATTGGTCGCTTAGATAGTACAAAGACACATTCATCATGCAGAAGTGCGTATTCAGGACAAAACCGTGTATGCCTCATGACCTAAAGCGAACAATACTTACATGTGTCTAATTGGTTAGGAGACAACGGCTTTGGTCGCTTATATAGTATAAGGACACTCTCACTATTCAGAGACATATTTTCAAAACAAAATCGTACCGGTTTCAAGATGCTCAAAGCGGACAATACTTCTAGTAATTTACCTATCATGTGTTTGGATCCGACATACATCAACATATGATATATATTCTTATAAAATTACTTCCTAAGAAAGTACGTATATACATTTGAAAAAATAAATCATCAATCTCATGACATAAATTGTCATATTTTCAAATTAAATCTATATCAAAATAAAAATTCTAATTTGTATAAGAATAATAATTAAAAATATACAAAATTTTCAGTCTTTTTCATTGATTTATAATAAATGAATAGCAGCTTATTCTGATTGTAAGAGCTAGTACTCATAAAAATAAGCCTTTTTTTTTTTTTAATATGATTTTGAATAATAGATTAAAACAATAAGCATGACGAAGAGAATAAGAAAGAGATTGGATTTAGTATTTCTTTGGAATTATTCTATTGGTTGATGTAGGGGTGTAGAGTAGTTATTGTAGGATTGCCAATACAGTATATTTCTACTCAAGGTAACTAGGGGTGAGCACGGGTAGTGGGTAGAACTGAAACCGGGGGTAAGAACCGGAACCGGAACCGGAACCTACCCAGAACCTGCACTGTGCGGGTAGGTTCCGGTTCCAATTTTTTGGAACCGCTACTGTGCGGTTCCGGTTCCGTTCCGTTCTTACCCCCGAAGGAACCGGAACCGGAACCGGAACCGTAAAAAGGGTACCCTGTTTGGAACCTGTAGGGGGTACCCTGTTTGGAACCTGTTTTGGAACCTGTTTGGAACCTGTTTTGGAACCTGTTTTGGAACCTGTTTTGGAACCTGTTGGAACCTGTTTTGGAACCTTTTGGAACCTGTTTTGGAACCTATATTGGAACCTGTTTTTGGAACCTGTTTAGAACCTATTTGGAACCTGGACTATAATGAATATTTGTGAAATGTAAATAATGGGGGAGTTTCTATTATTTTACATATAAAAAAATTAAAATAGAAAAAATTAAATTTTTAGAATAACCTATTAAATAAATATATACGAATACAATTATACTTATTACATATAATTACACCATATTAAAAGCTTTAATAATTATAATATATATATTAAAGTTTTGATCAATTAAGTGAATAATTGGAATTATGATCCATTAAAAGTGTTTTACATTTTTAATGTTATAAAAGAATTATTTTTGAATAAAATAGTATATTTGATTGAGTAATATATATTTAGTTATTTACTTCAATTATCAAGTTCTAATATATCTAAATAAATTAGTAATTATTAATTATATATGATAAATTGATAAACATTATAAATTTAATTACTAGTTATATCATACTTAATCAATTATAAATTACATTATAGTTAAATGATTACTTAATTAATTATATTTTATAACATTACTTAATTGATTTATAGTATATAATTATAGCATTACATTAATTGATACTACTTAATTAATTGACTTTATTATAACACATTAGTACAAACTTATTAAATGATTAAAAATTATTTAATTAATTATAATATTACATTAAAAATTTATAGTATGATTATTTAATAGTTAATTCACTATAACATTACATTATAGTATGATATATAAATTAATTATACATTACATAATTAAATAATTACTTATTTGATTATGAGTTATGATATTAGTTTTAAACATTAGTAATTACAATTTGCTACATAAATATTAGCACAATACTTAATTGAATGATAAGAAAATTTAATTATTATAACATTACTTATAAACATTTCATTATAAACATTAATTAAACATTACATTATAGTTAATAATTACTCATTAATTAAATTATTAATATACATTATATATTATGATCACTTACTTAATTATAGCATTACATAGTTAAATGATTACATAATTACATAATTAGTTATGAATTTATAACATTACATTGTAAACATTAGTAATTTACTAATTACTATAATTCATTACTTAATAAACGATTAAAAATTTAATATTAAAACATTCCTTAATATTTATAATAATTACTTAATCAATTATAACATTCTATTATAAACATTAGTATATTATCAAATGATTGAAATTTAATTAATTATAATATTAATAATAGATTTATAGTATAATTATTTATTCATTATAACATTACATTATACTATTATAGTATGATCATATAAGTTATAACATTACATAATTAAATAATTACTTAATTGTTATGAGTTTGTATTATATTTTAAACATTAAATTAATAATTTACTATATAAACATTAGCACAATACTTAATTGAATGTAAAAAATTTAATTAATTATAACATTATCTTATAAATTTCATTTAAACATTAATTAGCATTACATATAGTTAAATAATTACTCAATTAATTATAATATTATAAATTACTTTATATTATGATTACTTACTTAATTATAACATTATAGTTAAATGATTACATATTACTTAATTAGTTATTAATTTATAACATTACAATAAACATTGTAATTTACTATACTATTACATTATTAATAAAAACGATTAAAAATTTAATTATATAACTTTACTTTATATATTTGAATATGATTACTTAATCATTATAACATTCCATTATAACATTAGTATATTAATTAAATGATTTGAAATTTAATAATTAATATTAAATTATAGATTTGTAGTATGATTCTTAATTCATTATAACATTACATTATACTATTTATAGTATGATCATATAATTAATATAACATTATATAATTAAATAATTACTTAATTGATTATGAGTTATGATATTATATTTTAAACATTAGTAATTACTAATTTACTACATAAACATTAGCACAATACTATTAAATGAAAGAAATTTAATAATTATAACATTACCTTATAAACATTAATTAAGCATTACATTATAGTTAAATAATTACTCAATTAAATTATAATATTTATATTACATTATATTATGATCACTTACTTAATTATAACATTATATAGTTAAATGATTACATAATCTTAATTAGTTATGAATTTATAACATTACATTAAAACATTAGTAACTACTATACTATTACATTACTTAATTAAACGATTAAAAATTTAATTAATTATAACATACTTTTTATATTTGTAATATGATTACTTAATCAATTATAACATTCCATTATAAACATTAGTATATTAATTAAATGATTTGAAATTTTAATTATTATAATATTAAATTATATTTTGTAGTATGATTACTTAATTCATTATACACATTACATTATACTATTATAGTATGATCATATAATTAATATAACATTACATAATTAAATGATTACTAATTGATTATGACATTATATTTAAACATTAGTAATTTACTTTGTCACAATATTTAATCGAATTATTATAATTTTATTAATTATAACATTATATTATAAATTTATTGTATGATTATTTAATTAATTATAACATTCTATTATAAACAATATTATAATACTTAATTAATGATTAACAATTTAATTAATTATAATATTCCATTATAATTAAATAATATATTACTTATTTAATTATAACATTACAATTTACATTGTAGTATGATCACTTAATTAATATAACATTACAATTTACATTGAGTATGATCACTTATTTATTATACTTACTTGTTTCTAATATTAAATTTACTAAATTATATTTGGTATATTATAAATACCAATTAACCAATTATAACATTAAATTAATAAATTTATAAACATTAATAATTATTAACTTATCAAATAGACCCCTGGCAAATGGCAATGTTAGTAATTAGTATAAGAATTGTTGTTTATTTAAATGATTTTGGTGAAGTTATTTTATGTGAATTGTGATGAATAATTGTTTGTTTTTTTGTTTTGATTGACGAATATTAGTGATTGTGATGATTGATTGATTCAAGTGTTGCTTAGAGATTACAGGTATAGTTCCATTGGACACAAATGAATGAATAACGAAAATTTGTTAGGGGTGTATTTGTAAACTTATAAGGTTTTTTTGTTATTTTTTAACTAATAGGGGGTAATTGATTTTTTATAGGTACCCTGGAAAGGAACCGAAACCTGCATTTTAGGTTCCGTTTCCTTAATTGAAGAACCTGTATTGTGCGGTTCCGTTCCGGTTCCTTTTTTGGGAACCTGTACGTGCGTTTCCGGTTCCGGTTCTCTGGAAAAGTGCAGGGTACCCGAAACCGCTCACCCCTAAGGTAACCACGGCACTTTCTTTTCTTTAGACTTCAAAGTTCAATCAAAATCCTTAACTTAAATTAAAGGCATGGTTTATATTGAGAGGCGTGCGCGTGAGAAGCACGTCATTCGTTTTCACCCTAAATAAATAAATAAATAAAATACAATACATTATATTCATAGTATAGATATTCATGAAACGTTATTATATATTAAATAAAATAACTTATTATATTAAAATTTTGATATTTTGCATTATAATTAATTATAGTGCCAATACTATTGTATTATACATCACAATGATAAGAATTGAAGGTGGATAAAGATTAGACATCATCTCAATTTAATTAACATTTAATAATAAAAAATAATAAAAAGAATGGGTCTAAAGAGTAAAGAAAAAGTTATGCAACATATTAATGAGAGTATGGGCAACACCCACTTTATTTTATTTTTTAAATAAAATGGGGATTATAGTATACGTCCCACCCAAGGTTTGACTTAATAACTTTCTCACCCAAAACGTTTCAAAATATCACTTTCTCACCTTAAGTTTATATTCTGTTACTATCCAAAGCTGATTTCAACGGCGAAAATTCTCTCTGTTACCACCATTTAAATCTTCAGTCTCCTCTCTTCAAAACCATTTTTATTTACTTCGGCACCTGATTTCTCGCCGATTGTCAACAATCGCAAAACTAAGATTTCTTGTTCTTAGCTGATTTCTGACTGATTCTAACGGTGAATATTCAATCGATTATTACTATTCGATCCACCTGCCTCGAATCAATAAAACATCTCTCATCTTGACTCTTGTTAACTCGTTGAACGTCGGTTGAAAAAGTGAAATGCATTTTAGATAGTAACAGAATATAAACTTTGGGTGAAAAAGTAGTATTTCAACACTTTTTGGATGGAAAAAAGCAGTTTACTCATACAATAATTGAAAAATAATAATCAAAATGAGAGCGTGGTTGTAACTTGAAAGAAAGGGAGTGAGGGAATTGTTGTAGAAGAAACCTTTTACTTTGGTCTCTTCATCTACCTCACTTATTGATGATCATTTTCCTCTCTTTTTACTCAACCCTCCTTCTCCTTCAGTCCTCCTCCTTTTAAGAAAGTCTAGTAAACCAAACCATCTCTCTCTTCATCATTCTTTCACACCATAAAAAACAAAAATATCTCTGCTTTCTCTCTCTCTCTCTCTCTCTTTACGTGAAAAGCAAACCAATTATGATAAATTAAAAAACCCTTTTCTATTTGTTGCTAATCATTCCTGATCTTTCAATAAAAGGCTTATTCTTTCTTCCCCTCTCTCTGTCTTTCTCTGTCTTTCACTCAAATTTATGTTGGTTGAGTGAGAGTTTTGGAGGGAGAGTTGAGGTTTCTTTTTTCGTTTCTTTTTTCTTTACTTAACTTTAAAACTCTCTCTCTTCTGTGTTGAGTTGTATGCGCATAGAGCTGGAGAGACTTGGTTAAATATCATCTTCTGGAAAAATAATTTCTGGGTTTTGCTAGGTTTCTAATTTTGTAGACGCTTTTGTGATCAAAATGTTTTCTTGTGAGTGCTTCTACTGGAACCGGCTCACTGAGTTTGATTACAACTCGTCCGAGCCAGAGCCTTTCTCTTTGCCTAACCCACTTCCAAAGTGGCCACCAGGTTTGCACATGCACCCCTCTATTTCAAAGTACAAATTTTGGTTTATTATTTTCCCTTTTTATCTGAAAAAAATATAATTTTTTTGGGGTTATTAATTTGTAAATTTTTTATTTTGTTACATTTTAAATGATGATCTTTGTTTGAAAATAGCTCATATGGGGATTGGTTTCTGGTAGTGTTTCTTTCATCTTCAGATATTCTTCTAATTTTCATATAATCTTTCTTTTTAGTTTTTACATTTTCGAGATGTTATGATTATCATGAAGATGATGATGAATGGGTCCTTAAATTAATTTTTATCAGAATATGCCGTGGATATCCATTCTCTCTCTTTTATATAAATTTTATTGGTGGTCCCTCCCGACCTGACTGACTTGGGGCTTTTGTTTTGTGTAAATCAATGGATCCTGCTGAATTATCCTTAAAGTGGCACAGTTTTTTTTAAACATTTTGGATTCTGTTGACGCTCTGGTTCATGAATTTGCTTCTTTATAATAAAAAGCAGTATGGAATTCTGCTGGAGTTTGCACCTCTGGAAATTGAAATGGTTTCTTGTTATGTTACTAGAAAGCATGAAATTTAATGGATCAAGGGCATTTTACTTGAAATATATCGATTTATTTAATTAGTTGGGTATGGATCAATGTGAACTTTTTGTTAAATCAAGAAAAATTTGTTCAATATCCATCAACTTGGTTAAATTGTAGACAAGTAGAAAGTTAGAACACCTAGAAAATTGAAGCTTGAATGAAATGTGGGAATTTACACTATGACGATACTCTTTTATCTATGATGGCATCTAATTATTATTTTTTTTTTCGAAGTTTTCTATGGTTAGAGCATGAGAAATGGAAAAGTAATTGTTCTTTGCTTGATAGAATAAATCAAAAATTTAATGAGAATTGTTTATGCTTGGTGTTTGTTCAACTATTTAGTACCTATTTTGAGTTCCTCTTTTCAATGGATAGAAATTGGTTGGGATGGTATTAGACAGAGGCCTTTTTACTTTTCTTACTATTGCATTGTCTATGACCTTCGACAGGTAGCTGAAGACTTTTGATTGCTTTTGAGCTTGTGATATATGATCAATTTTATATTTCTGTTGCGTATACTTATTTTGAATTCTTGGAAGTACCACATTTTATAAGGTTTCTTATGAGCAATGTGAACTTCAATCTTACGCAACATTAGAATATATTTCTTTTAATTGCTTACAGAATCCAGGAATATATCCTTCTACTGATTTCTTAACTAATGTTTTGCTTTTCGTCCTGTAGTATAGTCCTGTAAATGTCCTGACTATATTTTAACTTTGGGAAATAATGATTTATCATCTTTACAGGCCGAGGTTTTGGTACTGGAAGAATACACTTAGGAGAGTTGGAAGTTTTCCAAGTTACTGAGTTTGAGAGCATTTGGAGCTGCAATCTATTGCATGGAAAAGCAAAAGGTGTCACATTTTATAAACCTGTAGGAATCCCAGATGGCTTTTACTGTCTTGGTCACTATTGCCAGCCCAACGATCAGCCTTTGAGAGGGTCTCTTCTTGTGGCTCATGATGCTGCTGCCTCTAAGACGGAAGCTGGTTATTTGGATAATTCACTACTAGATCTTCCAGCTCTAAGTAAGCCTGTTAACTACTCATTAATTTGGACTACGGATCCACAATATGGTCATTGTGGTTACTTTTGGCTACCAAACCCACCAGTTGGTTATAAGGCTATGGGCATTGTGGTTACCAACACGCCAGAGGAGCCTGAGCATGAGGAAGTTAGGTGTGTCAGGGAAGATCTTACAGACAGTTGTGAAACTTGTGATGTGATACTTAGCATGGATTCAAATTATTCCAAGTTCCCGTTTCAAGTCTGGAGCCATAGACCCTGCATAAGAGGAATGTTTGCTGGAGGTATTTCTGTCGGGACATTCTATTGTGGTACCTACTTAAGGTCTGAAGAACAGCTAGATATTGCTTGTTTGAAGAATCTTGACCCCACACTGCATGCAATGCCAAATTTGAACCAGATTCATGCACTCATCAAGCACTATGGACCAACTGTGTTCTTTCATCCTGATGAGGAGTATATGCCCTCATCAGTACTGTGGTTTTTCAAAAATGGAGCAGTCTTATACCAAGATGGGAAGAAGAAAGGCGAACCAATTGATTATAGGGGCTCAAACTTGCCTTGTGGTGGGGAAAATGATGGTGCATTTTGGATAGATTTACCAGAGGAAGATGAAGCAAGTAATTATCTCAAGAAGGGAAACTTAGAGAGCGCGGAACTTTATGTTCATGTCAAACCAATATTAGGAGGAACATTTACGGATATAGCAATGTGGGTCTTTTGCCCCTTCAATGGACCAGCCACCCTCAAAATTGGGTTAATGACTATTGAAATGACCAAGATAGGGGAACATGTGAGTGACTGGGAACACTTCACCCTTCGCGTGAACAACTTCTCTGGAGAACTCTGGAAAGTGTACTTTTCAGAGCACAGTGGCGGTGGATGGGTGGATGCTTTTAACTTGGAGTTTATTGAAGGGAATAAACCAATTGTGTATTCATCTAAACATGGGCATGCTAGTTTTCCACATCCTGGAACATACATTCAAGGGTCATCGAAGCTAGGGATAGGAGCGAAGAATGATTGTGCTCGAAGTAAATTTTCAATCGATTCAAGCGCTAAGTATCAGATTATTGCAGCTGAGTATCTTGGGGATGGAGCTGTCACTGAACCATGTTGGTTACAGTATATGAGAGAGTGGGGTCCAACCATTGTGTATGATTCACGATCTGAGCTGGATAAGATAATCAATCTTCTTCCATTTTTTGTTCGATTTTCAGTGGAAAACCTCTTTGACTTGTTTCCTACGGAGCTTTATGGTGAGGAAGGACCAACTGGACCGAAAGAGAAGGATAATTGGGTGGGTGATGAAAGATGGTAGCACTTTCATCGTGCATACAATCAATGCTCTCATGTTTGAGGACCTTTCTCACGTTTCTGTATATCGTAATTCTGTACAAGGGTTAGGCCTAGCTATACAGTTTGTTTCAGTCTGGGTCGTCGTCTAGAACATTGCACTGAGCGCAATGTGGAGGGTGCTTTTCGTTTAGACGAGTAAGAAGATTGTTACTGTTATAATCTAAGGTGTCTGTAGACCAGAACACAAACTGGCAACAATTACATCGGTAGCAGGTGCTTCCCTTAAACATTTGGCCGTCGACTTCTGGATGAAAGAATCTTCTGTTACATTTGTGCGAACGGGAGGATGTTGATTGGAAGAATTAAACCTTGGCAGGGGTCGGAGTTCAGTGCTGGTATAGAATTTGCAGGTGAATTGAAGACATTAAACAGAGTGCATTATCAAAGATACGAATGCTCTCTCCCTCAATTTGTCAAATGCAGTCTGCATCTGTCTCACTGTATAAAATTTGTTTGCTCTGCAGTCCTTTATCTGATTCTGTACATAAAAATGTTGGTCAAGTAATATGTACTATGAATATGAGTTATAGTAATGAGTATGGATTTCCTCAGAAATTTTTTAAAACTATCATAGCTTCTGGCATGGACATGAATGAAAAGAGAGATGCACAACCATCAACCTGACTCAAATCACATTACAACAAATAAAAATGCGTTTTCCTTGATTAACTTAGAATGATTCAAATTTACACAGGCCTAATTCTGCCATTTTAAAATCCCTCAACCCTTAATGACAAAAGAAAAAATCCCTCAAAATCCCTCAACCCTCCATGACAAAAGAGAAAATCCCTCTCTCCTTGCCTCTCATTGAAAAAGACTTGACACATGATGATTCACTATGCTTATGTATCAACGAGATCAGACCTACCAAAAAGAATGTATTCTGTTCAAAAGGATATTGAACTTACAGCAACTTTAATGTACAATCAATAACTAATTACATCAGCTAAAAACAAAAATATGAACAAATTGGCGGAAGCCTCCTGTTTTTTTTTTTTTTCACCTAGCTGGTTTGCCATCCCTATTTAGATCCTCCCACCGTATTTCCTGAGCACATTCTCCACATACTGTGCTGCAACCAACTTTTGTGCCCTGACTTCTAAGAGTAAGCAAATGAGAAAGATTAGTGCATTTCCGTAGCACCACACGACTCCTCAGAATGCCTCTGGGTTGCATTGTGGTGTCACTGGTCCCTGGTGCAGGAGGAACCACATTTGACGTGACAGCAGGTTTTCGCTCTGGTCCTGATTCATCAAGTGGTACACGTTGTACTTCCTCCCATTCTAATGATCTCCTGTACACTTCCCAGGCCAAGTCTTGTTCCTCCTTTGAAAGCCTTTCCTCTTCATTCTCTTGCAAAAGGGTCTCATGTTCATGGTAATTGGCAATCCACCTAAGCAAACAAAGTAATGAACAATGTGACATGTCATGGATTTTTTAAATACCAAGAATGAAATGCTCATATTCAGACAGTATGTAGACCATAACCCTACTAATAGAAAATATTACTGCTTAATAAATAATGATAACGAAAACCTAGAGTTACTCTCGATTCTGAAAATAAAAGACATTGTTTCGAATGTGATATTGGTTAAGTAAAACAATAAACAAGAAATTTCTAATCAGTTTTGAATCATTATATAGGTGATTTACTTGGTCCATACTGCTTAAATTTGATCACCAAGAATCGCGTTAAATGAGAAAGAATAGTTAGACTGTGCATCTCTAGTAACCATCACAATGTAACATAACACATTAAACCTTTCAAATAAAAGCTGAAGAAATATTAAAAATGCAGGGTCAATTACATTTGAAATAAACTACCTTGGATGATGCTTGCCAAGTAAACTTTCCATCAACTTGTCAGAAAGGCAGCTTCCATGAGAAAGAGGCAACTTATGCTTCAGAGAATTTCCTATTTTGCAAGTTGTAGTTTGACTGTTTTCTTGTCCATTTTCTTGACAGACTTCAGGTAGAGGATCAGGGTTTTCATCATCACCAAATTCAAAGAGATGTAACATTTCTTCTTTAGAGATAGTCCTATGTACTTGTTGTCTGTCAACCACCCTTGCGGCAAGCCCCTCCTTCGTGACCTATTTAAGCATTCTCCTCATGAGACAACAGAAATCTTATAATATAATAGAAAAATCTTCTTCTGTTACCTGACGTTTGTATATCTTCTCCTCCATGGTTCCATGTGCCATCAATCGGTAAGCAAAAACTGGCTTTTTTTGCCCGTACCTGCAGAAGCAGAAAAAGCATAATGAGTCCTAAGTTCTAAACCAAATTAAATAAAATCCATACACAAGCACATAATGCATACCCAACAAACAACGAAACATACCTCCAAGCACGAAATATGGCCTGAAGATCATATGTCGGATTCCAGGAACCATCAACAATAATTACCCGGTTGGCAGCATGAAGATTTATCCCCAGAGATCCAGCTCTAGTTGAAATTAATGTACACTTCACCCTTTTATTGAAGGGCTCATTAAATCTCTCTACCAACTTTTGCCTTTCAGAACTCTCTGTTCTCCCATCTAGCCTGTCCAGCAGATTACAAGAAAATAAAAAAGGTTTATCAAAATTACAAAAGAATTTCATTCCCACATGGAATACAGCGTGAAAGTCTGCAGAAAAAAATACCCACCTATACCAATCCTTTCCCTTTTTCCAAAACTTCCCTTGCTTGCCTGATCGAGTTAACTTTGAAAGATACAGCTCTATGAGGTCTAATGTTGGTATACTCTGGCTAAAAACCAATACTTTATCACCTATGTCAGAACACGAGGTTAGAATATCAAGCAGCAAAACCATTTTGCCACTGTAGTCGAGCTCTTTATAAGTATGTTCACGCAGAAGATCTTTCCACCAATCCTGTTAAGAAATAAATATCCATTATCCTTAAAGAAAAATAACATATCAGCAGCATACAGAATGGTACTGTTACAAACAATAGTACCAGAAACTTCCTACAGAATGATTCACCCCAAAACAAGTAAAACAGGAAATTAACAATTGATGATCAAATTTGTCCAAACTCAAACCTGCTGAAAAAAGCCATCGTCGTTCTTTCCCTGCAGAACATCATTTGTATTCCTTGGCTTCTCTGTCAATCATGAAGCATTAATATTAAAACATGAAATCAATAACATTTCTGTAACAATGAAGATATGACAAATGGTTACATGCACTGTAAACATTAGTCTCAAGAAATTATTATGTAAGGAAAAATTCCAAATCAGTGACAATATGAATTATTATTTAGGTTACAGATGCCTACAGGTGTGTTGTCTAAATCTTCTTGAAAACAATATGCCATAGTTCCCTTAAGCAATTATCCGGGTCAAAAAATCAGCAGCTAAAGCCCTCAACACATCTGTAAGACATGGCCTACGTATTGGAAAACTGAAGGGTAATTTTTCTTTGCATAATGGTATGATATCAGTAAGATGCTTGGCAAGACTTGTGGGAGGACTTTGTGAGATTCTTTGATTTTCCATCCTCTTTTTTTCATCTTTACTTGTTTGCTTTACTTTCTTTATTCTATATGACCCCATAAATCAATTCTATTCACCATAAAAGAAGCCTTACAGTTCACAGCATCTTCTAAAGCACAGTTTATGACAGACCATGCTCACACTACTAAATCAGCCCGTCTGGCTTTGTTTACTCTAAAGGTCACCAAGTGTGACTGCCAAGTAACCCCAGTTATCAATTTCAAATATTGCTCCACGTCAATGAAATATAGCAAATCCATAAATCCAAAAGCTAAAGCATTCCAGGCACAATATCGATACATAACTTTTACATAAAAGCAAAGGAAAATTAGAAGAATACCTCCTATCACCACATTATAATCTAGGTTTTCATCGCTGGAACTGTCCTCAGCATCCTCCCGGCTCGGATAGCCCCTATCTTCTTTTTTCAATTGTAAGATGCCAGGATGGTTCCATATCTACTAGGGATGAAAAACACTTCCATCAAAAGAAAATGAAGAAGGATAAATGTAAATAATATGAAATGCATTGTCACGTGGATTATACCAAAAAGTAATTGATTCATTTTATTATCTTCATGCGCTCTTCAAAATCTAAATAACACAGACAAATTGCAATACTGATGCATGCACATTCTATTAGTACTGGTATCCATACAAGCGAAGTATCCGCATGGATATCTTATCAAGACACTTACCACATCTCGAATTCAATATAGCATATGCCTGTATGCAGCAGCCTAGTTGTTTTAACTTCTAACTTTCCATAAATATAAATATTAACATGACATGAACCAAGTCCAACATTTAACAACCCCAGTTTTCCAAAACTTTTATCAGAAAAGCATGGATATATTTGTCTTCTCCATTCTCTTCTTCCTTAAAACTAAGATTGGCTCTCGAAACTTTTAACCATAACAATCTAATGCTACCAACTATAACACTAGTTGCATGGATCAATGACATGCTTCAGACAAATATGCTTAGATGCACCTGCCTTTTATATCTATGTACAGGTGGGTGCGCAAAACTTTATAAATATGAAGCCTTGAAAAATACCTGAGCTAAGGCCTGATACCCAGCAAAAAAGCTCTTCCTTATCTTTTCATTAGAGACTTTGTCATTTGCAAACCCATGCAAATCAAGAAATCTCTTGTATAGTTTCCTCTGTAGTGGAGAGAGCTTCACTGTTATTACAAAGACAGTTTTTGGTGGCAAGTCCTTCTTCACCACATTCATGTCCATTCTCTGGACAAATCCTTTTAATTGTTCATAGAGGATATGAGACCTCTGATTCATAATTTTAACATCTTCAGATGTTGAATTAGTATGCTGACCATTTTCGATAGGATTCTGAAAGCTGCACACAAGAAAAGCATGATTGAGGTAAACTGATCCAAGTAAAAAGTATATAGCAATCAGAATAATATTCAGTGACGAAATCTTGCCGGTTCCTAAACTCATGACTGCTACCAAGGAAACCTTCCCTTACAAAATCAACCATCTGTTCCAAAATAAATCCAATAAAAATCATAATAAGAAATAAGAAATAAAAACTAATGTACCAGAATTCATAGCTTTATTGCAGACTTACGCAATAATATTCCATGAGATTGTTTTGAAGAGGTGATCCAGTCAAGGCAATCCTTCTTTGGCATTTCACTTGTTTCAAGGCTTGAGTTGTGTCAGCCCTGGTGTTCTTAATCATATGGGCCTCATCACAAACAAGTATATCAGGTCCATCCTAGAATAGGAAAAGAAAATTTTATTAAGGGATTGCAATATCACAAAGAACACATGGCACAAAATAAGAAATATTTAAGATGTCTGAGAATTGCATGAAACTATGGATAAAATAACCCCAAAAATAAAAAATAAAAAAGCAAATTATGATACAGAAAATTCCTACTAACAAGCATCCAAACATCTCAACTACCAATCATACGAGAATCATGTTTATTCATTTTTTTTTTTTTTTTAAATTTCAATAAGAAACAGTAAGTTCTATAATAAAAGAAAAAAAAAATTACAGAAAGGTAGAGCAGCAGTCCACTAAAAAAGACCCACTACATTCACGAAAAGACAACCCAAAACAGAAACATCTACTACAACCTCTCAACTTTCCTAAATAAGAAACTGGAGTATCCTTCAAACCATTAGAAACCAACACTTAAAGAAAGCAAGGAAATAAACCCTATCCCATAAAATTCAGCACCTTCCTCCCCAGCATCATAAAAAAAATATTGAATCCCTTTCCAACCAAAGAACATAAAAAAGACGGCATAACACAAAATTTCCACAACATGTTCACCTTCTTTCTTCCCCACAGACATTTAAATTCTCTTTATAGGAAACACAAGACTCTAGAATCACACAAGCAAAATTCGCTAATTGAAACAATGTTTGCCACAAATATAAAGCAAATAGGGCACTGAAGAAATCAGTGATTTATATTTCTCTAAACCATGAAATTATTGGCAAATAATTGAAAATATTTGAAATATAACACTGACAAGACGACAAAATCATAATTTTATATCAAACAGAAGTTCTTATGAGATAATTAATTTCTTACTGATAATGTTAAAAAAAAAAAAAAAAAAAAAAAAAGAAACTAGTTTATATCAAAGACTTAGCAAGATCTTAGATTCCAAAGGTGCCTCTATTGGTAACAGTTAAACTGAAGACACAGGTCAATTCAGCTCCAATTACCTGGAATCAAATTATCAATATGTTATATCTAAGACATTATAAACTGAAAAGAACCTGCAAGGCATGACAAATTTCTCTAGCCATCTGCCTATCCTTCACATGCTTTCCAAAGGACAAGTTCCGGAAAGCAGCATAGCCAATTATAAATACACCACCCTTGGCCCTCCACTTTGCAAGTAATTCTGCTCTTCTCTCCCTGGAAAATGTAATAACAGCAGTAAGCATATCAACAAGAGGGTAAGCAACAATAAAAAAAATAGAAGTGAAAACAGTGAGATGCAAGACAATTGTTTAGGAACAAAAATCCATAATGTCTATCAAACTAGAATCCAATTTTTGACAAGAAAAACTATGTATTCCATACAGCTAAAAGAAAATAAATGGAACGGTTAAATCTTAAATCAATATGAAAAGCTTATATTGTCTTCTTCTGTTCCTGCTTTCCAGCAGAACTTCAAAGTGACATCCTTCTCCATCTCTCATACAATGTTTAAAATTAGGTAATTGAACAATATTACGAAATGATCTTCATCCACAGGTAGGGAAAAATATGAAAACCACTACATTGGCCAGAGCACCAACATCAACATATCTAGCCAGCTAAAACCTTTAGTCTAATTTTCCACTCAAAAATCAACATTGCAAAGTTCACAATGACAAATGATATCACATTACTCAAAATACTTGATGGTGCTCCATAACAACTCAAGATAATGCACAACAGGCAAGGAGTCATCTCAGCTAGCACCTCACTCCACCAAAAGAACCAACAATAAGAAGATCCCAACCATATTATCCGAAACAAACCAGATCAACCCCATAAATCTCCTAATTTTAATCCTCAAAATCACATCCCTCCATTTTTCATTATTTCTGTTCAGATCAAGTGAATTTGTAATTCACTGCAAAAACCACCAAAGACAACAATTCTCTTACAATTCAAAGAATCTGGACAATCCAGAAAGAGTAAAGTAAAAGAATGTTCCTATATTGCTGCCTACATAGCTTTGTAAGCACATCCAAGAAAAATTTCACACCTATCCTATTTCAACTGCATTTTCTTTTTCCAAGAATCCTACTTCAAGACATCTTACCCATTTGCTACAATGCATTTGATCCCATTCCACCTACGTATTTAAATAACTATTGCATAAACCACCCAAGTAACCTGAAGGACTGTGCTTAGTAGTAGAAGCCCTAGGTTTCAACAATGAGTTCAAGGTTTCAAATGAATCAAATTTCCTGGGGCCACTTATTTGGGAAATTATATCCCACAAGTTTCTTGACAACAAAGGCTGTAGAGTCAAGCCCCCAGTTTGGAACTCAATGAGCATGTAGGTAAGATCAAGGGATTTCGGGTAACAAAGAAAACTGACCATCCAATTTGATGACAAGTCATTAGATATTGAGCACAGACCTATAAAGTCAATCCTTCTCAACCCACTATCCAGAAGTCAGTACCAAAAGAATTCTTGTATCCATTTATTAGACAACCTGAGTTTCCAAACTGCATTGGTGGACACAATTTTCCTCATCACAGAAAGCAGAGTAGTTTTGACATTAAAATTCAACCTGATAGCATTAAATAACACGCTACTAAAACAGCAACCATATTTATAGAGGAAATTAAAACTTTGGCCAGTTGATAAGAAAATGAGTATAATCAAAATTTTGAAAAGATAAAAGTCAGGACATGTGCATCATATGACAACACTATACACAGAATTAGGAAATTCAACAGTAAACCTGGAAAAGGGAAACACTATGCACAGAATTTGGAAATTCAACAGTAAACCTGGAAAAGGGAACTAATGCCCCTCATGATCAATACAAGTTTTTGTTAGAAATGACCAAAAAAAATCATAATTAGACCTTGATACATCTTCCAACATGAAGACACGGAGAGGTTTCACCTCTGTAGGCCTCCACTTCATGAATTCCTGCCTCCAATTATGAAGTACATTTACAGGGGTGACAATAAGTGCAGTTCTTAATCCCAAGTCAATACTTCTGATTGCCGTGTACAAGAAGGCTATGACCTGAAAAAATATTTTGACAAATCAGGCAAACACATCCATCAAGCTATTAAAATATGTAGAAGCCACATAAAGATGCTACAAATTATTATCAAAACTTAAACATACAAAAAGCACAGTTATTAACTTCTCTCTTTTATTTTTTTTGTTTTCTTCTTTTGGGAAACTGGAAAAGATTATTTTGAACAGTGTGCAAGGCTTACAGGAGTGAACCAGAGGGTCAAAACTAAAAACAAGACAGCACTTCAATGAGTATCATATATGTATACATAGCAAAACAAAAGCTCATAAACAATTCCATTTTTGGTATATTATATCAGCCCAAAACCACTGTAACAGATTACGGAAGAGAACCCAATACATACTTTACATCCCATCCCAATCCAGATGTATTATGAAAAACAAAGAAGCTCGAAAATTCTTTAAAACTAGGCCAATGTAGAAGCAAATATGAAAATTCTATCCCATAGGTAGTTCATATCCTCCTCTCTTTTCCTTCAAACATAAACTATTAGTTTCTTGCCAAATCACCCACAAAAAACTGAGGACATATCACTTCCACTAAGTTTTTGCCTTTTTGAGAGAGCAAAAATGTTCTACATGTGTGGAGCACCACATGATGCTAAAGCTATCCAGAAAATATTTGCTTTCTTGCATATCTAGCTCATACTACAATGGTGAGAACACAGTGTTATGTCAAAGTCCATTGTACAATGAAAATATAGTTATTCATAGAGAGCAGAGAAACAGAATATCCAAGAGAAATACCAAAGGTAATACCTGGAATGTTTTCCCAAGGCCCATTGTATGAGCCAGAATGCAACCAAGCCCTTTATCTCCAGACTTCACCTTTCTGATTGACTGTACAATATTTTCCCAAATAAATCTTATCCCTACTACCTGCAATAATAAATAAAGAGTTCCATCATAACACCTTCAAGGTCATAAAATAAAATAATTGCAACAGATAGCATCAGCCAACAATTTCAAGAAAATAAAAACAAGCTATATATCTTCAAGGTTCACATCCCAACTTCAAACTTCCCCCACAAACGGCCCCAAATTCAATTTTTTAACAAACAGACACTGCCAGAGTTTGCAGGTTCGAAATGCATTATATATAGCATCAGTGCTAAAGCTAGAGTACAACTATAATACAGTAACATCATTAAAATTTGAGATAGGAGGCCTACCCAAAATAATGATACAATTAGTGAAAAGAATCAGCCAAACAGCAATTTCCAGACAATTATTTCGTGTTAAATTATATACAAGCATAAAAGAAAAGCTCATAATTAAACACTCTACAAGCATAAAAGGAAAACCTGATGAGCTTTCAGTTTAGCTGATATGCTTGGTGGAATTCTCACAGCTTCTTCACCTTTCTCCCGCACAACATTCACTATATACCCAGTAATAGCATCACCAAGCACTTCAGTACTAGCAGCAGCAGGCAAGTCCCGTTCAAAACTTGCCGCGGTTGTCATATTAGATGTGGCAGAAAACTGCACTTGCAAAGATTTTAGACGCTCTTGGCGCTCCTACAAAAATTTTGACCACAATATGTTATTTGGTTCTGCAAAAAATCAGCATGGACTAAACAAATCTAGCAATTTAAAGGTACCTTTTCAATTGCAATTTTTCTTTTGGTTTCTTCTCCTAATTCAGCATCATCTAGAATCCTCCGAATTTTCTTCTTTTGCTTTCTCTTACGGCTGAGAGGGAGAGAGATAGAAATAAGTGAGGGAGCCCATAGAAGTCCATTACGAAAGAACTTTGTTACTAAATTAATAGTCAAAGAGTCAGTTCAGTAGCATGTGTAACAATTTTGTTATAAATGAAAAATCAAAGGAATTAAAAGTTGATCTTAGTTTCATAAAACAATACAAAATACAGTCAGCAAAAACCATCAATGAAACCAATTAAAGATTACATCCTTATCTCAGTTTACAGAGGAATATCATCATACCCTACTGTGAGATTATTGTCGGCATCTGAACTCTCTGAGTCACTTTCAGAGCTAGAAACCGTAAGGTCTCCAGAACCAATGGCTTTCTCAAATTCTAAGGTCAATCTTTGCAGGAGACTTGGAGAGCAGCAACAACATTGCCAGGAAGAGGCCTGAATCTCAGACAAGCATGCTTCACTAATATTCCTCTGCACACAAGTGGTACAGAACAATACCTTGCACGACTTACAATTTATTAAATCATTGCTTCGTCCACACCATCCACAGAAACACTCAGAGCAGTCAGCATCCTGCTATAATCAATTAATTCAATACAAATTTCAACATGAAATACTGAATTCAGATTATCAAATAAAAACATTCCAAATGAACCTTTTTAGAACTCAGTAGATTAGGCAGATGGTGTCATACTAATAAAATTATCAACAATAATAAACAACTAAACAATAAGGCCACAATAGTTAAAAAAAATTGCAATAACAAAATGCTGAACTTGGTTATTATGATCATGACCAGACCATATACAACCCCCCTCAATCATTTCACCACTTCCAAACCCCAATCAGCAGTATTCCCAACCTGTGAATTTGGCTTGCATGACGCTACTAATGGAGAATGCAAACAGGTCTTCAGGAGGAAAACCAATTTGGGAGAGTGGTCATCTGGAATAAGATTTCCAGAGAACAAGCAAGCAGAACAATAATCAACAAATACTGTTGTAATTAGATGTAAGTACTAATTACAACAGCTTAAAGATCTTCGTGAATATCAAAAGAAAGTTAAACAACTAATACATTGCTGCAACATCATGTTTGTTTCAATTCTATACACTTGATGACATCAAATTTTAGAAACCCATTCTAGTAAGCAGAATGTACATTAAAAAAGAAAAAAAAAGGAAAAAAAGCAAATTTATCATGCATTTTATTGCTTCTCAGCAAATTTTTTCTTTTATCCTTAGCACATGGTGAATAAACGCACAAAAGAAAATTTCAAAAAGAAATTCTATCTCACTAAATCATCAAACGTAATCAGGTTATGGTGTACACATAGTAATATTAACACTAGTCACTAGTCATAGTAATATTAACACTAGTCACTAGGTCAGACACATACAGGTGCGAACTTCCATTGAAAACTATACACAGATACATACTCAGTACACATACATACACACATACAGAGATACAAAAAACTTTATTCAATTATCCTTTTTTGATCCTAATAACAAGATGTAGATGCATCAGAAAATGAGAATAGAGTTTAATTCTGAGATTTTTCTTACGTTTTTCTAGTAAAATCTAATGCCCTAAATGGTGCTTCCTTCAAAGTTGGATTTTCGAAAATGAAATAATTACCAACATAATTATTATTCCACTACCCAAATTTATAGTCTATAGGAATCAATCTACTAAGAAGTACAAAAACTACTAAGTCCATACCTTCAAATGCATCTTCTGTTCCAATAGGCTTTTACAATCCTTGCAAATGATTACTTTCATAAGCGGATGCGAGTGAACTTCGGAGGCCACCTTTTGACAGGCAGTACAAAAGAATTTTTCATACGAAATCTGGGAAGGAAGAGAGTCAGCAGTGACAGAAACGTTAGCATTTTCATGCAAGACAGATTGATCTTCCAATTTGATGCAAACAGATTTATCATTCATCACATTAGCTTCTTCATCACAATCTATGATAATAGGCCGAATCCGTTTTATATCATCATTTGGCTCCTCACTCTCATTGGAACGCTTGGACCCTCTTAATTCAGTGGAATCAGGCAAAGCAGAATCCGACATTGAAGAAGTGCCATTACTAATTGGCCTTGCCTTGTCAAAATTATCTGAAGTTCCGGAACTTTTAACCTCATTGTTTTTGTCAGGCA
Source organism: Pistacia vera (assembly GCF_008641045.1). Taxonomy (NCBI): domain Eukaryota; kingdom Viridiplantae; phylum Streptophyta; class Magnoliopsida; order Sapindales; family Anacardiaceae; genus Pistacia; species Pistacia vera. The sequence continues at coordinate 700,258 of NW_022196238.1, forward strand.
TGCCTTCCTCATCTTCTTGAGATTTATTGCTTGGAAGACAATTAGAAGAATCAACAAAAGGCCGGGCCTCATCTGAATTACTTTCAACCACACCATCAACAGAGAAAACTTCTTTCTGAGTAGCTCCCTAATTCAGTAACAGAAAAAAGTACATAGATATCACAAAGGAGGAAGGTTAAGTTATTCAAGGCTTGACACCTAACATTAGCTCCTCTAATTGAGAAACGTATCCATGTCCACAGCATGTGAGAAACCCATGTAATAAAGTATGACACTCTTAAACAATGCAACTTAAGGCCTTAACTCTTTAATAAATGACACATCCATAATAGGTGCCACTGGTCTGAATACTGTAAACTGTAAAACTTGAAAATCATCAACATGACGAAAGATAAACAACTGTCACATATATGTACAAAGAGATCAATTAAGAACCTATCTCAGCATCACTCTTGCGATTATACAAGATTGCTATACAAATTTTTCCTCTTCTTTTTTTTTTTTTTTTTTTCTGAGCAGCAAAATTTTATTGAAAACCGATAGTTCACAAATTTCTTATAAATTAACTAAGGCTAAACCAATTGTATAGAACAAAAGAACCAATGGGTAGAGACATTATACCTGTTTTGATCTTTTTCGATGCCGCCTTCGTTTCAAATGTAGTTGAAGCTTGCGATCGATATTTGCATCATCTTCCTCTTTGACCTTCAAATATACAAAGATACAGTCAAATTAACTTTAAAACTTGTGTCTAAACAGTTGTTAACAGAAAACTCAACCATTAATTATTATGAGAGTGATCATAAATAGACCCAAAAAGTTATTCCATTCACATCGTCTTGATACTGCATCATTGTGTTTCTTATAAAAACTGCCTTAATTTAAAAAATGACATTTTCACTTAATATACTCCTATCACCCACCAAACCCCCAACAACCCCACCCCCACGCACCACCCCCCCCCCCAACCAAAAACCAAAAACATAGACACATACACAACTCTCGATTTTAAGAAGTTTACTCATAGTGGATTTAAATCCCACTTTTTCCAGAACTTGTGTTTGGTTTTGAACATGCAGCAAAAAATGGATGAATTTCTCAGCCAAATGGATCTCAAATGAGACAGAAGCAACACTTCCATGACTGATATTTTTAATTTTCAGGAAACGGCAAATAAAACCGTTAGTTGAATGGATACTGACATACCTTTCTAAAATTTTTTCTTTGCTCTTCAGAAAGAACCAATTCTCTTTCATTAGCTATGGCATCTGCAACAAATGGATCATTGGAATTGTCGTCAATGTCTTCGATCTCCTCCACCTGAAAAATTCATTTTTCAAACTGACTTAAAACAAAGCATTAAAACCGATAGCACCAAGTTGCACAAAACCCACAAGGCCAAAAGCTTGATAGACAAACTCATAAACATTAGTAGCAGAATCATGGACCAGAAAACTTCTTAATTCATGGGCAACAACCAATGAGAGTTAGGTGCCACAAAATAACTCCCATCGACTCTTGACCATCAGCTATGGGACTTCACTGACTTCAAATATTGTTCAAAACTAAACACACTCTCTGGAATCTACAACAGTCTATAAAATAAGTTAGATTATAAACTTTGCTGAATGAGTAGTCACAAGTAGGTAAAACCAAGATGTCATGACATTTGGCAGTAACATCAAAGTTTGGGCCAAAATGCAGAAGGCAATCATGTCATAAGGTTGCAAATGATCAATTAAAACCAAAATCAGTCACCTCATCAACTCCAGGAAATTTGAGTCCCATTGCAGCAGCTTGCTGTGGATTACTGGCCAAGTACACAGAAGCCCAATGCTTGCCACCAAATTTACACTCATCAGAAACATCACCAGAAAATATTTTGTTCACAGAGCTCCAGTCGAGGTCTCTAGTTTCTGTTACAGCCTCCTTGCTATCATCATTAGCAAGTTTTTTCTGTAAAAATCCACTGGCACCCTCCTCCAATAGTTTACCATGTCGCCTGAACCCACAAATGTATATTCATATGAAAAAGAAAACAGATGCACCTGAACAATGCATAATGCCAAGGTACGATCATACCTTCTTACAGGCCTTTGGGTTTGAAGATACTCCTCGGCATCAGTTATCGACTTGTTCATTTCACTAGGCACCTGAGATCCTACCCAGTGTGCTCTTTTTTTCCAAGCTTCAGTGCAGCAACCATTAGGAGCCTGATTTTCGATCCACTTATATAGGCTTGGTAACTCAATACCAGCTCCATCAAGTTGTTCCTGCATAAAAGCAAAACAAATTATAATTTAATTACAATTTTCAAAGACTACAGGGAAAGCATTAAAAAAAAAAAAGAAAAATTGCAACAGAAACATTTGAATGTCTCTTTCTATGATAATTTTCATTAAATGTGTGACCAAATAAGCTATTCATCGAGTAAGTATGCCACTAAACAAATGGAGACAAAAAGGGCAAAAAAGAATATTTCTCATCAAACCTGGACATCTTGGAGGACACAGGCTAAGCAAAAAAAATTTGAAACACTCAATAGATCTGTGCACATTTCTGGTTAAATTTCAATGTCCTAAATGGCAGCTATCAACCAGTGCAAGACTAAATTCCTTCCTCAGAAAAGAATCTGTGGCATATTAAAAACAAAAAATGCGACCGAAATACTTAAATGAAGCAAAATGCAGGATTTACTTTAAGCTTAACCAAATCCACAATTTAAAATCCAACAAGTGACTAATAACAAACCAAGTTTCTTGAGGAAAGACAATCTTGACTCAACATAAAAGAAGCAATAGAATAAGAAATAGTGCATAACAAACTTCAAAATCGCCTTTTCAACTCCCTCAAAAGAAATAAAAAAGAAACAGAAAGCCACATAGTTGGGGCCTTATTAGTTAACAAAAGTAGATTTAAACAAAATGTTGATTTGCAAGAAAAAATTAAAAAAATTTCTCAAAATGTATGCGAGCATAAAATACACATTGAGAACCAAAAATTTTACTCAAAACTGAAGAAAGAAGCAGACCAACAAGTGAGCACTCTCTGTTTCGAGTTCGTCCAGCACTGCTTCCCACTGCTCTCTATAGGCAGTCATTTCATCTTCAACGGCCACCTCCAACTGTAGTCAACTAAAAAAGTCAGTAATAGGCCCTGGCCACAAGATTCAAAAGAGGGAGATAGGGGAAGAAAACTAACAGCATCCTTATGGAGATTTTGTGCCAACTCCTCTCTAACCTCACCTTCCACTTTGGCAAGGGACTCGGGTTCAAGTGCTTCCTGAGCCTCTGCAGCCTAAAAAGAGTATGAGAAAACTATCAAAGTAAAATACCCAATAGAAGTCAAATTCAAACAATGATATATAATACCTTACTCTCAACTTCCAAAAACTCAGCAACTAGCTCTTCTATTTCTTCCTCAGTCAAATGTTCCTGCAGAAAAAAGATGGAAAATAAAACAAAAGTGCAAAAAGAGGTCCAACAGCAAGTCAGAATTAGAACATCAATATATCACATAAACAATAGTTCTTAATAATCTGCCAAACAAAAATAAAAAGTGTAACTATGAAGAAAAAAAAAAACATATTTATCAACTAGCCTCAATATGCAATTCATCATCTTGTCCGGAAGTTGATGGTGCATCATCATCTGAGTCAGCAATGAAAGAGTCACCAGAAGCACTCTCGATATCCTCCACTTCCTCATGTTTGTCCTCCATCTCTTAATCAAGTCACATCAACAAAAGAAGCAACCCTCCAAACAGTGTCTGGCGAAAAAATAGAAAGGCATATCTTAATCACTTAATATCCTTTGTCAGATGAAACACACAGGACAACCAAAATGAAACCAATTATAACATTGATTGAAGGACACTAAAAAAATGCCACGATTTGTACAAATAAATATTGAAGCATTTATTTAGACTTTGGAAAAAAAAAAAAAAAGCATCCAAAAATATAAACCAACACGACCATTTCTTCTACATGTACACAATATAAATTAACAAGGATAACCGAATTCCAATTTACTATCCGTCTTGCAAACGTCGTTTTTTATTACTTAACCAACAGTATGTAAATATGATAATAAATGTTAAGTCACCTCAGTTAAATCAGTTGATTATATTCCATATTTTACATCTATATATATCCATATCCACAGTTTAGATTGCATCATTTTAAATGTAGGCCAAAATGTTACATCTTTTAACAATCCAATTGCATCTGAACATGTTAGCATATATGAATAAACCAAAAGGAGAAAAGGGGAATCATCTATACATTTCCCATATCAGAAAAGAAATTATAGTTAATTGAGTGCTACACCTACCATCCGACTTACTCAATTAAATATAAAACATTCAACATTCTTTACTAATTTTACAAAAGCTGTAAATCATATTGAAATTTTAAGGCCAACAATAGTAGCCATCAAAAATATTAATAAAGGTGTTTGAATTTATAATAGCCATCAAATTGTGTATTATTGAACTCTTTAAACCTAAAATAGTAATTTGAGAAAGTTTCCAAATGAAAATATAAAAGTTAGCTTTAGGCACCACTTGCGGCAAGTGCACCCACCCAAGATAGCATACATAAGAATTCTTTAATATATATATATATATATATATATAAGTGAAAAGTTAGAAGCATTTCGTTGAAAAAAACAAAGCCTTCCACGTGATGACAGGTGAAAGCAATGCATATATAATCATCAAATGAAACAAAAATTGGCATCTTCAACCTCATCAAATCAAAAAATTAATAAAAAAATCATAAAAAAAAAAAAAACAATACGATTAAGAGTATTGATGATGTCAAAATCTTAGAATTCAAAAATGAAAACGATAAATGGCACCTAAGAAGGTACATTTAATAAATCAAGAAAAAATTATATGTTTCCTATCAAAAAATAGATAAAAGGAAAACATCAAGATGAACCCTCTCAACCCTCAAATAGAGAAAAAAAAAAAAAAAGACAATCAAAAAAATAAATGGAAATTTCTAGAAGCAAATATATTCTACAAGCAAAACAAATCAAATTTCACCAAAGAACGAGAAAATTCTTATGATGTAAATTGCTTTGATCTATAACTCACCTACAAAATATAGAATTTGGATGAACAGCAAACAACTCCAAGGGAAAAAAAATAATTGAAAATCGGGATGATGTCAAAAAGCAAGTTTTAAAAGGAAAAGAGAATCAGTAACGCTTAAGATGAGGTCAGGCTACACACCAATTTCAGTATTTCTGTGGATTCATGCTGTTGCTTTTTGTTTCCTTCCAAAATAAGTCCTTTTTATTTAATGAGGCAGGTGGGTCCAGCAAGTTGCAAAACAAACTTTGCTCTTGACGTGTTAGCATTACGACAAGTTAAAGTTCGCCATTGAATTCACCCTCAACATTAGATCAATTCGACTTTTGTATGTTTTTTATTTGTAAATTTGATCCTGATATTGACTCCTAAGCCATCCACTACTCCAAACCTCATAAAGCATTATTACATAAAAATTTCACCATCACTTTGCACACTTTAAGACGCCTCTTAGCTACAAATTAAATCATTTTCAGTTTCTTATAAATATAAACAATGATAATAGCCATTTTACGCTTTACCATCATATTAAGGTATTATAAGTACCAAACAATCCTATTAAGGTGACTTTCCCAGTTTGACATGTTTTTATTTTCAGAAATTTTTTTTTTTTTTTATCATTTAAATGATTTTTTTTTTATCTTTGACAATAGTTGATTGTATTTGTAAGTGTCTTCTTTCTGTTTTAAAAATAGAATCATGGTTCAACTTTTTCTTGTAAACTTTCGTCTCAAGTAATTCAGTTTCTCATCATATAAAGAATAGACAAATTGCTTGTTTACTCAAAGTTCAATTCATTTTCGATCAAATGATATTTATTTGTTTCTTCTCAAAAAAAATTTAAAAAAAATCCTCAAAGTTCAATGCATTTTCACGTTCATACCTGGAGTAGTTTTTCCAAGCTACTTTGGTGCTCATTGGCTGATGTCTCACCCTTGGATGGGTATGGAAGAAGGATGGATTAGCAATGGCCAGGATCCAAAGGAATGGATCATGTAAAATGCTACCTTTCTTATGTTCCTGAGAGAAGTTATTTAAAGTAAAAATAAAATAAAAATACAACACTTTTTTGAAGGAAAAAAGGCAAAGGGAGTGAATTCTATCATAACCAAGATAAATGTCGTTCTACACTTTCTGAAGCAAAGTTTATGCATGAAAATGAATTCCACTAGGAATGGACAAAACCACAACTCAAGTGCTAATCATTAGACCCAACACAAGGTTCACCTAAGGTGGGGCAAGGATGCTAGGTCTAGGTCTAGGTCTGATTCTGAGTAAGACCTAGGAAGGTCCCAAATTATTCGAGACCTGGATTTTTATCCCTTTTTTAGTTAAATTAGGCCCAAGAACACGAAAAATAAAAAGGCCTAGTGTATAAGGCACTGCCAATTAATTCAAGGCATACATGTTCAAATGTCACGGTTCTCCCCTTTCCCCAAATTTCCTTGTTTCTAATCACAAGGTGAACTAATTTGTGTCATTGGTCCTCCAATGAGTTATTATTGTTCAATATAAAGGTCCTTGCAAAGTGGTTATGATATATGTAGTCCACCCACAATGAGATGAGTTGCTCTTTCTCTCCTACTCGTTGTTGTAAGAGGATTCAAGGATTCATGAGCCATCATTTCTAAAACATAGATAAATGAGGGTGTGCTATCTCAATCAATACCCAAACTAGGTACAGAAGGTTCACATTTTTCCATAATTTTCCTGATCCTTGGAAACCACTCGCTGGAGAATCCCTAGGCTGTCCAAGCCAGGTCACTAGACACCGTAGGTCTCCTTGCCATACCCGATTTATTCTGCAAGCTAATCATTATCTTATTCCAGCCCCATGAACCAGCACATGTTCATTTGTATGTCTTCTTATACTAGTAAATCAAATTGAAGCCATTTTTCTGTTTCTAAGAATTACAGAAAGCTTCTTTTTTGTTTTTAGCTAGGAAACAAGAAAATTTGTGAATCACATTCTGGATTGGTCAATTAAGGTTCTAAGATGTGAAGCTACTCCTTTACATGGCTAAACTGTTAGCGACACTCAGATAAAGCTACACTAGTCAATGTGGATAAGACATAGAAGTGAAAGACAGAACCACAATGCTTATAACGCACAAGAAAACATTCTCAAGCCATGTCAATTCCAAAATGCCATGACAATATCAGCTAGTTTAACTGACTCTTAAATTTTTCATGAACACTACCATAAAAAACTACGAAATTTTAAAGTTTTAACAGACCAACCAATAAATCCGAGTTAAACTTCACACATTCGTGAACCAACTCATTAAAGAAACTGCAACACTTAATCTGAAAACACATGGAAATGCCTCTAAACTTCACGAAACAAAATGCAACTATATATAAACCACTAAACTACAGTAAATACATATCTCTATTAGTCAAAATAACACAATCCCAGCAACTTTCCTGCTACTAACAGAAACCATTCACTTTTATTAGTAAATAAAATTTCCCACTTGTTGCTTTCAAAAGCAATGCACACTTCTGGAAAAAAACCCCAATCCGCTTTCAAAAGCATAACAAACTACCTCCTAAACCCTAATTAAAAAACACCAATTACCATATACTCCACTTTGCTCCCGCTAAAACCATTAACATTAACTTCAACAGATCCACATAAAACAAAATCACAGCAACAAATCCATCAGAAGAATAAGACGACAGTTTTATAGACTTCAACTACACGAAATTAAACTCCGTACGAAAAACATGAATCAAAAAGAGGACTACAACTAAAATAAATAAATATATAAATAAGTAAATAAATACCGAAAATAGGAGTGCGAGTTTGACTGAAAGTATGAACTCACCGGAGAGACAGAGAGAGGAGACTAGGGATTTGAGCGAGGCAGAGTGAGTCGACTCGGCTGAGAAGTCAGAGGAGGGAAAATTTTTATTTTTAATATTTTTCTTACAGTGAACAAAACTTGGGAAAGAGAAATTTTTGTTAAGAAAACGAAGATTTTCTTGTATTTGTTTGTTTGGTCGGGTTTTGGTAACTCTTTCCAAGTGTTTTTGTTTTGTTTTTTTTTTAAGTTTAGATTTAAATTCCATTTATTTATTAATTATATGATTATTATTTTTTAACGGAAATTAATTTCTTTTTTTAAATTATCAACTATTTTTTGCTTTTTCTTCAATATAAAGTTATGTAATATTTTTAAAATTGTATTATACTTATTTATGGAAATTTTAAGTTAATATTATTTGACATTCGATTAATGGATTATGGTTATTTAAATCTAATTTGAATTCCAAATTTAGAAAAGTTCTTATCAAATGCAGTTTAATTTAATACAAAGTAGGCTGACATAATGTTAAGTGCACTTCACATGCTCAACCTTTTTCTATAATATAAACTTATTAAATAACTTTAAAAAATATAAAATATCATCTACCCTCATTAAGATTTTAATTTTATAAAGAGTAAACGACATGCTCCCACCCTAACTATCACGAATTGGAATTTCCACCCCTAGTTTCATAAATTTCATATTCCCACCCTTAATCGAACATCATCAATGACTAGAGGGTGTTATTACCTAATTACCCTTGGTTAGTTGTGCGCATAGGGGGAGAGTTGCGCGTAGAGCTAGCTGGGAGTTGGTTGGGACAATACGTCAAGTAGGTTGTAGGCAACGATAGTGATAAGGAAAATCAACAGCTGGCGACGGGAAAACATATAGAAAAAACCCACAATCAATCAACATATCAAATTCACTCCAAAACACAACAAAAAACCAGCAAATCGAACTCCAAATGAAGGCTCTAAACCAACCCAAACCCAACTGTTGCGCAAAGAGATGGGGAAGTGACAGATGGTGACCGGCAACCAGACGTTTGTCAGGGGATGGAAGGTGTTTTTGTGAGGGGAGACTCGTGAGGTGAATGGCGATGATAGGAGGGATTTCTATTGCCGGAATCGACCAAAAAATGTCAAAATCAAGTGAACCTTAGATGTGCAGTGGCTGACGATTGAGGGTTTATCGTGGGTAGGGGTGAGAGGGGATTTGGTGTGTGGTGATGGGGGTTGTCTAACAACGCCTGAATTAGGCGGTTGGTGCACTGCACTCATGACAAAGGTGAAAGTCGCGTGGGAAGAGAAAAAAATGGGTAAATGCTAGAGGAAGATGGATAGTCATGACTAGATCTAGGCTAGGCAAGTCCGACCAGTGGCTGGGCAGACACAACCACCGGAAAGGATCGGAAAACGGTCGACGATGTTGGCAAAGATGATGGAAAGCGAAAGGTGAAGAGATTGAGTTGAAGGAGTTTTTTGGATCCTTCCTCTTCTTTCTCTCCCAACAAATGATCATTTTATCCTTTGACTGTTATATTAAATAATTTTATGTTAAATTAAGGGTAGGAATTTGGAATTTATGAAATTAGGGGTGGAATTTGGCGATTCGCAGTTGTTAGCGTGGGAGCATGTCGTTTACTCTTTTACAAATATCTAATCGGGTAATTTTTCACTCCCAAAACATCACAAACTCCCACTTGACCACCACTAACTCCGAAAACTACCACATACACCCCTTTATGTCAAATTTGGCCGTTAAATGTGTAAACTAAATGTCAAAAATTTATTTATTTAGTTGAATTTTAACCTTAAATCTATGTGATCACAACTTACTGGAAGAGATCAAATCTTAGACAACAATTATTGCTTGCTCGTTAATAAATGACGACCAAGTTGAGGGCACACGATAGCTTAAAATAGATCAATAATGAAAATTTTAGGTTTTTCTTACAGACATTCTTCCACTGAATCATTTTAAAACCTAAAGAATTTATTTTATTTTTACCGACTTATCTAACTTTTTAGATTAATTAAAATCACTATATGTGATGTGCACGTCCATGTTATAATGTAAAATGTGACATCCTTAATCTATATAACATGTTACTTATCATAACAATTACATTTTAACCAATTTAAAATAACAAAATAAATAACTATTACTATGGCCTTTTACCTAAAAATGGGTCTTCATCCCGCTATTCTTGAAATTTTCATGTTGACATTTATTTTTGTTTAATATGAATAGCTTATGCAATAATTATATTAACGTTAAAGACATAGACCATTGAACTATGATATAATACAGAAATCTCCCCTAAGGTTTTAGAAATAACATAGACCATTGTGGTATGATAATTTGCTTTGATATGGTATTAGTGTCTTTGAAATTGTGGGGAAGAAATAATTGGAAAATAAAACGGACGAAAATGAGTAACAACTCCCCCCGTAGAGACTTGTACGATTCAATTCAACATTTTGTTTGTTTAGGTTTGATTTGTGTCATGGCTCTCTAATTCATATTAGGTTTATTGTTGGACAAATTGCATTGCTGATATTGACCCCAAAAAAGAAATGGTAGGTACAACTAATCCATGACCAAGTAAAAGTTTGATAAGTTAAATCTATGGGCATTGTGTTTTCCTAAAAAGATTTACAAAATTCATCGAGTTGCTTTAAATAATCAAAATAGCAAGTTATTAATTGAATTCCTTTTTTGGTTCTCCATAAAATACTTGTTTGTACAAAGGCTCCCAAACACGTCGTAAGCTAAAGATATCTCATCGTTTATAATCAAGGAGACCTGGCCTAATCATTACACGTGGTTTGAGATACAAAGTTAGAATCCTAACTTGGTTTCTTATATTAGGAACACCAATGATCTGTTTGATATAGAATTTAAATATAATTTTTTGTTTTTTTTGTTTTTGAAAACGGGGGATATAACAAATTTTATGAAAATGTGTTTTATAAAAATGAGTAAAAATGTTTTTCAAAAACAGTTTTCAAATAAAAACTAATGTAAAATTAGAAAATGATTAAAAGATGTTTTCAAAGTTTCTATAGTCTTTAATCTTAAAACACTTTTTAAATTTTATATCAAATACATTTTTAAATATAAAAAATATTAAAATACATATTAAAATTTTGAATAGTATTATAGTTTTTGAATCATAAACAGGCCCCTTTCTTCTTCTTTTAGATCACTTCAATCCCTCTTTCAATATATTATTACATTTCACCCTCCCTGAATTTCTCTTTTAATTTATTTATATTTAAAAAAGTTATTTTTATTTTTTTTAATAAAACCTTGTATGTTTGGCCTTTTTAGTGAGCACCCGTTGGTCTTGAAAATGCAACATCAACACTTATTTGTTTGATCCTTTTAAGTGAGTATTAATTGGTTTCAGAACTTCTATTGACACTACTTGGCTCTGATACCATTTATAACAGGATCTTTAAAAAACAACGTAATTGAAAGAAAAGTAAATGAATGAATTAAAATAAATTGAAGTCAAGTTAATAAAAACAAAGTAAATGCAAAGACTATTGTAAATAAATGCAAAGAAAAATAAGTCAAGTAAAATGTTGAAGAAACTTACAACTTTATTGCTTTGATAGTTTGTACACGAGAGGAAACTTTCTCTCTCAAGTGTTTGAAAACTTCTAAAACTTAATGACTTTTTGTGACTTCTAAAAAACTTTTAAAAAACTTCCTAAAAACTTTCCAAAAAACTTGACACTTACAACGGAAGTGATCAATATTTATACTACAAACGATCGGATTTCAAAAACATTTGAATCCGTTACATTAATGCAATACAGGAAAAAGATAAAGTTGTTGATAAGTGATGAGCTGTCTTGGATACGTGTCTTGAATTATTGATGATCTACTCTGAAAATGGTAGACAAACTGATAAGGCTCATTAAAAGATATCTTGAAAGTCTTGCTTGTTGTCAGGGGAGCTTGACAAAATATGTCTTGAAATTGTTGAAAATCTTTGCAAAAGCCACGTGAAAGGATTTGTTTTGAAGAAGTCTTGATGTCTTTTAATTTTTGCAGAAAATCTTGACTAATTTGCTTCTGGGCAAGAGATAAAGTTGACTGGGGAAGAATTGTCAACGCCGAAATTTTTGAATTTTGAGATATGAAATTATTGCAGAAGCTACGTGATAAAACTTTGAACATTTCATAAAGATAGTCTAAAAAAAATCTTGCAAATGTTGAAAATTGGACAAAGGCAATGCTGAGTCATGCCTCTTAGTCATCTTTAAATTGAGAATCCTCAAAATGAGACTCTTGAGAATTGCCCGAAAGAAAATTATCTGAATCACTGTCTTCAAAGTGTTGAGAATTGTCTCGAACTTAAGAACTAAAAATCATCTCTCCTTCGTAATCATCGGCCTCGACTAATTCAGCTGCCTCTTTCAGCTGTGATTAATTGTTGAATATAATTATTGTTTTCTGATGTTGATGTTGAAGGTTATAAAAAGAGAAGAAGCCCACAAACTAAATGATTCTGTGGATGTGCGTCTTATATTTCATGAGGACCTTTTTGGCACGAATTTCGGTTTCAAGAATTATTTTGTCAATGGCTTTTGAAGAAATGGGTAAGGCTTCGGCTAATTGAATTGGTGTTGGTTTTAAGATATTGAGATAATGCCAAAAAATCATCAATTGGGAGTCATGAAGAATAGTAAAAACATTTTTTGAAATTTTCTGTGATTGTTTTTCTTTTGAGAAAGATGACGATTTTGGACAATAGTAAAAACATTTTTTGATTTTTGAAAATTGTTAAGGGTTTTTCTCTTTGAGAATTATAACTTTGATGGGAGTGCCTTTCACTAATTACTTTCGTCACTCACTCTCTTATCACTCAACTTTTTCTTTCCCTGTAGAATTCACGGAAAAAGAAAATCAGGTAAGAATTATTGTGTCCTTGATGTGTTCATTTCAAAGTCAAAACAAGACAGTATTGCTTGCCATCTGGCGAAAATTTGTTTTGAAAACTAAATTTTTTACATCTTTTCAAAATAAATTTTGATGCAGAAGAATCTGTCGAATAAAAATCTTTATTAACCAAATCATCTTGAAATTTTGTAATGCAATAAACAATTGATAAAACTTCCTTTTTTATGGTTGAATAATTTTTTTAAGCACCGAGCCAGACTCCAGAAGGAACCTAACTAGACTTTTTATTTCTAATTTTGTTTAATATTCCGCCATAACCTATATCAGAGGCATCAGTTTCTAAATAGGATAGGCTGTGGATTCAATATACTAAGACAAGGAAGAAATTTAATTTTGGATTTGATTTTCTAACTATTTGGTATAATGGTTCACCTAATTTTCTAAGGTCTTGGAAAAAATCTTGCTACATAATTAGATAGTTTTCTTTTCACTGAAATTTTCTGTGATTTTTGAATTGGTGTTGAATTTTTTTGTTTAACTCATACAACACACTCTAGTTTTCATTTTTGAAAAAACTTGTCCAAAAACATTTCCAAAATGGTTTCAACAATGGTTTAATTTTTTGGTTTAAATGAAAAAAATCTTTCCACCTTCGGTCTTGGAAAGATATCACTTATTTACAAAAAATTTCAACAACAGTGAAGACCCTTGCTAGCTTTTTCCAGAATTTCTTAATTTCCGAATGAGTTGGCAATTTCAATCAATACTCCTCCTCCTCCAAAATTCTGGATACCACCAGTTAAAAAAGACAATATATCAAATAGGTAGTTTTGAATTTATGTCAGATTACTCTATTAAAACAACAGAAGATACAATAATGATAACCGAAGAAAGGGTTGAAGAAATTCAACTTCTTTCTGAAGAAGCAATACACAGACATAGACAAAACAACTATAAATTTTACACATAGGATTAGTACAGTAGCAGTAAAACCATATTTAGATTAGGACAAAAACATTCCAATATTAGTAATATTAGGACGCAGAGAATTTAAACTTCAATAATCTTATTAGCAGTATTAAATTCTAATTTAGAAAGTGGTCCCGTTTATTTTTATGTTACCCAAACTTTACAGTAGGTTTACATGATCCCACAATACTATCTTCATTAAACTTAATTAAAAGCTTCTAATCTTACTTATCAAGATAAAGCCCAACATAGTAGCATTATATATAGGATTATTACAAAGTTATGAATACCACAATAAATCCAAGAGCCTTAGGATGTCCCCACCAGGACAACACTGTTATTATGGAGCGATAAAACAAAACATAAAACTTTACACCAAAAAGATTAACTTGGGATGAAATTATTAAACAAAAGATTGGAAACTAGAAAAATTATGCCCTCCAAAACCTTTACATGATCGAAATGAATCTGAAATACAACAAAATACAAGAACAGACGGTACAATAAAATTAAAATTTAGAGAAACATCCTAGAACAAAATCAACCCATAGTTACTAAAAAAATCACCACAACCCTAGGATTGAAGAAATTACAACACCTAGCCTTTCGTCAAACAACTTCACAAAGTGAATTAGTAGGAGTAAATTATCCACTCCTGTACCAAAACCTGCATACGAAAACACAATCAGTCTACTCAGGTCACCAACACAATCAGAAGTATTAGGAAACTATAATCAAATAACACAATAACAAACCTTGAATTGACAAAGAATTATTAAAAAGAATTCTTACAAGATTAAATAAAGAAAAACGACAAATATTCTTTACAAAATTTAGTCCAAAAGAACAAAATAACTTAGATCTGATGGTACAATACACAAGAAAAATTAAAACAAATATTTATTTCTTTAATTGGTTAGAAATAGAAAATGTTATCAAGATTTAAGTGAAAAGAAAACTATTTTTTTACCACTAATGCAACAAAAAAATTGGCAAACAACAACAAATAAAACTATTACATCTATCATCTATCCTTAGAAGAAATTAAAATGAACATCAACAAGCAGAAAAATAATAGCATCACCATTTAAAAAAATTAATAGAATTGATGATGATCAAAAGCAACCAACTTTAGAGACATTAAAATATTCAACATCAAAACAATTACTTAATCAAATTCTCCACACCATTAGTCAACAAATGAATAGAATAGATATAATATCCCCAATAATTACAAAAATTTCAAAAACCCCCGGAAGGAGATATAGAAAATTCAACAAATTCACCAACTTTGGAATCACATCAACTTTACATCAACTTCAACACCCCTTTATTCACAAAAATATGTTAAACCATTTTTTGAACCCTTTGACATTCCAAAGAGGAAATTATTAAATTTAATAATCACACATAATATTTTAGAAATAATAGTAAAAACTTAGTGAATTATCATCTTCCAAATCAAACATTAATGGCCTTTCAAATCAACCCAATAAAGAACAAAGGTATAAAAAAAGAAAACTTTCTTATTATAATAAAAAAATAAAAGAATAAAAAATGTTGGAATGTAAACAAGTAGGACACGTGCTTTTAAATGTCCCACTAAAAACAAAGTAAAAACTTGACATTAGAATCCCAACATAATCTCACACCAAAGTATCCTTGAACTACTACCACTCAACGACGTTTTACCCCTCAATTATAAGCCTAAGTCAAGATAATTCTGACACAAACATCAATAATTCTTTAGTAGGAAACCCTTAGATATATAGAGCCAGTCTTTACAAAATTGCATAATAGTATCGCAATGAAATCAATAAATAGATATCAAAATCTAAATCTAAGTCAATAAATGTTATTACCAAATCAAAAGAATTTTATAGAATTATTGACAAAATAGGACGAAGAATTAAAAGAGAATATTTATTAAAACTCAAAGAATTAATTTTATCAGACAAAAAACAAAAAGATGTAGATTCTTATAACTTAAAAGACATATTAAAAAGATTTGATAAACCCACACAAGTCATTAAGTGATTTACAAGAAGAAATCAATATTCTGAAAAATCAAGTTAAAGAATTACAAAACGATAAATTGAAATCAAGACAGGTTTATTATGTTTAAAAGCCTCCAAAGAAACTGGAGGACAACCATCAACCTCAAAATCAGGATTACAGATTAAAGAAACTGAAGAAGCATTATTAATGAAATTCTAGAATTCAATTTCAAAAATGACATGTTAATTAGGATCAATTAATCATGAGTTAATATTATTACACAAGCCCTAGTAGACACTGAAGCAGATCAAAACTGGATAAGAGAAGGATTAATTCCAACCAATATTATGAAAAAACAAAAGAGAGATATACGGAGCAAATAGTCAACAATACATTAATTATAAATTATCCAAGGCCCATATTTGTATACAAAATTTTTGTATTAAAAGTACCTTTATTTTAGCAAAAGATTTAGATCAAGACGTTATGATTACGAGAATATGATTTACAGAATATGTGTTTGGTAGAGTACTTTGACCTTGATATTTGTGTTGAATATTTGATTAATATGTTTTTTTATAAATGATTTATTGATATAATATTTTGTTGCATTTTGTTAAAATAAGGTATTATTATATATATAACTTATCAATTTACATTTTAATAATATTAAACATTTTATTAGTAATTTTGTCACTCGTAAATATTAAAAAATAAAAACTCAAATTAATTTCAAGTACTAATCTAACTATTTAAAAACATCACATTAATATATATATATATATGACAAAAGTACTAATTATTAACCCTTATAATCATTTTTTAATAATTTAAATACATTTTTAATGAAGTTGGACTAAATTAGGATAGGTAATGATTGCGTATTGATAATAGATGGGTACTATGGGTTTTTAGATTATGTAGATTCATTTGATATTAAACTTTCTCGGGTTTCTTTTCATCTAACAAAATAAATATTATGAAAATTATACAATTTCATGGTCACAAACTTAGAGAAAATTTTAGTAAAGCATTTGGGTTTCTTCTCTCTTTACTGTCCATGCATTAAAAGCCGTCAGAAAAGTGGCAGGATAAGATTTTAAAGATTCCATCGTCCAAATAATGAAACAAACGCTATTTCCAAAATTTATTTCAAAATATGGATAAAAATATCCTGCCAAACGCACCCATTATTATCCATATTCTCAATCCTATTCTCAAAATAGATCGCTAAACTCATATGGATTAAAATTTCATTTATGAAACAAGCGGGTGCTCACAAAAGCTTAAACAAATGGGGGTTTACATAAAAAACTTATTACAAAAATAAAATATAAAAATAAGGATTAATAACGAAAGATAATGGAACGGTAAGGCAACGAATCATAATTATCTTTGGATAATTGAGTATTTTGATGTGAATTTTTCACTTAAAAAGTCTTGAGTTCGAGTCTCTTATTGATTACTTGATCGATAATTTTAAGGTTTTAGGGATTAATTGAGTTGTGTGTAAGCTAAGATGACCACTCCTCTTCATTTAAAAAAAAAAAAATAATAAAACTACCGGTTTATAACTTACTGTGCACTAGGGTTACCGGGCCAGTAAGGATTGTCCCAGTACCTGAACATGCCCAACTTCGTATTATCCGGTCCAGTTCAAAACCTGACCCATCATCAGTCACTCTTCATCTTCACTCCTAAACCTCCCTAATTCTCAGAACTTCTCCGTTTCATTCTTCCCCGCGAAAATCTTCACCAAATTTCTAAAATGACCCCCAACTTTCCCCTCACCTTTTTATCCACGCGCCTCCCCTAGCTTCCTTCTCCCATGGACTCTATTTTCATTTCTTCCTCACTTCCCTCTCCGTTCGCTTCCCACTTCTCTCCGCCGCAGCCAACCCCCACATTTCGCCAACTCTCCCCGAAACTGCGCTCCAAAGTCCGAATTTTTTCATGCAAAACCCCTCAATTCTTTCCATTTGCCCGTAGTTTCTTCAAATTCAGCTCTCCGGAGACATCCAGAGCCCCGCAATGTTGCCATGGAAAGGAAATAAAGAGTCTAGAAGCCTCCAGAACTTCAAATGGAAGCGCAGAATCAGTTGTTTCTGTTACCAAGTGTATAGTGTATACGATATTTTGTATTGCTGTTAGTTTCTCTCCGGTTGTTTCATTTAAGGTTCCGGCAGTTGCTGCCCCGGTAGCGACTGAAAAGATTTTGAATAAAAAAGATAAAGGGAAGGAAATTGCGGTGGTGTTGAAATCAAAGGATCATGAGTACTCAGACTGTACGAGAAGATTGTTGGAGACGGTATCGAGTTTGTTGAGGGTTATAGAGGAGGTTAGAAGAGGAAATGGGGGCATAGAAGGTGCGAAATTGGCGTTGAAGGCGGTGAAGGTGAGAAAAGATGAATTGCAAGATGAGATTATGGGTGGATTGTATAAGGAATTGAGGGAACTCAAAAGCGAGAAGGAAGAGTTAATGAAGCGAACAGAGGAGATTGTGGATGAAGTTTCGAAGGTTCAGAGAGAGGCTGAGAAGGCAAAAGGGGAGAAAAGGGCAGAGAAGTTGGAGAGAATTGGGAGGATGGACAGGGAGTATGGGGACGCATGGGAGAGAATTGGCGAGATAGAGGATGCGATTTTGAGGAGAGAGACATTAGCATTCAGTGTTGGGGTGAGGGAGATTAGTTTTATTGAGAGAGAGTGTGTGGATTTAGTTGAGAGGTTTATTCGTGAAATGAGGAGAAAGAGCATTGAAAGGTAAAATTTGATGATATTCAGTATTTTGCTTTCGAGGGGTTTTTCTTTTAGTGGCGTTGTTTAAGATATATTTGTATGAAATATAATTATGGCCTCATAGGTTTCCATTTGGCTTGATTGTGTTGTAGTTCTATTAATGAGATGGAGCATTTGTAATGGTTAAAATGAGATTGAGCGATTTTGAGCTGTAAACTCTGATCAGTATGTGTTCTAGGGAGTTTACATTGCTTTATGTTTTAATTTATGGTATCTTTGTGTGTTTCTTGCATTTGGAATTTTTATATCATGAATGACTCTGTGAATATTGTGAAACTGAAGACTTTATTTATTTATCTTTTGTTATTTTTCAGTATTGGACTTCGATCATCATGAACTGGTATCAGTGTATTAGTCCTTCTAGAGTCTTGCTTGATTGAAAATCAGGGTATATATGTGTATCTCCTCTAGTGCTTTCTGGAGTTTCTTTTCCTTATGTGAGCATGGTTTATGTGGTTTCAGTCAGGAGAAGAACTCTTTTACAAAGCTTTCAAGGTCTGAAATTCAGAAAGAATTGGAGACTGCACAAAGAAAACACTTGGAGCAAATGATTTTGCCTAGTGTTGTCGAAATTGAAGATATTGGACCTTTATTTGATCAGGATTCAACTGATTTTGCTGTTCGTATTAAACAGTGTCTTGAAGACTCAAGGGAGCTGCAGAGGGATCTGGAGGCTCGAATAAGAAGAGATATGAAAAAATTTGGCAATGAAAATCGTTCTGTTGTAAAAACACCTGAAGATGAGGTTGTGAAGGGATTTCCAGAAGTTGAGTTGAAATGGATGTTTGGTGATAAAGAAATTGTGGTTCCTAAAGCCATTGGCCTTCATTTGTACCATGGTTGGAAGACATGGCGTGAAGAGGCTAAAGCAGACCTAAAAAGGAGCTTATTAGAAAATGTTGAATTTGGTAAACAGTATGTGGCCCAAAGACAGGTAAACAGTAATGAAATTTTCTATGTTATATGACCTAGTTTGCCACGAAGGAATGCCAATTTGGACGAACAAATTAAGTCCAATTTACTTGAAGCGTCTGCAACTCACGTAGAGATTTTGCCCATGGTTTCTTAAAGTAGTAATGATAATAGCTGCTTTATGTTTTCTCTTTAGCTTATTCATAGTATTCAGTCAGACAGTTTTTTTTTTTTTTCCTGTTGACTGTTTTTTGGGCTAATGTCAAAAGCATTCATTTGTGTCTGATATTAATTTCTTTTGGTGGTTTTATTTTATTAACCATTTACTATTTTGTCATTCCAGGAACGTATTCTTCTGGATCGAGATAGAGTGGTCTCAAATACATGGTACAATGAAGAGAAAGACAGGTGGGAAATGGATCCAATGGCTGTTCCTTATGCTGTGTCCAAAAAGCTAGTAGACAATGCCAGAATCAGGCATGACTGGGGTGCCATGTATATTGCACTAAAAGGGGATGATAAGGAATTATATGTTGACCTTAAGGTTGTACTTGTATATTATCTGCTCTATATCACCTTATGAGCTATCATTCTTATGTTTCTAATATAATTCTTATTGCAGGAGTTTGAAATGCTATTTGAGAATTTTGGCGGGTTTGATGGACTCTACATGAAAATGCTTGCCTGTAATATTCCAACTAGCATTCAGCTGATGTGGATTCCCTTATCAGAGTTGGATTTTGGTCAACAGTTCATGTTGGCAGTGAGGCTGGTTCATCAGTGCTTTAATGGAGTTCGGAAGTCAAGAACTGTATCAACTTGGAGACATTGGATTTCTGAGAATATTAGAAATACAAATGATGACTTAATGATGTTGATTGTGTTTCCTCTCCTTGAGCTTATCATTCCTTACCCGGTATAACTCATTATATGGTTCCTCACTTAGACACGTACTTAGCTTTTAATCTTATTTGTTCCTTATATTTCTTTCTTTATCTATTTTTCTGATTGTTGTTGCCATTCAAATTACAGTTGAGGATGCGGTTGGGGATGGCATGGCCAGAGTATATTGATCAATCTGTTGGCTCAACATGGTACTTGGAATGGCAATCTAAAGCCGAAATTAACTTTAACTCTAGAAAGACAGATGAATTTAAGTGGTTTCTTTGGTTCCTCATTAGAAGTGCTACATATGGATTTGTTGTGTTTCATGTCTTGCGGTTCATGAAGAGAAAAATTCCAATACTTCTTGGTTTTGGACCTTTGCGTAGAAATCCAAACATGCGGAAATTTCGCAGATTGGTACTACTCTGTTTTTTCTTCATCTAAACTGTTGGTTGTGTTATATTGTAAAAGTTTGATAAGTTAAATCTATGGGCATTGTGTTTTCCTAAAAAGATTTACAAAATTCATCGAGTTGCTTTAAATAATCAAAATAGCAAGTTATTAATTGAATTCCTTTGTCGGTTCTCCATAAAATACTTGTTTGTACAAAGGCTCCCAAACACGTCGTAAGTTGAACATATCTCATCAATTTATAATCAAGGAGATCTAACTTAATCATTACACATAGTTTGGGATACAAAGTTAGAATCCTAACTTGGTTTCTTATATTAGGAACACCAATGATCTGTTTGATATAGAATTTAAATATAATTTTTTTGTTTTTGTTTTTGAAAACGAGGGATATAACAAATTTTATGAAAATGTGTTTTATAAAAATGAGTAAAAATGTTTTTCAAAAACAGTTTTCGAATAAAAACTAATGTAAAATTAGAAAACGATTAAAAGATGTTTTCAAAGTTTCTATAGTTTTTAATCTTAAAACAGTTTTTAAATTTTATATCAAACACATTTTTAAATATAAAAAATATTAAAATACATATTAATTTTTTTTTTTTTTTTTTTTTTTTTTTTTTATAGTGATAACCTACTGATTTCAAAAATATAATCAATTTAACCTTTAAATTTATCAAATATTTCATTAATCCAACCTCTAAAAAATATGTTAACCTTTCAACATTGTTGACGTATTTGAATGTTAGATTAATCAAATTTGGGTGAATAGTGTAAACGTTATTTCCTTCAAAGTTAAATAGAATAACCTAATGATTCGTTAAAAAAATGGGTGTTAGGTGGATTTTCAAAAGTAATTGGTACTCACTAAAAGAGCGAAACTCATAGGGATTAAAATTGAATTTTTGAAACAAACGGGTGCCTCACAAAAGCTTAAACAAATGGGGGTTTACATAAAAAACTTATTACAAAAATAAAATATAAAAGTAGGGATTAATAACGAAAGATAATGGAATGATAAAGTAACGGATCGTAACTATCTTTGGATGATTGAGTATTTTGATGAGAATTTTTCACTTAAAATGTATTAAGTTTGAGTATCTTCTTGATTACTTGATCGATAATTTTAAGGTTTTAGATATTAATTGAGGTGTACGTAAGCTGGGATGCCACTCTTCTTCATTTTTAAAAAAAAAAAAAAAAACAAAAAAACTACCGGTTTATAACCTACTGTGCACTACGGTTACCGGGCCAGTAAGGATTGTCCTAGTACCCGAACATACCCAACTTCGTATTATCCGGTCCAGTTCAAAACCTGACCCATCATCACTCACTCTTCATCTTCACTCCTAAACCTCCCTAATTCTCAGAACTTCTCCGTTTCAGTCTTCCCCGCGAAAATCTTCACCAAATTTCTAAAATGATCCCCAACTTTCCCCTCACCTTTTTATCCATGCGCCTCCCCTAGCTTCCTTCTCCCATGGACTCTATTTTCATTTCTTCCTCACTTCCCTCTCCGTTCGCTTCCCACTTCTCTCCGCCGCAGCCAACCCCCACATTTCGCCAACTCTCCCCGAAACTGCGCTCCAAAGTCCGAATTTTTTCATGCAAAACCCCTCAATTCTTTCCATTTGCCCGTAGTTTCTTCAGATTCAGCTCTCCGGAGACATCCAGAGCCCCGCAATGTTGCCAGGGAAAGGAAATAAAGAGTCTAGAAGCCTCCAGAACTTCAAATGGAAGCGCAGAATCAGTTGTTTCTGTTACCAAGTGTATAGTGTATACGATATTTTGTATTGCTGTTAGTTTCTCTCCGGTTGTTTCATTTAAGGTTCCGGCAGTTGCTGCCCCGGTAGCGACTGAAAAGATTTTGAATAAAAAAGATAAAGGGAAGGAAATTGCGGTGGTGTTGAAATCAAAGGATCATGAGTACTCAGACTGTACGAGAAGATTGTTGGAGACGGTATCGAGTTTGTTGAGGGTTATAGAGGAGGTTAGAAGAGGAAATGGGGGCATAGAAGGTGCGAAATTGGCGTTGAAGGCGGTGAAGGTGAGAAAAGATGAATTGCAAGATGAGATTATGGGTGGATTGTATAAGGAATTGAGGGAACTCAAAAGCGAGAAGGAAGAGTTAATGAAGCGAACAGAGGAGATTGTGGATGAAGTTTCGAAGGTTCAGAGAGAGGCTGAGAAGGCAAAAGGGGAGAAAAGGGCAGAGAAGTTGGAGAGAATTGGGAGGATGGACAGGGAGTATGGGGACGCATGGGAGAGAATTGGCGAGATAGAGGATGCGATTTTGAGGAGAGAGACATTAGCATTCAGTGTTGGGGTGAGGGAGATTAGTTTTATTGAGAGAGAGTGTGTGGATTTAGTTGAGAGGTTTATTCGTGAAATGAGGAGAAAGAGCATTGAAAGGTAAAATTTGATGATATTCAGTATTTTGCTTTCGAGGGGTTTTTCTTTTAGTGGCGTTGTTTAAGATATATTTGTATGAAATATAATTATGGCCTCATAGGTTTCCATTTGGCTTGATTGTGTTGTAGTTCTATTAATGAGATGGAGCATTTGTAATGGTTAAAATGAGATTGAGCGATTTTGAGCTGTAAACTCTGATCAGTATGTGTTCTAGGGAGTTTACATTGCTTTATGTTTTAATTTATGGTATCTTTGTGTGTTTCTTGCATTTGGAATTTTTATATCATGAATGACTCTGTGAATATTGTGAAACTGAAGACTTTATTTATTTATCTTTTGTTATTTTTCAGTATTGGACTTCGATCATCATGAACTGGTATCAGTTTATTAGTCCTTCTAGAGTCTTGCTTGATTGAAAATCAGGGTATACAGCTATATGTGTATCTCCTCTAGTGCTTTCTGGAGTTTCTTTTCCTTATGTGAGCATGGTTTATGTGGTTTCAGTCAGGAGAAGAACTCTTTTACAAAGCTTTCAAGGTCTGAAATTCAGAAAGAATTGGAGACTGCACAAAGAAAACACTTGGAGCAAGTGATTTTGCCTAGTGTTGTCGAAATTGAAGATATTGGACCTTTATTTGATCAGGATTCAACTGATTTTGCTCTTCGTATTAAACAGTGTCTTGAAGATTCAAGGGAGCTGCAGAGGGATCTGGAGGCTCGAATAAGAAGAGATATGAAAAAATTTGGCAATGAAAATCGTTCTGTTGTAAAAACACCTGAAGATGAGGTTGTGAAGGGATTTCCAGAAGTTGAGTTGAAATGGATGTTTGGTGATAAAGAAATTGTGGTTCCTAAAGCCATTGGCCTTCATTTGTACCATGGTTGGAAGACATGGCGTGAAGAGGCTAAAGCAGACCTAAAAAGGAGCTTATTAGAAAATGTTGAATTTGGTAAACAGTATGTGGCCCAAAGACAGGTAAACAGTAATGAAATTTTCTATGTTATATGACCTAGTTTGCCACGAAGGAATGCCAATTTGGACGAACAAATTAAGTCCAATTTACTTGAAGCGTCTGCAACTCACGTAGAGATTTTGCCCATGGTTTCTTAAAGTAGTAATGATAATAGCTGCTTTATGTTTTCTCTTTAGCTTATTCATAGTATTCAGTCAGACAGTTTTTTTTTTTTTTCCTGTTGACTGTTTTTTGGGCTAATGTCAAAAGCATTCATTTGTGTCTGATATTAATTTCTTTTGGTGGTTTTATTTTATTAACCATTTACTATTTTGTCATTCCAGGAACGTATTCTTCTGGATCGAGATAGAGTGGTCTCAAATACATGGTACAATGAAGAGAAAGACAGGTGGGAAATGGATCCAATGGCTGTTCCTTATGCTGTGTCCAAAAAGCTAGTAGACAATGCCAGAATCAGGCATGACTGGGGTGCCATGTATATTGCACTAAAAGGGGATGATAAGGAATTATATGTTGACCTTAAGGTTGTACTTGTATATTATCTGCTCTATATCACCTTATGAGCTATCATTCTTATGTTTCTAATATAATTCTTATTGCAGGAGTTTGAAATGCTATTTGAGAATTTTGGCGGGTTTGATGGACTCTACATGAAAATGCTTGCCTGTAATATTCCAACTAGCATTCAGCTGATGTGGATTCCCTTATCAGAGTTGGATTTTGGTCAACAGTTCATGTTGGCAGTGAGGCTGGTTCATCAGTGCTTTAATGGAGTTCGGAAGTCAAGAACTGTATCAACTTGGAGACATTGGATTTCTGAGAATATTAGAAATACAAATGATGACTTAATGATGTTGATTGTGTTTCCTCTCCTTGAGCTTATCATTCCTTACCCGGTATAACTCATTATATGGTTCCTCACTTAGACACGTACTTAGCTTTTAATCTTATTTGTTCCTTATATTTCTTTCTTTATCTATTTTTCTGATTGTTGTTGCCATTCAAATTACAGTTGAGGATGCGGTTGGGGATGGCATGGCCAGAGTATATTGATCAATCTGTTGGCTCAACATGGTACTTGGAATGGCAATCTAAAGCCGAAATTAACTTTAACTCTAGAAAGACAGATGAATTTAAGTGGTTTCTTTGGTTCCTCATTAGAAGTGCTACATATGGATTTGTTGTGTTTCATGTCTTGCGGTTCATGAAGAGAAAAATTCCAATACTTCTTGGTTTTGGACCTTTGCGTAGAAATCCAAACATGCGGAAATTTCGCAGATTGGTACTACTCTGTTTTTTCTTCATCTAAAGACTTATTCTAATATTGACTAATAGGTNTCTATGTTATATGACCTAGTTTGCCACGAAGGAATGCCAATTTGGACGAACAAATTAAGTCCAATTTACTTGAAGCGTCTGCAACTCACGTAGAGATTTTGCCCATGGTTTCTTAAAGTAGTAATGATAATAGCTGCTTTATGTTTTCTCTTTAGCTTATTCATAGTATTCAGTCAGACAGTTTTTTTTTTTTTTCCTGTTGACTGTTTTTTGGGCTAATGTCAAAAGCATTCATTTGTGTCTGATATTAATTTCTTTTGGTGGTTTTATTTTATTAACCATTTACTATTTTGTCATTCCAGGAACGTATTCTTCTGGATCGAGATAGAGTGGTCTCAAATACATGGTACAATGAAGAGAAAGACAGGTGGGAAATGGATCCAATGGCTGTTCCTTATGCTGTGTCCAAAAAGCTAGTAGACAATGCCAGAATCAGGCATGACTGGGGTGCCATGTATATTGCACTAAAAGGGGATGATAAGGAATTATATGTTGACCTTAAGGTTGTACTTGTATATTATCTGCTCTATATCACCTTATGAGCTATCATTCTTATGTTTCTAATATAATTCTTATTGCAGGAGTTTGAAATGCTATTTGAGAATTTTGGCGGGTTTGATGGACTCTACATGAAAATGCTTGCCTGTAATATTCCAACTAGCATTCAGCTGATGTGGATTCCCTTATCAGAGTTGGATTTTGGTCAACAGTTCATGTTGGCAGTGAGGCTGGTTCATCAGTGCTTTAATGGAGTTCGGAAGTCAAGAACTGTATCAACTTGGAGACATTGGATTTCTGAGAATATTAGAAATACAAATGATGACTTAATGATGTTGATTGTGTTTCCTCTCCTTGAGCTTATCATTCCTTACCCGGTATAACTCATTATATGGTTCCTCACTTAGACACGTACTTAGCTTTTAATCTTATTTGTTCCTTATATTTCTTTCTTTATCTATTTTTCTGATTGTTATTGCCATTCAAATTACAGTTGAGGATGCGGTTGGGGATGGCATGGCCAGAGTATATTGATCAATCTGTTGGCTCAACATGGTACTTGGAATGGCAATCTAAAGCCGAAATTAACTTTAACTCTAGAAAGACAGATGAATTTAAGTGGTTTCTTTGGTTCCTCATTAGAAGTGCTACATATGGATTTGTTGTGTTTCATGTCTTGCGGTTCATGAAGAGAAAAATTCCAATACTTCTTGGTTTTGGACCTTTGCGTAGAAATCCAAACATGCGGAAATTTCGCAGATTGGTACTACTCTGTTTTTTCTTCATCTAAAGACTTATTCTAATATTGACTAATAGGTGTATTGGTTATGGTAGAGTTTTTGTGATGCATGATCTGTAAGATTGGAGGATGGTTTGTTTTATTCTGGAGAGTTCCTAAAGTTTTGATGTTTAAAACCTTTCTCTGACTGACATCTGTATAAAAAAATTGAAGTTATTTTTCTCACCAGGGAATGTTTGTTTCTGAAGTTCTTAATCAACCTGAGTAATCATGCAGTAATTATGGTGAAATGGAGATTTGCCCAAGATGAATGCCAAAGAACCTTCCACATCCCAGCAAATTCATCCTAAATTTATTTTTAGTAAAATGATAAACTGATTTTTTTAAGCAACGGTTTCATAACAGTATAACTTAAGCAACATTTGTCTGGATGTTTCTCATGTGGATTAACTGCATGGAAAGAGATTATATTGCTTGTATATTACTAATTGAATTCATTAAATGATCCTTACTGCTCATGGAACATAACCTTTGGTGTTTGAAGGGATGACTCCCTACCTTTTAGTGAGTGAGGAAGTGTGTTTGTTGTGATCTTTAAGTGGATCTTGGTTTTTTTTTTTTTTTTGGTTAGCTTAATTGCATCATAGTGCATTCTATTGATCAGTCTTTTTTTTAGGTGCAGCTGACTGATTATAGATATCGTTTCTGTCTTGCAGAAAGCCTACTTTAAGTTTAGGGTGCGAAGAATCAAACGGAAGAAAAAGGCTGGCATTGATCCCATAAGAACTGCTTTTGACCGAATGAAGGTTCATACTACACTCTAGGTCTCTTAATATATATTTATAATATTTAAATTATTTGATCAAACAAATTTCACAATCATGGCTGGTCTGCAGAGAGTGAAGAATCCTCCAATCCCTTTGAAGGACTTTTCTAGTATTGAGTCTATGAGAGAGGAAATCAATGAAGTTGTGGCATTTCTACAGAATCCCGGTGCATTCCAAGAAATGGGTGCCCGTGCCCCTCGGGTATGTTATTCTGAAGTTCTTATATGGATATGATTGTGTTTCCTTTACCTAATTATATTTGGTATGATTTGTTCTCTTAATATCTGTCCTCATGTCTTATATGTTTGCTGAGGCTCTTTAACTAGAACAAACAGGATCTGAAAAAGTTGTTGTCTAATCTGCTACAGCTGGTTTTGCAAAATTGGTTTTGATGCCAGTTCAGCTGGTAGCTTATGCTGTACAGTGTAACTACTTACATGTTTTCAGAAAAAAAGTATTGCACTCCTGGTCTAGATTTTTATGTTTAATGTGGTATGGTTGGTTTTTGAGGTAGCTTATTCTATTTTGCAGGGAGTTCTTATTGTTGGTGAGAGGGGTACTGGAAAGACATCTCTAGCACTGGCTATAGCTGCAGAAGCTAGGGTGCCTGTTGTGAATGTTAATGCTCAAGAGCTGGAAGCTGGACTGTGGGTTGGCCAAAGTGCATCAAATGTTAGGGAGCTGTTTCAAACAGCTAGGGATTTGGTATATATAAGCTTCTTTCTCTATTTTTTTCCCGTCAAATTTATTTCAATACCAGAAATTAAGTATTTATATGACTCTTCTGCTTAGATCCAAGATAGCTGAGACTGAACCGAAAGTTTTCTATAGGGTTCGTAACTTGGGTACTAATATGTAGATAAATTTACTTCTGTTAGTCGGTCAACAGTTTTTACTTTAGAGAACTTGAATTGAAGTGAAGGTTTGTTAATTGAAATGAGAGGAAGTAATTAATGTATCTAAAGTCTGACATTAAATATAAGTTGACTGAAAAATGTCTTATTTGATGTTGAAACAAGAAGTGAATTAAATTAGTTGTGTGGCGACCAATATTTTTTGAGTGTTGTATATTTGAATTTGCAGGCACCTGTGATTATATTTGTGGAAGATTTTGACCTCTTTGCTGGTGTTCGTGGCCAATTTATTCATACTAAACAGCAGGATCATGAATCCTTCATTAATCAACTTCTTGTGGAACTTGATGGGTAATACTCATCTTCTCTTGTTATTCATTGGCATACCTGCTGGCTTTGAGCAAATTGCTTAGCATGCCTTGGTGTAATATTATAATGAAGTATATAACATATAATACGGCAGTTCAACAGTGACAGCGCCCATTGTTGGCGGTCCCTTCATATATGTGACAGTGACAGCAAACATAGCGTAATATCTTGGCACTGTTGCTGTCGTCTATGTGGCAGCTACAGTGCACTACTGTTGGGGTCTTGGTGCTGTTGCTGCCTTGACAGTGACGTGCCTATCGTTGGCAGAGCTCATGTTTGGCTTCTAAAATCAGTCGCTGCCTTGGCAGTGACAGCGTCTCATCGTTGCCCCTGCTGTCGCTGTCGCTGTCAATGGTGTGACAGTGACAGCGCAAATTGGTTTGTGTCTTGGTGCTGTCGCTGGCAATTGAGTGACAGTGAAGTGCTAGTTGTTGTTCCTTTGGCGCTGTGGCTGTCATTTATGTGCTTCTCACAGCAGCTGGTTATTTTTTTTAATTTTAATTATAATTTAATATAGTTCAAAAAACAAAAGATAAAATTTGCACTTTAACCTGGGTTTCTTAATTTTTTTTTGCATGTACTCTTTAACTTATTATCACAAGGTTTCATCAGTTTATCTATTCTTATGATTTGATTGTCATACCTTTCACAACTCTTGTCCTTCTGACGTTGAGTAATTAAGCATTCAGTTGATGTCTATCTCCCAGTTTACCTTATACTTTTTTGCAGGTTTGAGAAACAAGATGGGGTTGTTTTGATGGCTACTACAAAAAATATCAAGCAAATTGATGAGGCATTACAGCGGCCTGGTCGAATGGATAGAGTATTTCATCTCCAAAGTCCAACTCAAAGAGAAAGGGAGAGCATATTACGCCTTGCTGCTAAAGAAACCATGGATGATGAGCTTATTGATTTAGTAGACTGGAGAAAGGTAATTCCATACATGTGTGAATGTAATTATTATTCAGATCTGAACTTGATGGCCGTACAGTAGATATCTGCACAATTGTTAATGTATGTTTAAATGCTATGTTATTAATCTGTTGTTAATCATGTGGTTTTTGGTTGCTTGAACTTCAGATGTTATCTCTTCATCATTAACTATTGTTTTTATGTGCTTATTTACAGAATGTTTGTGCTCTCTTTTGCCATCTAGAATTTCCCATCATAACCACCCACTTGTGGCCAGATGGATAGAGGGGCGCATGGTTGAAAGCGCCCCTCAGTCTTGAGTTCGAGTTGTACCAAGAGGTGGCCAATTACTATACCAAAAAAAAAAAAAAAAAAAAATTTCCCATCATTATACTCTGAAAGCGGTTTATTTTAGACCAAATTCTCGACCAATTGTGCATTACTGTTTTCCTCTCCTGTTATCATTAATTATTATGATTATTGTGTTCAAATTTACTCTATACTAATGTTCTCTTTGTGCATTGACCCTTCAGGTTGCTGAGAAGACATCTCTTTTACGGCCTGTAGAATTAAAACTTGTTCCTGTTGCCTTAGAAGGCAGTGCTTTCAGGAGCAAATTTCTTGATACAGATGAACTTATGAGTTATACTAGTTGGTTTGCGGTAAGAAATTACAGAAAATTTCTTTGGCCATTTAGATACTGAGGTTCAGGAGTGGCCAGATCTTTGTGATTTAACTGGCTAGTCCTTTTTATGTTCACATCTTTTTGATTTAACAGGCTAGCCCTTTTTATGGCCAGATCTTGTTTGCTTTTGTAGATCTCCCTTTATTTACTGTTAATACAAACTCATAGTTTCTTATAAAAATTGAAAAAGAGGAAAAAGAAAAAGAACTGTAGGTTTAGTTATTTGGTTGAATTAGTGGCATCAACTAGGTATTAGATATGGAGCGAGTTTGTGGTCCTGTGTCAGGTCCATTATATTTTCATTAACTACAGTCAGAAGAAGACTGTTGGTGTGGCTTGGAGAATATGGTAATATTGCTTTGATAAACAACCAAATTACCAAATGCTAGGGCTGGGCTGTTTTATGAGTTGGAATCCTATAGAAAGCTATAATTGTAGTAATAATTAAGTGAAAGCAAATGACAAAAAGAAGACAAAGAAGATAGGTATTTTTATACAATTTGGGATCCTGGTTTGGTTGATTTTATATTCTCCTTCTCCTTTGGTGTGGGCTATGAGAATTGTAAATTTTTGGTTTCTTGGGTGGAATAAATATAAAAAATTTAATAAAGAAGGGAATCTTGAACCTCACCTAAGAGCTGGATACATAGCCCATTCAAATATTATGGCATCCTGCGTGGAAAATATAAATATGATTAACCCTTTTCAAGTCCTAGGAAACTAATTGACTGAACTTTCTTTCGAATTTTGCTTGAATTTTTATTATGCTGTTAACTGTGCAAGATCGATATTCAAATGCCAGTACTTAGAAGTTTGATTTGACCAAATGATTAATTATCTGCATTTTGAGATTGTTATTGTTTATGCATAGACATTTGGTTGTATTGTCCCCAACTGGGTGCGGAAAACTAAAATTGTGAGGAAGATAAGCCGAGTGCTAGTGGATCATCTTGGATTAACGTTGACTAAAGAGGATCTGCAGAATGTGGTTGATCTTATGGAACCATATGGTCAGATAAGCAATGGAGTAGAACTTTTAAATCCTCCACTTGATGTAAGAAACCATTCCATGATGGTTCTTTGTTCTGATGCCTAAGGTTCTCTGATTCTTTTATTTTGTAAATTTGACTCAATTAATAGTTTTTTTTTTCCTGCCAGTGGACAAGGGAGACTAAGTTCCCACATGCTGTTTGGGCTGCTGGTCGTGGTCTCATTGCACTTCTGTTACCAAACTTTGATGTAGTAGATAACTTATGGCTTGAGCCATGTTCATGGGAGGTTAGTCATTGCCATATCTTCAGGTTTTATACTTCTACAGGATATCTTGTGTATATTACTCTCTCAAGTGATTATAGTAGAGATACTTGTGAAACAACCCTGGCAGATTCCGGTGGCTTCTAACAAAATCTTAATGATCAATTCAGGCCCAGGCCTCTTTTCCTGGAGGGAGGATATCTTGTGTATATTACTCTCTCAAGTGATTATAGTAGAGATACTTGTGAAACAACCCTGGCAGATTCCGGTGGCTTCTAACAAAATCTTAATGATCAATTCAGGCCCAGGCCTCTTTTCCTGGAGGGGAGATACCACTTTTCTCTATGCATAGGCCTCTGAGAACTCACAGTTGTCATTCACACAATTTTCTTTTGGCTTCTAACAAAATCTTAATGATCAATTCAGGTCTAGGCCTCTTTTCCTGGAGGGGAAATAACACTTTTTTCTATACATAGGCCTCTGAGAGCTCACGGTTGTCCTTTACTCTATTTTCTTTTGGCATGTATTTAGTTTTGGTCATTTGTCCAATTCTCGTTCCGGTGACACTTACAATTAAGATGCTAGATACATATTTGTTGCTTCCAGAAACTAGTGAAATCATCAAAGCCGTTTCAGTTATCAATTTTGTGGAATCATAGGTCAGATCAAATCGCTTCGGGGAATAGGAAAATGCCACTGTTATTTACATAAAGTCCTTTAAAATTCACAATTCTGATATTTTTCACATATATATTTATATTGGGTCATTTGCCTGGTTCTAGTTCCGGTGCACTTCCATATATATGCTTATTACACTGATTGCTCCCAGAAGCTGGTGGAAAATCAATTTTGTGGAATCATAGTTCAAATAAAATTGCTATGGGGAATTATCCACAGATTAGTGCTGACTGACTACTTATTTGCCCTTCAGGGAATTGGTTGCACAAAAATTTCAAAGGTGAAAAATGAAGGTTTTGTGAGTGGGAATGCAGAATCAAGATCGTATCTTGAAAAGAAACTTGTATTTTGCTTTGGTTCATATATTGCGGCTCAACTGCTACTTCCTTTTGCTGAAGAAAATTTTCTTTCTTCTTCAGAATTAATGCAGGCTCAGGAGGTTGGTATCATCCTGCTCATGGTAGAGAGAATTTAGAAAATTTAATTATTAGCATACATGCATGATTACTTATTTACAAGTTGCTACAGATAGCTACACGGATGGTGCTTCAGTATGGGTGGGGACCTGATGACAGCCCTGCAATTTACTACTCTAGTAATGCGGTATTTACTTTTCTTTATTGGTTTAGTTAACATGTTGATCAACAAAGGAATTTATTCTACGATTATCATATTGTGGTGTCTAGTTTGTTGGTTGGTTGCCTACTAGTGTAATATGTGTGTAATTATCGCTCAGAGACAATGTGCATACATGTGCATGTCTTTCTGTTTGTAGGAAAATCATCAAATGATTATTTATCTTATTAAAAAATACAAATCAAGTGATAGTTTTGTTCTCTAAAACAGGTTTCAGCAATGAGCATGGGGAACAACCATGAGTATGAGATGGCCTGCAAGGTTGAAAAGGTATCCTTATTTTGATAGGGTATATTTACTGCTTTTTTTGCCCTAGCTCTGATTTGATGAAGTAAACACCAGTGATGGCATCATTTAGGTTACTGTAAATTTGTTATAAGATTGATTTACTGAATTTCCTGTAACTGGTGTATTTATGTTTGTAGATGTATGATTTAGCATATTGTAAAGCAAAGGAAATGCTTCAGAAAAATCGTCGTGTTCTCGAAAAGATTGTTGAGGAATTGCTTGAATTTGAGATCCTTACTGGAAAGGTATGAACCGTTACTTTAAAAGTTAATTAAATTGAGGGAATGTCTAGAAGGCTTCTGAATTTGACTTCTGCCTATATTCTTTCTCTGGTCTATCCAATTTCCATAATTTATCTTCATTTGCAATTCTAAGTGATTTTTAGATGAATTTGAAAATAATAATATTGAATGTTCAGTTGAACCTGCTATTTTCACTGTTATTAAGGTAGTGAACTAGCAGGATAATTTGACTTGTTGAGCTAACTTGTCTTGTCCATTATAACATTAGTGCAATGACTCATTCTCCATTTGCTTAGCAGGATTTGGAAAGAATAATGGATGATAATGGTGTTATTTGAGAGAAAGAGCCTTTTTTCCTATCCAAAGTTGATTACAAAGAGGTATATTGTAACCATTTTTAACATTATTATTTTTCTTTTTTGAATCTATAAATCCGTGATCTTTTTTTGTGAGTTTATCGAGTTTGAAAAAGAAGACTACTTTTGGACTTTACGCCGTGACAATCCAAGGACTTTTGAGGTATGGTATCCCAAGTAGGAGCTTCTCAAGGGATTTAAACCTCTAATCTCTTTTTGGAGACCATTGGGATTAAATTTGTTTAGCTGTTCATGGCATTAAATATTGGAGGTTCATTTCTTATGAGTTTGTCAAATGTCGAAACTAGAGACTGTTTTTGATCCTTACAGCTGTCAAGAACTTGAGGGTATAATAACCTAAGTAGGTGGTTCCAAGGGGATTAAATCTTTAATCTCTTGGTTGAGCACTGAATGCCATAACCATTCAACTCTAACCCTTGGGGTTCATTTGTTTATCTGTTCATGGCATAAATTCTTGTTTAGGTTATTGTTGATTAGAGTTATGTATTGACTTGTGACTACAAACAAGAAATATAAAAAAATAAATTGACTTAAAAGAGTGTTTTCTTGTAGGAGTGTATGCATGTCTTTGCCTTGATCATTCCTAATCAAAAGAATCAAATACAAAATACATTGTTAATTGTCTTTATATGGCATATAAATGTAACATAAAACAAAACTTGACTCTGGTTTTCTGTTTATTCTGCATCTCATATAAAGACAGTTAACCTAGTAAAAGAAGTACAGGGGGGTGCTGGGGAAATGAGAAAATATTGTAACTTGGAAAAGCAATGCATATTAGTTTGATTGTGCTTATACATTTACTACTTGAGGATTTTGTATGTTTGCATGACAGAAATATTCATGGTATTTTCAAATAATTTGTTAGTCATAGAAGTATGTGTTTTAAACTTATATTGTATGCTTGTAAAATGTGTGTAAAATAAGCCAATTAGACATTGGAAACATGGCATGACAAGTTAATAACTTTTATATGTTTCTTCCTGGTCACCGTTTCTAATGACATAGTGTACCAAACCTGAGAATGGTTCATTTTAATTGACATACAATATTTTCCATTTATTAGCAAAATGTGTACTTCTTACAGATATACATCAAATTTACTGACTGTGCCTCATTCTCTCTTTCTCTAAATGAATTTACAGCCATTCTCTAGCGCCTTTCTTGAAAATGGAAACGCATCAGGATCTCCTCTTCTGAACGCAACAAATTAGGATGAAAGGAATTTCCGGCTCTAGCATTACTACCTTCTTCAGAGTATGAGATGAAAGCCCTCACCTCTCGTATGAGCTTAACCAGTCAGTCTGTGGATGTTATGTAGATCTTATATTTAAGTTACAGCTCATTTAAGATTTTTTTCTTTTTAAATTCTTTTTCGAGCATAGAAAATGCAGTGTTGTAAACTAGTTGTATAGGGAGTAGTACTGGGTTGAGAAGAGGCTCGATTCTTTTTCCTTCTCAACCATTAATTATAAATTCTTTATAAGGGTTAAGCATCAATATAATGAAACATATTAAAAGTTTTGAGTACTTTTTACCTTGTGTGCTGGCCCTTTTAGAAATTTTATGAATGAAGAAGTACCCAATAAGCCTTTGTTGCCTATTGTAACGAATCCCACATTGGAAGCGTATTGGGGAGGTCCTGAGCTTATAAATGAGAGTCCTTCCACCTAATAGGTTAGCCGTTTAGGTGTAAAACTCTCAGCTCGTGACAGGTGATATCAGAGCAGACTCGATTCGTTTTTCGATGTCTCACCAAGCACCTGTGCAGGGGTGTTCACGTGTGATTGTGGGTCCACATAAGAGTGAGGTGGATGGGTAGGTAAGGGGGCTCCACTGTAACGAGGATGTCATAGGATTAGGTGGAGGAGAATGTAACCAATCCCATATCGAAAGCGTATTGAGGAGGTCTTGGACTTATAAATGGAGGGAGTCCTTCCACTTAAAAGGTGTGAAACTCCCATACTGCTTATAGGTTACTCTTTTTTCCCTTTAACTCTGTAGTTTTCTTTAAGCATGCAAATATATTGGAAATGCTTGATTTGTAGACCACAAATTTAGCAATATTTGTGGACTAAACAGGGAAATAAACTACCAACTTTACAATGGTTGAACTCTTGCGGGCATGAAGCAGAGAGGAACAATAGTAGTTGATAAAAGAGAAGAGGCAAGGAGTAGCTTAGTAGTTTTAACTTAAGCTTGAGAATCAGGAACTGGAATGGCAAAAGCTGGATTCATCCTACAGCAATGAAATTCGAAACTTGCTTATT
Organism: Pistacia vera; assembly: GCF_008641045.1. NCBI lineage: Eukaryota > Viridiplantae > Streptophyta > Magnoliopsida > Sapindales > Anacardiaceae > Pistacia > Pistacia vera. The sequence goes on from NW_022196238.1 coordinate 736,412, forward strand.
TAAGATGAATAAACATTTATATCAACAATCTTTTCCTTCCAGCCTGCAACAGAACTAATGGTACAAAACCACAAATTTATTCGCAGGGAAAGGTTTACATGAAATGAACAGCAGCCATAAGAAACTCTCTACAGAAGGCCTACTACTGGTGAGTTGCTGAAGATTTGCTTCTCTTTGTTAGAATTGTGTGATCCATTGTGGCACATGCTTTTCCTTCTCGGCTTTGCTTCGCCGAGCATTGTGATAATATCCCTCATGGATGGTCTGTCCTTGGGGAGTTTTGCAGTGCAAAGAAGTGCTATTCGAAGGACAAGAAGCATTTCTTCTTGAACATGTTTGCACTGCCCTGCTATGCTTGGGTCCAGTGCTTCTACTAGGGTTCTGTTGCTTTTGAGCTTCCTTAGAACCCATTCAACAATATCAATAGATTCTCCAAATGCTGGGTCTAGAGGCATTTTCCCAGTCAGAAGCTCCAGAAGTACAACGCCAAAACTGTAAATGTCACTCTTCTCATCAATCTTTAGAGTGTATCCGTATTCTGTTAAAGAAAAAATATTCTGTTAAAGAAAAAATACGAGGTCATGTGATCAATGGCTTCTATATTAACACAACTGAAAACAAACATTCTGAAAATCATAAATATGCGACTCACCAGGTGCAATGTAGCCATAAGATCCAGCCACCGTTGAAACTGTCTCATTCTTGTGAACCATCATTCTTGCCAAACCGAAATCTGCTATTCTTGCCTCAAGATTTGCATCAAGAAGTATGTTGTTAGACTTGATGTCGCGGTGGATGACTGGTGGTTGACAGTCATGGTGGAGATAGTTTAGACCTTGAGCCACACCAACTGCTATGTTATACCGGGAAACCCAGTCGATCAACAACCTCCCAGCTTCTTTATCGTGCAGTGCTGCTCCAAGACTCCCGTTTGGCATGTACTCATACACCATCATTACATCTGTTTCATTGTGAAGATACCCTAGTAGTCGTACAATGTTCCTGTGTCGAAGCCTTCCCAAGAGACTCACCTCTCCGAATAAATCATCACCATTTTCGATGTCATTATCAGATCTCCATAGCTTCTTAACTGCCACAATCATATGTGGGCGATGAACTTCAGCCTTGTAAACAATCCCAGTTCCGCCCATGCCGATGATATTTGATTCCTTGATGCAAGATAGTATATCACTGCTTGTGAAATTCAGCCTCTGGAATGCTATCAATCTCCAAGGCCATTCTCTGCAGCTCTTCTTGAACAAATCATCAAAGAAACTGTTGTACAAGTACCATCTTTTATATAGCCATTTGCCAGTGAAAAATGCAGTGGCAAGAGTTATTATCACCAAAGCTCCGGTGACAAATCCGATAATGATATGATTGATATGCTTATTCCTTGACTGCCCTGTTCTTGCTGACTGTCTCTGGGAACATGGTGGGAGTACGCCACCACATAGACCAGCATTGCCTATAAGATCATTAGGATTTATTGTCGTTAATATACCATTTGATGGCACTGGACCTTCAAGCTGGTTGTAAGACAAGTTGAGCATTTCCAGGGCTGGCGAGGTTCCAAAATTTTCTGGAATCCTACCAACCAGAGTATTGTTGGACAGGTCAAGAATGGATAATGTTGGCATTCTTGCGATTGATTTTGCAATTTCCCCAGTGAGCTGTTTGTTTCTAAGGTTTAGAGTCACCAGCTTCTCACATGAAGCAATGCTTTCTGAGATTTCGCCGGAGAGACTTTTGCTTGAAAGATCAAGCACCGAGAGAGATGGGCAATCTTGAAACTGGTTTGGGATCTTGCCTTGCAAATTGTTGTGGGAAGCCATGAATGTTTGAAGATTTGGAATGGAGAGAATGCTAGATGGGACAGATGATTCTAGGTGGTTCCAAGAAACATCAATGAAAGACAGTGATGTAGACTGAGAAAAATCTTCTGGAATTTGGCCTGTGAGATTGTTCTTTGCCAATTCCAACCTTTGAAGCAGTGGGAGATTACCCAAACCAACTGGAATTGTCCCAGAAATAAGATTATTTTGCATTCGAACACGTACAAGTGACTTACATGCCGACAAACTGATTGGGAATATACCGGAGAAGGAATTGTTGAAGAGAATGAGCTTAGTAAGATTGCCAGAGCTGCACAAACTTGGCGGAATTTCACCTGTCAATGAGTTTGATGACACATCTAACCATTGCAAAGGTGAGTTCTGCCCAAGTTTCATTGGCAAAGAACCTGTCAAAGAATTCTTCCATAGCTCAAGTACCTCTAATTTGGTCAACTCACCGAGCTTGTCTGGTATGAAACCAGTTAATTTGTTGCACATCAAATTCAAGAGCTGCAAATTCTTCAGTTCTGCTAACTCTACCGGTATCTTTCCAGAAATCTGATTAGCAGATAGATCCAGAAACACTAAAGATGTACTGTTGCCAAGTTCTAGAGGAATCCTTCCTGTAAAATTGTTGTTATACAGGTACACTGTTGTAAGTTGCTTCAACCTACCCAATGTAGGTGGAATCTGGCCACTGAGACTGCCAACCGCCAAGTCAAGATACTGCAGGTTGGTAAGATTGCCAATCTCTTCCGGGATTTCTCCTTCAAACTCATTGTATCCAAGAATTGTAGTTTCCAAAGAAGAAAGCTGCCCAAGCTCTGGTGGAATCTTTCCTGTCAAATTATTACCTGAAAGGCCTAGAAATTTCAGTTTCTGCAAATTCTTGAAAGAGGTAGGAATCGGACCTTCGAAAAATCCCCCTCTCAAATCCAAGCTTTCAAGTGATGTAGCATTGCCAAGATCCTCAGGGAGAAAGCCTGAGAAGTTATTGCTTGACGCATTAACTGAAGTCAATCCTGACGCCTTTCCAAGACCGGTTGGGAAGCTACCAAATAAGTTATTTTGACTTACATCAAAGCTCTTCAATGCAGTAAGATTGGACAAGGATTTCGGCAGCGATGAGGTAAACTCATTGCAGCAAATGTTGAGAGAAGAAAGTCTCCGCAAGCCTTGAATGCTTTCGGAAACACTGCCATTGAGATTCATATTCGACAGGTCAATCTTATCTACAAACCCTCTCGAGTTACATGAAACTCCAGTCCAGTTACAATGCAGAAACTTGTTCTCCACCACATTGTTTGGCAGTTTCCAGTCCATGAGCTTATTTAAAGGATCAATGAGACTGGCTTTTATGGCAAGTAAGGTTGACAATTCATCATTTGCAATGGTTTGAGCCCCCTCAGCAAAAACAAGAGAGAGACCAATGTAACAGTAGAGAAACAGCAAGTGGGTTTGCATTTTTGGCTCTAATTTTCCAGGTAGTTTCTTCCTCTCAGTTGAATCTCATTTTTGGTTCTCTAGAACAAAGGAGCTAGATTGGTTCTCTAGAACAAAGGAGCTAGAGGGTGGCAAGAAAGCTAATATATGAAAGAAAGAAAGAAAAAGCTTATTATGATAAGTAAAAACAATTAGGATTAGTTTAACAGAAGAGTTCGTGGGATCTTGGGATCTGCACCAGCTAATTATCTGCACTTAATGACTGTAAAGTTTTGGACTTATTACAAATCTCCCAGACACTAAAACATGGAGAGAATGTGTTCTAATTGATTGCTGATTATGCTTTCTCCATTAATATTATTAATCATAGTCAACCCAAGTGGGAGTTTGAAATTAAATAAAACCAGTGATCTTATTATTACTTTATTATTGGTCTTGTTTCTGAACATGAACTTGTCTCCTTCAATTATTATCTTCTATTTTTCACTTATAATGATACTATATGATTAGGTTTAAATTCTGACATTCCTCAACCAGATTCATCTGACAGAGACTGTTACAATTAACATTGTACTAATTGTCATTTTGTGATAAAGATATATGCACAGAAAAATACCAGTTCATATTTTGCAGAAATGATTAATTCTTTTTAAATACACACTTATGCATCTAAGATTCCAACATAGCAGCTCTGTCTATTCCTAATTAAGATTAATTTATATTGGGTTGAGTTAATATCAAATGTAATGAAAAGGTTAAATTAGGTCATCTTTTTTTATTTTTCACATGAACAATTATAATATTAAACATTACTAAATGACCTGATAGTAAAAGAGCAAAAGGAGGTTCTATAAGCTTTTGAGTTCGAGTCCCTACAAGTACTAATAGGGGTGGATAGTGGCTATTGAGGTTCTTCCTCTGCCAGTAGTTCCAAGATCCCGAGAAATTAGTTGAGATGCGTGCAAACTGATCTGGACACACCCAGTGATTAAAAAAAATAAATTATAATATTATTAGTCATTATTGAATTAATTTACACCATCAAACTTGTACCTAAGTTTGGCTTCAAGAATGCCTCATTGATTATTCAACCTATTATAGGTTTCTTTTTGGGCTATTACTTTTTTAAAGCTGGCTTGTAGATTAAGCACCATCTGGGATTATCATTGTCATCATCATTCACATAATTATCATCTTAATGATATACAAAGTAGATTTATTTTTAGTATAATGCACCATCAATTAATAGTAATTCCTCACGCTCAAACTAGATTATTGGATTGATTCAGAAGCAAGCTTGTTACAAAAGATCTATATGATTTGAAACAATGTCAAACATAATGAAAGAACCAGCCTGAATTTATTGGGAAAAAAAAAAAAAACATATATGCATGATTTTTAAAACTCTAATCCGATCATAAGAACTCTTAATTTTGCTTGGTCATTAACTTCGGGATGTCGGGGGATTTGTTGAGGTGTGCTTAAGCTGGCTTAGACACCCTACCAACAAAAAAGACTAAAAAGACTATTCCAACCATAGTTTTTGCTGAAAATGATAAAACGCCTCTCTTAATGAGGTACTATATCGAGAGAGATGCTTCACTCCAACATTTGTTTTTGTTTTTTGTGACTGGGGTGTCTGGTCAGCTTGCGCGCACCTCAATTAATCTCTGAAGTCTATTGAATATTCCAACATTTGTCTTTAACTAGTCAGGAAATCATATTTTTCCTATAATGAGGTGTAAACACCGAAACATTACTATGTCACATAAATCAAATATACTATGAAACCTCAAACAATTACAGTGCCCATAAAAGAAAAGTTTTTGATGCTGAATATTAAAGCAGAACATGATTGATTTGGGAGAGTAGAATCTCTGCATGTTATAGGGTTGAGAAAAAGATAAAGAAAACAATAGACAACTTGGAACTTTCTAAGCAAGAGTTAGAGGTCCCCATGAGAGAGAGACGTTAAGCTAGTTATATAAGTTCAACAATCATTTGTCTCTGTGCCCACCAAACTCCATTCTTTCCCATAAAACAAATGCACCCCATATTCAAGAGCCCACATGCACACACATCTGGCTCTTTGCCATTATTATAAGTTTTAAAATTAGAAGAGCATAATATTTAAAGGAAGGAGAGAGGGATAGAGATCTTTTTGCTATGAAAGAGTAATAATTCAAGCCATAAATGAAGGTGGGGATGCTGGAGGCCATGTGCAAGTGAGAGAGAAGATAAAAAAAAAGAAAAAAAAAGTGTCCATTATTTGAAATTCGGGAGATAGGAAGTTGCTCAAGTACAAGAGTATCTTCTTATATGTTTGTATATTTTTGCCCATTTTGAGAATCAATGTGGGGGTGCAAAGTTAGGTAACCCCACATGGCTCTATGCCAAAGCCAGCACTGCCTTCAATCATTTCTTCGTTAGGGAAGGATTGAAATCTTTTAGTGGAGGTCATATGAAAGTATTTAACCCATACATTAACTTAGGTTTAGATGTGCTTCAGTTTTCTTTTTTGAGTATTTAAATTTTTTTCTTTTTTTTTGATAATTAGGGTATCCGGAACAGCTTACGCACACCTAACTAATTCTCGAGGTCCATTAAACACCCTATAAACCTAAAGGACCAGGTAAACTACAATGTTATTATAATAGGTAGTCTCAATGCTTGAACCTAGGAACTCAAGGAAGGGAGCAGACCTCCTTGATGGTCAGATCAACCATTTGGAGTTTAAATTTAACCGATAAAAATATTTTATTGATATTTCCATTCTTAAGAACGGTATTTTTGACCTTATAATTATTTAATTTAATTATCTCTATTTTCTATTTTCTTCTTTCTCCCTCGACCCACCTCCTATTCAGATTATAAAGGAAAAAAAAAAAAAAAGCATTAAGTCGTCCACTTTGGCTTTGGATTTAGCTGAGTGGAATTACCTTCGTTGCCATGATCATCTAGTCTATTTTAGTTGTTGTATATTTCAAAATATTGATTTTACTTACTTATATTTACCTCATGTAAAAGTATAAAAACCTCAACTTAATGGTTTTTCGATAATCATGGAGAGGTTACTAAATCCATTACATACAAAACCTGATCAGAAAGTTGTTTTGTAATGGTGTTAATATGAAAAATCACCTTGAAATCCGTCAAGGAGTGCAATTAGTTTGTCTATTCAATCGTCTTTCTCTCGTACATAAAATTGAATCCATTTGAATAACAATTAGTTGAATTCTGAATATTTCTACCTATTACTTTGCCACCATTCAACCCGCACGTTAAATACAAGTGAAACATTACATAGACAAGGTCTCTAAACTTGATAAATAACCTGTATAACTTGCATAAGTCTATAGAAAATGTTGATGTGTGATTTTTGACACCAACAACTTTACACGTGCAAAGTGCTAAGAGGGTCTTATAAATTATAAGTGAACAATTGATTGAGGGTTACAGTGACATATGTTTGTACAAATATAAATAAAAGATTGACAAAATTTTTTTTTTTATAGTAGTTCAGATGCTTAAAGCGAATCTTACGTCCATTGTTATTTTATTATTCTTTGACTATTTTTCTGATATCGCCCGTAAGGCATACAAAAATTGAGTAATGCTTTTTTACAGAGAAAAATAATAAAGCTCAAACGTATGCCTAGCTCTCATATGCCAAGCCTCCTCATTTCATGAATGTAATATCTCTTTGAGGCGGTTTTGATAACTAATACCACTTTGCTTTTAAGTGCTTGTTGAGCTCTGATTAGTGGTGCTGACATCAGTGTGTATTTTTGGCATAACTGAACCCTCCTAGTTTTTGGAGTGCGTAGTTGCACTTCAAAAACTCATGTCTTCGAGCTTGAATTATGCCTAGCACGATCGGCTACTGAGAGCTAGGATTGCAATCTGAGAGCTTGGAGTGATTCGAAGTTGATCACGATATGATAACTGACATAAAACGTCTAGTAGATGAATTCTTGTAGAGAGTTGAGCAAAGCCAAAATGCGCGGTTCAGAGGTCTTAAACGAACATGCTAACTTGAAAAAACCATAACTTTTGATTCAGGAGGAGTTTTGGAGCTTGTAAGATATTCATGGAAAGCTTGTTTCGAGCTCTACGTTGTGGCAATTGGGGAACTAGTTGGGGTCATTTTCAGGGTCAAAATCCACCGTTTTGGCATGTTTCAGGGCTGTTTTAAGTTTTCTACACATTTTTTCTGACACTGACAACTGATCGCGATCTTAGAGTTGAGAACACGATCTGAGGTTGTTCGCAATCTTAGAGCTGAGAGTTGATTGCGATTTGAGAGTTAGGACGCGATCTGATAAGGGCTCGATCTGAGAGTTTGAGGCGTGCGATCTGAACAAACTGAAACGCGTGATCTCAAAATGAGGAGTTTGATTTGGAGTGTGCAATCTAAGAGCTTAAGGAGCTCGATAAGAGAACATAAGGAGCTCAAGGAGTTCGATCAGAAAGCGTGAATCTTGATCTGGGAACACAAGGAGATCGATCAGAAAGCATAGAGCTTGATCTGAGAACACAAAGAGTTCGATTAGAAAGTGCGAAGCTTGATTTGAGAACACAAGAAGTTTGATTAGAAAGTGCAGAGCTTGATCTGAGAACATAGAGAGTTCAATCAAAAAGTGTGAAGCTTGATCTAAGAACACAAGAAGTTCGATCAGAAAGTGTGAAGCTTGATTTAAGAACATAAGGAGTTCAATCAGAAAGTACGAAGCTTGATGTGAGAACACAAGGAGTTCAATCAGAAAACACAGAGCTTGATCTGAGAACACAGGGAGTTCGATCAGAAAGCGCGGAACTTAATCTGAGAACACAGGGAGTTCAATAAAAAAGTGCAGAGCTTGATTGAGAACACAAGGATAGCGATTTGAGCGCTCGAAAGCGCAATTTGGGTGCTCGGAAGCACGATCTAGGTGCTTGGAAGCACTATTTATGTGCTTAGAAGCGTGATTTGGCCGCTCAGAAGCATGATTTGAGTGATCTTGAATGCGTGATCTCAATGATCTTGAATGCGTGATCTAAACGATCTTGAACACTTGATCTAAGCACTTTGAGAGCTCGAGAGCTTGGGAGCTCGATAGCTTGGTAGCTAGAGAGCTTTGGAGCTCAATAGCTCTTTTTGATATGAGAGATCTGAGGGCACGATCTGGCCACGTGATCTAAGAGCTTTGAGCAGGAACAGACTTCAGTATTGATAACTTGAGTTGTAGACCTCGGATTTGGATGATTCTTGGACCATCGGAAAGCTGACTCGAAGGGCTACAATTCTTGTGTTGCGGCTTCTCTAGATTCAAATCACTTTATCCTACTTAGATTTTCACATCTTATAACGTGATTCTAGAAAAGGAAGCTAAAATTTGTTGAAGAAGTTGAGACTTGCTGGAAAAACATGAAGAGCTGATGGGAATCAAGTCCTCCTTCTAGTGTCAAACTGTTGATACGTGATTTTTGACACCAATGACTCTGCACGTGCAAAGTGCTAAGAGGGTCTTAGATAGTATAAGTGAACAATTGATTGAGGGTCATGGTGACATATGTTTGTACAAACATAAATAAAAGGTCGATCAGAGAGATTTTTATAGTGGTTCGGATACTTAAAATGAATCCTACGTCCACTGTTATTTTATTATTCTCTAACTATTTTTCTCATGTCGCCTGTAAGGCATACAAAAATGGAATAATGCTTTTTTATAGAGAAAAACAATGAAGCTCAAATGTATGCCTAGCTCTCATATGCCTAGCCTCCTCATTTTATGAAGAGAGTTGCTAATTTATACACCTTTGAACCATAGATAGCTCTCATTCATCTTGATCTTTTGTTTTGATAAAGGTAGGACAGGTGTTATATAATATCACTTTGAGGTGGTTTGAATTTTGACAATTAATACCACTTTGCCTTTAAGTGCTTATTAAGCTCTGATTGGTGGTTCTGACATTAGTGTGTATTTTTGGCATAACAAAAAATACTCATAATCATTTAAGTTAAACTTATACCAAATATGCAAGTATTTGAAATCAAACTACCCTTTTCTTTATCATACAACTTACCTTTACAATAAAATTTCCTCCAACTATATATTCTATAATATATGCACATGTTCATCTTCATTAAGTTTATAACAACTATGCGAGAGAAAAATTCAATAAGAAACTACCTTCAAGTAGCTTGGTGGTTTGCTTGAGACTCTTGGGTGTATTACTCAAGAGGTCACGAGTTCGAATTCCTACGACTATTGATAAAAGGTAGCCACTGGAGACTTAACTGATCGTTAACTTTAAGGTCTCGAAAGATTAGTTAAGGTATGCACAAGCTAATCTGAACACCCCCAGATACCAAAAATAAAAAATTCAAAAAGATTCATTCATATGCATGCAAGCAGAGAGCAAGAGCTAGTAAAATATTTTATATTTAGGTTTTGGAAAGGATTATATGGGTTAATTAATTATTTTGAAACTTTTGTTATTATCATTTATTAAAATATTTTTGTTAATTATAAATCATTAACAAAATCCATTTTACATTTATTCTCCAGTTATCAGATAATGAGCTTTTTGTATTCTCTTATTATTAGTATTTTAAATTAGAAACAACTTTAGTAAACACTCTTATCAACCCAAAGTTATGTGAAAATTATTCCTTATTAAAATTTTTATTTTTTATTAAACACCATATCTCACAACTATTTATTTCGATTATTCTGGAACAATATATATATCACATGAGTTAACATATTTCCATGAATTACAACATATATTTAATGACTAATCGCAATCGTTAATTAATTACTTCATAGTTTAATTTAATGGTATACTTAGTTTGATGACTAAAAAGGGTACAAAAAATAGATCTCTACAAGCTGCAAAAGGTATTTGGGCTAGACATCATAAACGCGGGGGATTTAAGAGAAACATCAGTTAATATACGTAAACAGCACAGGCGACAAGAGCGCACAGGCTCAGAACAAACAACACCACTTAGGCAATCTTTTTCATTTAGCCTGAACTCGTCAGTAATGTAATTTGATTACTATTTACGATTTAGCCTTTTGTCTATTTTCTTAGAAAGTATAAGGCTTGCAAGTTAAAGTATGAGTGTGGTATATAATTTTAATTAATACAAGAATGAAAAAGTGTAATATACCTCTTGAAAGTGAAAGAAAAAATTAGAAATTCTACGCTCCTACCTTTATTCAATTAGAATTTATAACTTTGAAAAAGATATTATGATGTAAGTGCATCATAATTTAACAGTGCTTTAAATTAAACATCATCGGTTGGGTGATGAAGTTGAGTGTTTTTAAAGTTTGGTAATTACTAACATTAACTATTAATAGATTTCTTTATCATTTATAGATATCTATAAATATGGTATCTTTTGTGTGATGTGTAACTCTTATTTTTAACGTATAGATATCTATTACTATGTTTTTGGTGTGCTGTCTTAATACATTTTTTTTTTTTTGTTGGCCGAGGGTATTTGGGTCAGTTTGCGTATACCTCAACTAATCTCCCGGGGTCCTAAAGTTGAGAGCGGGATAAATTCTCTCAGTGGTCATCTCTATTAATAACTCAGATAGATCGAATTCGGGATCTCTTGAATAATACATCCAAGAGTCCTAATTGACTCTTGAGCCATCCAGTGGTGGTTAACTAAAACATATTACCTTACATACTCTATGTAATCCGTTTATATTTGATACCCTAAAATTGATTTTAATCTCTATATTTTAATTAACATGTAGTCGAAATCTATTTAATTTCTTGTTTTATCACCAGTCAGAAGTTAGGTTTTTGATATGTCTTTATAAGTTATAACCTATTATTATCAACCAATGGCCAAAAAGCCCTAAGTTTAGGTTTGCATAATGACAAAAACTCAGAGTTGCTTATACGTATGCTGCACGGAAATAGCGAAGTAGCTGCCTTGCTTATTAATAAAGTGACTTAGTCAAAGCCGTATGGTTTTTAACGACAAAATTCTCATATTATTAGACGACTTGTCGATGAACACAGAAACCCACAAAGACTATAAATTTTCTCTTATAACTTCGTGGAATCACCAGTGAACTTTCCCAAATTAACATAAAATCCCTTGAAACAACATGTCTATAAATAGTTATATCTCTACACTGGAAGCTACCAAAAGAATCAAACCAAGTTTTCAATATCATAGAGCTATAGCTATGGCAACACTCTTTTCGAAGTTCGTTGATGAAATTGATATGGCAAGAAGCTTATCGCTCCTGACAAGTCCAATGGGATTAATATATTTTGAAGAAAACCAATTAATGGATATGCATGTTCAGGATGACTGCGGGCAAGTCTGGATATTTTGTTGCTCAATTCAGAAGAATGGCGATGCAGGATGTGCTCTTTCTGTGGATTGGCTTGAATTTGTGAGGCATAAAGATGTTAGAATTGGTGATGAGGTTATTTTATTCAAGAAATTGTGAAGGATCAAGCTATGGGAGCAAGGATTAAGATTCAAGTGAAGAGGAAAATCAGATTATTTGGCCAAGATATTAGGGGTGATGTCAAATAATCTTGATTTGTACGTAAATTAATATAATTTGGTGTAGCCTTATGTGGAAGGACAAGTTTGAGTGAGTTTACTTTGGCTTCTTCTATTTATAATGGTTTTTTTTGGTAGTTTAATTATGAATTATAGTTTATTAGGAAGATCTAATCTTAATGAATTAAGTTTGAGTTTTCTATTTGAGACTCCATTAATTAAGATTTTTGTTTGATTTATTCAAGTTATATTGGGTTTATTATTTACAGGTTTGATTTATCAATAAATTGTTTAGTTTCTTTCTTAATTTCTTTTGTCATAGATAGATAATCGTAATTGAGTTTCTCTTCTGTTTTTTCGCAGTTTCACACTTTGTCATATTTTTTCTGTGATTTATTACAACATTATTTGCTTTCACAAATATTCTATATGATCATTTTAAAATACTTGATTTTCTATATTCAAAGCAAGGAAGGAAAATATAAATGAAGATTGCAATTAATGTATGCTTTAAAAACAACATTTTTACTCATAGGGGCTTAATCAAATGGTCAAGTATGTGGTTTGTTCATGTAAAGTCTAGGTTTTGAGCCCCCTTATGCCCTTATGGAAAAAAAAGTCATATTTAATTGCTTCCCAATGATAGCAAAATTTGACGAGGACTCCAGTTTCAAACTAAGTTTGCAAAGCAAGTGCTAGGGATTTCTAGATTATCAAAAACAAAAGCAGAATAAAAAAATCATTTGTAAAATAAAAAGTTAATATTAAAATTTTTGAGAGGTTAACAAATTTTTTACATATACATTAAAAAAAAATTATTAATCATGTTGATATGAAAAAATTGCATTAACAAAGAAATTTTAGAAAATAAAGGAAGAAGTACGTGTAAAAACAAAAAAGATAGTTTGCAATAAATTTTAACAAAAAAGTGTTGTAGAAATTAAAGAATTAAAATATTTAAAATAATTTAAAGATATTATCCTATAAAATTTAAATATGTGATAAATATAATTAAAAAAAATGAAAATTGTATTAAATAACCTTTTTTGAGGTGTGAATTGACAATTAACCTTTTTTAAAGGGTAAAGTTATTTGTATAAATTCTTGTACAAAGACACAAATGCCCTTATAAAAAGCCTCCTAACAATTCCATGACCCATTAAAGACACAAATGCCCTTCGTATATAAACCAACTTCTCATATCCAGATTCTTGGCTCTTTTCTTTTCAAACAAATCGCCAGTATTCCCTGCACAAACTTTACAACAGTAAGAGAAACAAGAGAACACAAACTAGATTAGATGAAGGTTGAAAGTTGTTGTGATCGTGAGGGAGAGTTTGTGTTGTTGAAGTTTAATGTGTTCATTTGCTCAGCTAGTTCTCCAGTTGGGGTCCAGAAGATTTCGTCTCCAAATCCTCGCAAAATATATTCATGTAAAGGAGATCAATTAACCATGCATGGAAGAGAGAGACATTTTAACATGATAATTAAAGAGATCCTAACAAATTCCCCCATAGATAGTGAGAGATAGAACTTCCAAAAGGCTCGTAGAAAGATTTTAAATTAGTTCTTTTTATTCAATCTGCTCTATTTATTCTTTGTTGCGTTTCTCCTTCACCTCTTGTCATGTGAATGGCTAACTATGCTGTTTTTCTTGCTGATAATTTGGTACAATGGAGCTCGAAGAAGCAGACGGTAGTCTCTCTGTCATCCACTGAAGCTGAATACATGGCATTCAGCCAAACTGCCACTGAAGTTGTTTGGGTACAGCATCTTTTTAAAGAACTTGGTACTGATCTTCCACATGTTCGTGTGATATGGTGTGATCATATGAGTGCTGGGGCGCCTTTATCTTCTAACCTTGTTTTTTCATGCTCGCACTAAGCATATAGAAATAGATGAGCATTATGTTAGAGAGCTAGTTGCAAGCAAGAGTTTGTTTGTGCAATATGTTGCTTCAGAGTACCCAAAAGGCTGATGTTTTGAAAGTTGATGGTGGTATTGTTTTTGGTGTCTTGAATGGCTGTTGACTGATCTAGTGGTAGTCAGAGTACTCAGAATGTTGGGTGAAGTGATGATCAGGTTGCCGGTGGTGATGTATTGAACATGAGATTATAGTAGTGTTTTATTTTTGAGGTGATGAGATGATGAAGTGATCAGTGTGCTGCTGATGGTGTATTGAACATGAGGTTAGAGTGCTGCTTTACGTACAGACTGACTGATACTGCTAAAGTGCGGTGATCTGAATTCTGCTGTTATGGGAAGTTTACTGCTATTGTGTACTGATTGTGATCTGAAGTTTGCTGTTATGTGAAGCTTACTAACAAAGTGCTGTGATCTGGAGTATGCTGTTATGGAAACTTTACTGCTACTGTGTGCTGGTATATATATATATATATATATATATATATATTTTGATGCTGTGAGTTGAAGAATGTTGTTATAGAAAATGAGTATTGATGTTTTTTCTTATTCAAGAAAAGGTGTTGAAACCAGGACAAGGAAAATATATATCTACGATGGATAGGAAAATATATATCCTATCCATGGTAGATTTAGCCAGAAAGGGACAGATCGACGTACGACTGGTAAGATCCGGCCGGTCGTGCATTGTTACAGCATCAGCATCTGACGGTGGCAGTAGGACCGGTGGCTACTAGCGGGTGACAGTGGTTTGGGTGGGTGGGGGTGGTTTTGTTAATCTTAAAACTTTTATTTAGAATGGTGGGGTGTTTTTGTTAATTTTAAAACTTTTATTGAGAAATTTGAGGGTGTTTTTGTTAATTTTAAAACTGTTTTTGAGAAAGGTAGGGGTGTTTTTGTTGTTTTTAGAACTTTTATTGAGAAAAATAATTGTTAATGTTTTGAGTTGAATAGAATATGGTTGAATTTTGAAAATATTAAAACAAATACATTTTTCATTTTGTTTAGATAAGATAGTAGGATAGGATAGGGTTTGAATAATGCTCCAAACACAACTAGAGTGTTTTAAAATGATCATATAGAATATTTGTGAAAGCAAATAATGTTGTAATAAATCATAGAAGAGAGTATGAAAAAACATAAAAGAAACTCAATTACGAATGTCAATTTACGACAAAAGAAATTAAGAAAGAAATCAGACAATTTATTAATATACCAAACCTGTAAATTATAAACCCAACATAAGTTGAATAAATCAAACAAAAATCTTAATTAATGGAGTCTCAAATAGAAAACTCAAACTTAATTCATTAAGATTAAATCTTCCTAAACTATAATTCATAATTAAACTAGGAAAAAAAAACCATTATAAATAGAAGAAGCCAAAGTAAACTCATCTCAAACTTGTCCTTCCACATAAGGCTACACCAAATTATATTAATTTACGTACAAATCAAGATTATTTGACATCACCCCAAATATCTTGGCCAAATAATCTGATTTTCCTCTTCATTTGAATCTTAATCCTTGCTCCCATAGCTTGATCCTTCACAATTTCTTGAATAAAAATAACCTCATCACCAATTCTAACATCTTTATGCCTCACAAATTCAAGCCAATCCACAGAAAGAGCACATCCTGCATCGCCATTCTTCTGAATTGAGCAACGAAACATCCAGAGTTGCCCGCAGTCATCCTGAACATGCATATCCATTAATTGGTTTTCTTCAAAATGTATTAATCCCATTGGACTTGTCGGGAGCGATAAGCTTCTTGTAATATCAATTTCATCAACGAACTTCGAAAAGAGTGTTTCCATAGCTATAGCTCTATGATATTGAAAACTTGGTTTGATTCTTTTGGTAGCTTCCAGTGTAGAGATTTATCTATTTATAGACATGTTGTTTCAAGGGATTTTATGTTAATTTCACTGGTTATTCCTCGAAATTACAAGAGAAAATTTAGTCGTCTTTGGGGGTCACAGGTCGTCTAATAAATATAATGAGAATTTTGCGTTAAAAGCGACACGGCCTTGACTAAGTCATTATGCAACTCCGAGTTTGCAATTTCCATGCAGCAAGCCAGCTACTTGCAATTTCCATGCAGCATGCTGCATACGTTAAGCAACTCCGAGTTTCAGTCATTATGCAAACCCAAACTTAAAGCTTTTTTGCCATTGGTTGATAATAATAGGTTATAAAAACATATCTTAAAACTACAAGATAATTAAAATGTAGAGATTAGAATCAATTTTAGGAAATCCATACTGGTTTAGTTTCTTTCTTAATTTCTTTTGTCGTAGATGGACAATCGTAATTGAGTTTTTCTTTTGTTTTTTTACAGTTTCACACTTTGTCATATTCTTTTCTGTGATTTATTACAACATTATTTGCTTTCACAAATATTCTATATGATCATTTTGAAATACTTTGTTTTCTATATTCAAAGTAAGGAAGGAAATTATAAATAAAGATTGCAATTAATGTATGCTTTAAAATCAACATTTTTACTCATAGGGGCTTAATCAAATGGTCAAGTATGTGGTTTGTTTATGTAAAGTCTAGAGCTTCGTTTGGTTGCATTTTAGGAATACTACTTTTAGTATTCCCAAAAAAGTTAAACAGTAAAATACCAAAAAACTCACAATATTATTCAACTTTTTCTAAACCCTCTAAATTTGTTAATTTAATTAAATACCCCTAAATATTTTTTAAAAAATTACAAAAACACCCCAACAATCCACATTTACCAGATTCCGGCCACCACTGCCGGAAAATGGCCAGAATCTGGTAGGATTGTGCACTACCGGCTGAATCTGGCCGGTAGTGCGTCGATCTAGCCTTTTTCAACCAGATCCACGGATCTGACAACGACCAGATCTTTGGCCATAACTAGTCGGTAACGACGGCCAACAAACGGTCGTCGTTAACCATCAACGACGACTGTTTGTTGGCCATCGTTACCGAGCAAATACGGTCAGATCTAGCCGTCAATGACCAGATCTAGCCGTAGATCTGGCATTTGCCAGCCAAATCCACTATGGATCTGGCCGAAAAAGGCCATATCGGTGTACGAACGGCAAGATCCAGTCGGTCATGCACCGATACGGCGACTTTGGCCACTCTCCGGCGGTGGTGGCCGGCTATCCGTATTTGAGGGTGGGTTGGGGCTAAAAACCTAGGGCTCCGTTTGGTTCACAATTTTTTATTTTTGGGAATTTTTTTTTGAAAAAAGTTAAAAAAAAAAAGTTGAATTGGGTAGGTATTACGATGTAGGATTTATAAATTATAAAATACCCCTTATGTTTGTTTTTTTATAAAATACCCCCTATAATAAAACATCCTCGTTTTGAGCCCCCTTATGCCCTTATGTAAAAAAAAGTCATATTTAATTGCTTCCCAATGATAACAAAATTTGACGAGGACTCCAGTTTCAAACTCAAGTTTGCAAAGCAAGTGTTAGGGATTTCTAGATTATCAAAAACAAAAGCAGAATAAAAAAATAATTTGTAAAATAAAAAGTTAATATCAAAATTTTTACATTTACATTAAAAAAAATTATTAATCGTGTTGATATGAAAAAATTGCATTAACGAAGAAATTTTAGAAAATAAAGGAAGAAATACATATAAAAACAAAAAAGATAGTTTACGAAATTTTTTAACAAAAAAGTGTTGTAGAAATTAAAGAATTAAACTATTTAAAATAATTAAGAGATATTATCCTATGAAATTAAAATATGTGATAAATTATTAATTTACTTAATAATTAAAAAAAATGAAAATTGTATTAAATAACCTTTTTTGAGGTGTGAATTGACAATTAACCTTTTTTAAAGGGTAAAGTTATTTGTATAAATTTTTGTACAAGGACACAAATGCCCTCTGTACCCTTGCATAAAAAGCCTCATAACATTTCCATGACCCGTTAAAGACACAAATGCCCTTTGTATATAAACCAACTTCTCATATCTAAATTCTTGACCCTTTTTCTTTTCAAACAAATCGCCAGTATTCCCTGCACAAACTTTACAACAGTAAGAGAAACAAGAGAACAGAAACTAGATTTGTGTTGTTGTGATCGTGAGGGAGAGTTTGTGTTGTTGAAGTTTAATGTGTTCATTTGCTCAGCTAGTTCTCCAGTTGGGGTCCAGAAGATTTCGTTTCCAAATCCTCGTAAAATATATCCATGTACAGGAGATCAATTAACCATGCATGGAAGAGAGAGACATTTTAACATGATAAGTAAAGAGATCCTAACAAACTCCCCCATAGATAGTGAGAGATAGAACTTCCAAAAGGCTCGTAGAAAGGTTTTAAATTAGTTCTTTTTATTCAATCTGCTCTATTTATTCTATTAGTTCTTTTTATTCAATCTGCTCTATTTATTCTTTGTTGCGTTTCTCCTTCACCTCTTGTCATGTGAATGGCTAACTATGCTGTTTTTCTTGGTGATAATTTGGTACAATGGAGCTCGAAGAAGCAGAAGGTAGTCTCTCTGTCATCCAATGAAGCTGAATATATACAGGGCATTCAGCCATACTGCCACCGAAGTTGTATGGTACAGCATCTTTTTAAAGAACTTGGTACTGATCTTCCACATGTTCCTGTGATATGGTGTGATCATATGAGTGCTGGGGCGCCTTATATTCTAACCCTATTTTTCATGCTCGCACTAAGCATATAGAAATCAATGTGCATTGTCTTAGAGAGCCAGTTGCAAGCAAGAGTTTGATGGTGCAATATGTTGTTTCAGATTACCCAAAAGGCTGATGTTTTGACCAAAGCTCTATCTGGAACCAGGTTTACTATGCTGAGGAACAAGCTAAGTGTGTCTGATACTTTACCTGAATGAGTCCTGGACAACTCTTTCTACGAATCTGTTTGATTGTGATAGTAATTCAAATTGTTTGTATTGCAATAGCTATCAGGTTTCTTTAGTCTGTACCTGTTCTTTTTGAAGGTTTCTGGTGGTATTGTTTTTGGTTTCTTGAATGGCTGTTGACTGATCTAGTGGTAGTCAGAGTATTCAGAATGTTGGGTGAAGTGATGATCAGGTTGCTGGTGGTGATGTATTGAACATGAGACTATAGTAGTGTTTTATTTTTGAGGTGATGAGATGATGAAGTGATCAGTGTGCTGCTGATGGTGTATTGAACATGAGATTAAAGTGCTGCTTTATGTACAGACTGAGTGATACTGCTAAAGTGCAGTGATCTGAAGTATGCTGTTATGGGAAGTTTACTGCTATTGTGTACTGATTGTGATCTGAAGTTTGCTGTTATGTGAAGCTTACTGCTAAAGTGCTGTGATATGGAGTATGCTGTTATGGGAAGTTTACTGCTATTGTGTGCTGATATATATATATATATATATTTTGATGCTGTGAGTTGAAGAATGTTGTTATAGAAAATGAGTATTGGTGTTTTTTCTTATTCAAGAAAAGATGTTGAAACCAGGACAAGGAAAATAGTTTGGTTTACAAGGAGATATCGATATAAAGAGGAGGAGGACCGTTCAGTTTAAGTGGAGATATTAGACTAAGTCTTGTAAAATAAGCCGTTAAGCCTGTATGAATATGGGGGGTTTAGTTTTGTAATCTTTCAAATTGTACAAAAGCACTTATGCGTTTCTCTGGTTTCTTTTCCTAATTTCTCTTGAAATAGTTTAAATCCCTTCACTAACCAACGTAGCGATATGTGTTTGTAATGGAGGATGGTAGAGAGGTATTGACTGAAATGGTTTGTAATACATCATGTCTTTTGCCCGAGGCAAGATCTAGTAGTTGTTCCCAGAGAAAATGTACAAGACTGGTGAGACCGAGTTTTCACATAAACCAGTTTGTGAGTCTACAGAGAGATTTGGAAATGTAGTATTGCTACAGAAGTTCTTCGCTCAAGTTGTCTGTGTGTTGATGAAGATTGAAGAAAAAACGTTTGAATATTGGGTACTTGCATGACTTTCTTCTCAACTTTTGCTGGTGTTGGTATAAAAAAAGATCTCGACAAGCTGCAAAAGGTATTTGGGCTAGACATCATAAACGCGGTGGATTTGAGGGAAATTGCAGTTAATATACGTAAAGAGCTACGGTGTCAGAAAATTGGCAGGTAAAGTTTTGTTGGAGCCATGCAAGCCAAGACCATCGGGCGTCATAGGTACTGAGTGGTACTCCTCCACAGCTGTTATAATGTTAATTAATACAATATTGAATTCGTTTAGATCTTATTAATTAGATTTAATAGGGTTATAATATATATTCTTTAACCTTATAATAAATCAATATATCTTGTAAACGAAATGAAAGCACAAATGGCAAACGTGTAGATGTCATTGATATATTTAAACTCGCTTATAAACCCTAAACCATTTCTTTTATGATCACAGCAAACAGCCGCACTAATTTCTTTAACGCTAATCACTATCACAAGAGGCCATTTCCCAAAATTAATTTGGTTCCTTTTGCTAACTTCAACAAGAATTTATATTCGAAAACTTTCAGTGGGTTCACATGATATTTCTCCATGAATTTGAGAAAGTTCACTGCTCATTCCATGAAATTTAGAGGATTTTTCACTGTTCTACATCACCGTGTTAATAATAAAAGAATTTTTGCCAACTTTTTTAATCCCTTTTTGGTGAAGTTGAGTTGATGATGTTGACGAAGTGAGTCATGGCTTTTAACTTTTTAAGCAAGTTCCCTTGTTTCTTCGAAGGGATACATGAGAAACTTCGATTTTGTAAAAGAGTAATAATATGATTGATAGGGACATCTCTTTTTAGTTCAGCACTCTAGTTAATTAATTAATTATCATCCCACACCATCACTAAATGTAATAGATTTTTTTTTTTTACTAATGGTGTCCCAATCAATTTATATGTATTTTAATAAATAAATTTTTCAAGACTCTAAAATTGATTATTGAATAAATTATTTAAGTGATCATCTTTATTAGTAATTAAGGCGAAATTAGTATCTATTGACTAATACACTAACAAATTTTAGTTTACCGCTACTTCTCAAGGTGATTAAATGTATTAGAATTTGCTGTCAAGAAATTATTCTTGTCATGAATATTATATGTTTTGAGTGTAATATGTGTTTCACATTAAAAAAAAAAATATATAAACAATTAGTATAGGTGACCAGGTACGTCATTATCTATAATACTATATATATATATATATATATAATACTATTATTTTCAAAGTTTGGTAGGTATATACGACAATTGGAAAACAGACTTCTTAAAAGGGGCGTTTGGTTGGCCGTAATGTCGGATTATTAGGATAATGTCATCTGATATTACTTGATTACCACGTTTGGTTGTCAAGTAATATAAGATTCCGATAATCTTCAAATACTAATAGTAACTACTATTGGTAATATTGGAGGTAATCTGATTACCTCTATTTTCTTAGGTATTCTAAGATTACCTGGGTTATCCTTTTTTGTTACAATTTTATCCCTTATTAATGAAAATTTTGGACAATAATACCCTTATTTTAAAATAAATTTACATTAATATCCTATTTCAATTTTACCCTTATTTAACTAAAATTTTGGACAATAATGTCCTTGAATTTAAAACAATTTACAAACCACTGCCACTCAGCCACCACCACCACTGCCACTCAGCCACCACCACCACTGCCACTCAGCCACCACCACCACTGTCACCCAGCCACCATCGCCTACAGCGGCCAACCACCACGGACCGCCTCGAAAAACTCGTCGGAGTCCCTAAAAAAGAACGAGTTTCAGTGGGAGGCTCCGGGAGTCATCGCTATGGTCGTTTTCGGCCATATTGATGGCCGAAAACGGCCATATCAGGCCAGATCTGGCCTAAAATGGCCAGAAATATGGCCGAAAACGGCCATATCGAAGCCTCTTGGTCACGGTGAGTTGCTGATGGGGACTTTCGGAGACTTTCGGCGGTGGTCTGCGGTGGCGGCAGGAGGCAGGGGTGATTTTGTAATAAATTAAAGTTTTATATAAGCAAGGTGGTTTTAACTAAATCTGAAATATTGGGGGTTAAAAGAAATTATTCAAAAATTAATAATAAAAATAATATTATATTAATATTTGTAAAGGGGACAATTTAGTAATTTAAATAACATACCCACCAATTTATTCCCCATAACCAACTATATTAATATAACATACCCACCAACTAACCAAACACATTTTCTTAAAGATTCCCAGTAATCTTTCAAGGTAATCTATCTTTCCAGTAATCCAACATTCCCAGTAATCTAACATTCCTGAACCAAACGCCCCCAAAGTGATAATTAATTAAGGCATTGAAAATGGTGGATAAAAGAAAATGACATAGTTAATATTAGACTCGTTTTTCTTCTCCATGTGTCGTATTTATAAGAGCTGAAATTAATGAAAGCCTAGGTTAAACGTTTGTAAGTTTTGCTCCATGTGTTAGGTAAATCACATACGTGGTAAGTGATCACTTTGTAAAACTCGAACACAAAACTTTTAAATAACCCAAAGTCTGGTCATTCGACCACACCTAATCTGTGAAACTTTTAAAGAATGTCAAACAAACAGAAAAGGGATGAGAGAAAAGACGAAAATTTTAATTTGCTTCTGTATTAATTGATAATAGAATCAGTTAAAAGTGTACTTATATAGTGAGCTGCTGAACTGAAGAAACATAATTAGTTACAGCAAGGTTATAGGGAGAAAGAACAGACTTCTATCACAACAAAGAAGACAACACTGTTTTAGTAAAAGCTGGAGCTGAGACGACTTCGTTTTGTTCTTCATACAGTGTTCTTTGGCTTGGAACGACAACGTTTTGTTAAGACGGCAGCGTTTTGCTCTTCACAAACCAACAATCTTCCTTAAGCTAGGCAACAGTTTGCTCTTCTTAGACCAACAGAAACGTGATAGATTTTCAATACCTTTAAGTTAACTTTATTTAACTCAGAGAAAACGAATGAAAAAGTGTAACATACCTCTTGAAAGTGAAAGCAAAAAGTTGCTTACATTTATATTATAATAGAATTTAATATGATAAAGCTAAAAATTAGAATTTCTACGCTCCTACCTTTATTGAATTAGAATTTATAAACTTTGAAAAAGATATTATAATATAAGTGCATCATAATTTAAGAGTGCTTGAAATTTGTTATGCCTGAAAAAGTAGGGCTGACGCAGAGCCCTGTCAACATAAGCGGTCAGAGCTTAGGTAAGTCCTACAGCCATTCAGATGAAGCTACGTCGCACGTTAACGCAAACAGCATGCTCCTGCCAATACAGTGGGTGTGCGCTAGGGTGGTGAAAGGCTGGAGACGATCCACATGTCCAATCCATGCAAACGTTGAGTAAATCACTCAAGCAGGTGAGCAACGGGACGTAAGAAAGGATTTGCACGGCAATCTGACCCACTCCTTGATTTAGTAATCATTACCTTAACTCATCCCACTATAAATAGAGGGTTCCTCTTCCGTTTGTGGGATTAGCTAATTTCTCTCTGGAATAGCATATAGACATACTCTCTCTCTCTCTCTCTCTCTCTTGTAATCTCTTACAAGTTAGCTCGCTGAACGTGACCTGACCTCATATATTAATACGATACCAGTGGACGTAGGATTCACTTACTTAAGCATCCGAACCACTTTAAACACTGTTCTTCATCTTTTATTTTGTTCAATACCCCCATACACGTGTGTCTTCTAAGCCAGCTCAGCATTTCCCACGTGTAGTTAGTTGTTGTCAAAATCACGCATCAACAGTTTGACGCTAGAAGGAGGGCCTGATTTAGTATTCGTCCTTCATCAAGAGAATCTCTGACTAATCGATCCAATAGCAACTGGCTCGCCGATTTGAATCTGAGCGGCCCAATCATGATGAGGAAGAGATCCCTCAGGTACAAGAGGACATTTCTTCCGAAGCGCCCCCAGTCTCGCAAAATCTCGTGGGGGATATCCCTTCAAGCTTATGGCTTGATCTAGCCATCATGAGCTACCTGGAGAGGTTCAACTATACTCTCTAAATGGTCAACCAAAGGCTGGACCGCTTGGATCGGGTCGCGCCACGCGAATCAAATGAGGTGGTGCCACCGTAAAAAACATCTACAGGTCGCATAAAAGCGCAGAAAAGGGCGATAGCCCATGTTGCGCGCATTGCAACGCGTCAAAGGAAGGGAAAACAGGTGGCGAACAACAGGCCTAGAGGCTCTGAGGGACCAGCAAACACCCACCTCACCTTGGATAGAATACCCGTGGTGCGCAAACTCGGTGACATGTCGCAGCCCGAGCTGTCCCATGCCACATCGCGCGAGCACTCCCACAAAAGTGCGAGGCAGGGAGATTCCCATTATCGCCAAAATGACGACTCCGATCGTCATCGCGTGGGAAGTTCCCACCATTCGCGGAGGTCGGGAAAGTTCCCTGAACCAGTCAGCGCCATCGCACGACTCTAGCCAGAGTGCGTCAAGAGCGGCTAGAACTGCCGACCTAGGCGAGGAGGAATCCGACCTTCAGACTTTCCTCAATCGCAATTGTGAGGGTCGAACTTGCATTGGGGAAAACAATCCCCAAATGGCTCCGCTGCCTCAGATTGAGTAGCTACAGCGAGCTTTGGATCAGCTAAAGGCTCAGCAAAATAAGCGAGGGCAGGTTGCAGAGGCGTCTCCCTTTTCTCTGGCTGTGTTAGCCACCCCTCTCCCATCCAGATTCAGAATGCCCGATATGCGAGCGTTTGATAGGAATTCTGATCTGCAGGATCATTTGTACGAATTTAACGACTTGATGAAACTTCACCAAGTTTCTGACTTGGCAAAATGTCATTGCTTGGCAGTAACTCTAACTTCACATGCCAAGCGATGGTTCAGGTAGCTCCCAGCGGGATTGATTAGCTCGTGGAAGTAGATGAACTCGACATTCCTGAGACACTTCCAAGTGAATAGGAAGTTCTCAATGCCTTTGAGCTACCTTAGCAATATAAGGCAAGAGAGGGATGAATCCCTCTAATCTTACATCAATAGGTTCCATAGGAAACTCCATAAAGTAGCTCACACTCTCGAAGAGTCCGTTCAGACTCTTATCATCACGGGAGTTCGTCCACAGATAGATCTGTGGAAAGAGTTGCAATCATAGGATGATGTTTCCCTCACCCGCTTCTACAGCCTTACAAGAAATACTTCTGTATTGAGAACTCCGTGGTGGCACTTGTCACGGCCCCATCTTACTGAAGGCACGGCCGAGAACTCATCCTCCTCTTCGTGACTCACTAGGAATATCTCCCCCTCCCCCTTAAGGGATTTCTTTCGCCTTCCCCACCACTCGAACCTAAGACCAAGGGGCTATTGGGGGGGGGGGGGGGGGGGGGGAGAGAGATATTCCTAGTGAGTCATATAGAGTGGGCCAAGGCCCTGCCGTGCCTTCGGTAAGATCTCCACCGCCACGACCCCGACACTTTAGGCAGTGCGCCAGGTCGGGGGAAAAATAGGAGGGCTGATCGTCAATGGGCTAACGATGATCAGCGAAAAGGAAAGAAACAGCGGTTTGAGCCCAAGAAGTCTTATGCTCCAGTTCCTCATCGCGATCGCGATAAGAGTCACTATACCCCTTTGAATGCATCTGTCTTGGCCATTCTTGACAAATCGGAAGAGGCTGGCCTGCTCAAAGAACATGAGCCTATGAAAAATCCCCCTTAAGCTAGAAATAGTAAAAAGTATTGTCGTTATCATCGGGACAATGGGCATCACACCGATGAGTGCCGAGCTCTTAAGCAGGTAATCGAAGACCTTATTAAGCAGAGGCATTTCAAAGAGTATGTTGATGACTCTGCTCCCGTAAGGGAGAAAAATTGAGAGGAACCGGGTAAGAAGTGTCGTGATCGCAAGGGTATCTGTAGCATGGGGATAATCTTTGGGGGACCACACCTCGGAGGGAACTCGCGAGGTGCCCAAGAAAGATATGCTCGCGTAGCCCATCACGACCCTATCCGTGTGATGAACACGACGCAGCGACCATCAAAGGTTCACAGAGAGGAGGAAATCACCTTCTCCGAAAAAGACGCAGTCTGATTGCATCATCCCCATGACTAAGCTCTCGTCATCACGCCCCAAATAGGGCGCTACGATGTCCATAGAATGTTGGTGGATAACGGAAGCGCTGTGAACATCCTGTTCCAACGAGCTTTCAAAAGAATGAAATTGGATGTGGCCGACCTGAAGCCCACCTCCATCCCCCTATATGGTTTTACGGGGGATCACCTGATCCCTAGAGGAACGATCTCGCTTCCAGTCACGTTGGGTGACTCCGACGAGGTGACCAGGGTCACTGAATTCTTGGTAGTGGACTGTCCCTCCGTTTCAATGGCATCATAGGGCGACCTCTACTAAGAAACTACAAGGCAGTCACTTCGATCTACCATCTCAAGATGAAGTTCTCTACCCCGACGGGGATAGGGGAAGTAAGCGGATCTCAGCCTGCATCTCGCGACTGCTATGTAAGGGCAATGCAGATGGCGTGCAAGGGGAAAGGCATCCCTCGTGACATTCCCAAATAGACAATGGCGATTAGTCAGATCAAACCATAACTTGGCCTAACCGAAGATAATATGGATCCTCGTATCCAGGAATGCCCTTCTAGTGGGCAAGTTAAGGATTTATCTGAAGTGTCAGTCGGCCAGAACGAGTTAAGCAGAGTGTTGAGGATTGGAAGCAATCTCGACCCATAGCTCGCTATTGATCTGACCAGCTTCCTTAGGGAAAATATTGATGTGCTCGCATGGATGCATGTCGATATGGTCGGGATTAGCCCGAACATCATTTGCCATGCCTTGAACATCGATAGTAAAGCTAGGCCAGTTCGCCAGAAAAGAAGAGCGATGGATCCAGAACGATATGTTACCGTAAAAGATAAGGTATCTCCTTCATAATGGATCCATCCGAGAAGCGCTCTACCTGAGCTGGGTTGCCAACCCGATTCTAGTAAAAAAGCCCAATGGCAAATGGAGGACCTACGTCGACTTCACCGACCTCAACAAAGCCTGCCCAAAAGACAGTTTTCCCCTACCAAGGATCGACTAGCTCGTGGATGCAACCTCCGGGCATAAGCTGTTGAGTTTTATGGACATACTCAGGATACAATCAAATCTCGATGTATGCACCGGACGAAGAGCATACCTCCTTTGTTATAGATCGCGGGCTGTATTGCTATAGGGTTATGCCCTTCGGCCTGAAAAATGCTGGAGCAACTTACCAGCGGTTGGTTAACCGAATGTTTTCCAAGTAGATCGGAAAGTCAATGGAAGTCTATGTCGATGACATGCTGGTCAAATCGCATGTCGCTTCAGATCACATAGCGCATCTCGCTGAGATGGTCGACATCCTCCGAAAGTACAGAATGAAGCTCAATCCTTTCAAATGCTCATTCGGAGTATCCTCAGGAAAAATTCTGGGGTACATGGTAAACCAGAGGGGAATAGAGATCAACCCCGAGAAAATCCAAGCTCTCCTTGACATGAAAAGCTCGACCAACCGAAAATAGGTTCAGAGTCTCAATGGGAAAATAGCAGCACTCAGTCGATTCATATCGAGGGCAACAGATCGCTGCTTGCCATTCTTCAACATCCTCAGGGCCAATAAGAAGTTTGAGTGGACTCTTGAGTACGAACATGCATTTCAGAGCATTAAAGAGCACCTCGGAAAACCACCTCTTCTGTCCAAGCCTCTCCCGCGGGAAATTCTCCTATTGTATCTGTCCGTCTCTCAGTACGCGGTCAGTGCAACTTTAGTTCGGGAAGAGAACAGGGTTCAATGACCAGTGTATTACGCGAGCAAGCGTCTGCTGGATGCCGAGACACGGTATCTAGAAATGGAGCGATTGGCTTATGCCCTGTTGATCACTTCCAGAAAGTTGCAACCTTACTTCCACGCCCACACAATCCATGTAATGTCCAGCTACCCGCTCAAGAAAGTCCTCTAGAAGCCAGAGGCATCAGGTAAATTGCTCAAGTGGGCCATGGAACTAAGTCAGTTTGAT
Source organism: Pistacia vera (assembly GCF_008641045.1). NCBI lineage: Eukaryota > Viridiplantae > Streptophyta > Magnoliopsida > Sapindales > Anacardiaceae > Pistacia > Pistacia vera. The sequence goes on from NW_022196238.1 coordinate 764,151, forward strand.
CTACAGTATAGACCGAAAGCAACCATCAAAGGGCAGGCTGTTGCCGATTTCATCTCTGAATTCTCATATCAGTCGATAAAGGAATTCGAGCAACAAGCCAACGAAGTCACCCAGGAAACTGTTTAGAACCTATCGACCTAGAGCCTCTATGTCGATGGGTGATCGAACAGGAAAAAGGCTGGGGCAGGCCTTCTCCTCTTAAGTCCCGAAAGGACTCGCATTCATGGCATTCTCCGCTTCGGGTTTAAAGCGACCAACAATGAGGCTGAGTATGAAGCTCTGCTCGCTGGATTGCGGTTGGTAAGAGAAATAGTATCAACCCCTATCAGCATCCACAACGACTCTATGCTGGTTTCCAACCAGATTTTGAGAGAATATCAGGCTAAGGAAGAAAACATGATTGGCTATTTGAAGAAAGCTAAGGCCGCACTCGAGCCATTTAAGCACTTCACGATCACGCAGATTCCTAGGGACAACAATTCTGTCGTGGATGCCTGAAAAAGTAGGGCTGAAGCAGAGCCCTGTCAGCATAAGCGGTTAGAGCTTAGGTAAGTCCTGTAGCCATTCAAACGAAGCTACGTCGCACGCTGACGCAAACGGCATGCTCTTGCTAGTGCAATGGGTGTGCGCCATGCTGGTGAAAGGTTGGAGATGATCCACGTGTCCAATCCCTGCAAACGTTGAGTAAATCACTCGAGCAGGTGAGCAACGGGACGCAAGGAAGGATTTGCATGACAATCTAACCCCACTCCCTAATTTAGTAATCATTACCTAAACTCATCCCACTATAAATAGAGGGTTGCTCTCCCGTTTGTGGGATTAGCTAATTTCTCTCTGGAATAGCATATAGACATACTCTCTCTCTCTCTCTCTCTTGTAAGTCAGCTTGCTGAACGTGACCTGACGTCATATATTAATACGATACCAGTGGACGTAGGATTCGCTTACTTAAGCATCCGAATCACTTTAAACACTGTTTTTCATCTTCTATTCAGTTCAATACCCACATACATGTGTGTTTTCTGAACCAGCTCAGCATTTCCCACGTACGATTAGTTGTTGTCAAAAACACGCATAAACAAAATTAAACAAGTACCCAACCCACTACTTCAACTCACAAAAATTTCATACCATTAATGATTGTAATTAATAATTATCTAAAGAAATAGTAAATATCTATAGATATAAGATGGTATCTTTTGTGTGATGTGTAACTCTTATTTTTAATTAGTAGATATCTATTAGTATGTTTTGGTTGTGCTCTCCAGCCACATTTTTTTTTTTTGGTTGGCCGGGGGTATTTGGACCAGCTTTTGCGTACCGCAACTACTCTCTTGGGGCCTTTAAGTTAACAACTAGGTAAATCCTCTCAGTGACCATCTCTATTAGCAACCCAAGTGGATCAAACTGGGGATCTCTTGAATAATACACCCAAGAATCCTAATTGACCACTGGGCCATTCGGTGGTGGTTAACTAACACATATTACATTACATACTCTATGTAATCCGTTTATATTTGATACCCTAAAATTGATTTTAATCTCTATATTCTAATTAACATGTAGTCGAACTCTGTTTAATTTCTTGTTTTATCACCAGCCACAAGTTAGGTTTTTGATATGTCTTTATAACCTATTATTATCAACCAATGGCAAAAAAGCCTTAAGTTTGGGTTTGCATAATGACTAAAACTCAGAGTTGCTTAACGTATGCTGCACGGAAATAGCAAAGTAGCTGCCTTGCTTATTAATAAAGTGACTTAGTCAAAGCCGTATGGTTTTTAACGACAAAATTATCATATTATTATACGACTTGTGGATGAACACAGAAACTCACAAAGACTATAAATTTTCTCTTTTAACTTCGTGGAATCACCAGCGAACTTTTCCAAATTAACATAAAATCCCTTGAAACAACATGTCTATAAATAGTTATATCTCTACACTGAAAGCTACCAAAAGAATCAAACCAAGTTTTCAATATCATAGAGCTATAGGCTATAGCTATGGCAACGCTCTTTTCGAAGTTCGTTGATGAAATTGATATGACAAGAAGCTTATCGCTCCCGACAAGTCCAATGGGATTAATACATTTTGAAGAAAACCAATTAATGGATATGCATGCTCAGGATGACTGCGGGCAAGTCTGGATGTTTCGTTGCTCAATTCAGAAGAATGGTGATGCAGGATGTGCTCTTTCTGTGGATTGGCTTGAATTTGTGAGGCTTAAAGATGTTAGAATTGGTGATGAGGTTATTTTTTTTCAAGAAATTGTGAAGGATCAAGCTATGGGAGCAAGGATTAAGATTCAAGTGAAGAGGAAAATCAGATTATTTGGCCAAGATATTAGGGGTGATGTCAAATAATCTTGATTTGTACATAAATTAATATAATTTGGTGTAGCCTTATGTGGAAGCACAAGTATGGAGATGAGCTTACTTTGGCTTCTTCTATTTATAATGGTTTTTTTTCCCTGGTTTAATTATGAATTATAGTTTAGGAAGATTTAATCTTAATGAATTAAGTTTGAGTTTTCTATTTGAGACTCCATTAATTAAGATTTTTGTTTGATTTATTCAACTTATATTGGGTTTATTATTTACAAGTTTGGTTTATCAATAAATTGTTTAGTTTCTTTCTTAATTTCTTTTGTCATAGATAAACAATGGTAATTGAGTTTCTCTTCTATTTTTTCGCAGTTCCACACTTTGTTATATTCTTTTCTATGATTTATTACAACATTATTTGCTTTCGCAAATATTTTATATGATCATTTTAAAATACTTTGTTTCTTATACTCAAAGCAAGAAAGGAAATTATAAATGAAGATTGCAATTAATGTATGCTTTGAAAACAACATTTTTACTCATAGGGGCATAATCAAATGGTCAATTATGTGGTTTGTTTATGTAAAGACTAGGTTTTGAGCCCCATTATGCCCTTATGGAAAAAAAAGTCATATTTAATTGCTTCCCAATGATAACAAAATTTGACGAGCACTCCAGCTTCAAACTAGTGCTATAGATTTCTAGATTATCAAAAACAAAAGCAGAATAAAAAAATATTTGTAAAATAAAAAGTTAATATCAAAATTTTTATATACATTAAAAAAAATTATTAATCGTGTTGATATGAAAAAATTGCATTAACAAAGAAATTTTAGAAAATAAAGGAAAAAGTACGTGTAAAAACAAAAAAGATAGTTTACAATAAATTTTAACAAAAAAGTGTTGTAGAAATTAAAGAATTAAACTATTTAAAATAATTAAGAGATATTATCCTATAAAATTAAAATATGTGATAAATTATTAGTTTACTTAATAATTAAAAAAAATGAAAATTGTATTAAATAACCTTTTTTGAGGTGTGAATTGACAATTAACCTAAAAAAAAAAGGATAAAGTTATTTGTACGAACTCTTGTACAAAGACACAAATGCCCTTTGTACCTTTGCATACAATTCCATGACCCATTAAAGACACAAATGCCCTTTGTATATAACCCAACTTCTCATATCCAGATTCTTAACTCCTTTCTTTTCAAACAAATCGCCAGTAATCCCTTCACAAACTTTACAACAGTAAGAGAAACAAGAAAACACAAACTAGATTAGATGAAGGTTGAAAGTTGTTGTGATCGTGAGGGAGAGTTTGTGTTGTTGAAGTTTAATGTGTTCATTTGCTCAGCTAGTTCTCCAGTTGGGGTCCAGAAGATTTCGTTTCCAAATCCTCGCAAAATATATTCATGTACAGGTGATCAATTAACCATGCATGGAAGAGAGAGATATTTTAACATGATAAGTAAAGAGATCCTAACAAACTCCCCCATAGATAGTGAGAGATAGAACTTCCAAAAGGCTCGTAGAAAGATTTTAAATTAGTTCTTTTTATTCAATCTGCTCTATTTATTCTTTGTTGCGTTTCTCCTTCACCTCTTGTCATGTGAATGGCTAACTATGCTGTTTTTCTTGGGGATAATTTGGTACAATGGAGCTCGAAGAAGGTAGTCTCTCTGTCATCCACTGAAGCTGAATACAGGGCATTCAGCCAAACTGCCACTTAAGTTGTATGGTAAAGCATCTTTTTAAAGAACTAGGTACTGATCTTCCACATGTTCCTGTGATATGGTGTGATCATATGAGTGCTGGGGCGCCTGATCTTCTAACCCTATTTTTTATGCTCGCACTAAGCATATAGATATCGATGTGCATTATCTTAGAGAGCTAGTTGCAAGCAAGAGTTTGTTTGTGAAATATGTTGCTTCAGAGTACCCAAAAGGCTGATGTTTTGACCAAAGCTCTATCTGGAACCAGGTTTACTATGCTGAGGAACAAACTAAATGTGTCTGATACTTTACCTGAATGAGTCCTGGACAACTCTTGCTACAAATCTGTTTGATGGTGATAGTAATTCAAATTGTTTGTATTGCAATAGCTATCAGGTTTCTTGAGTCTGTACCTGTTCATTTTGAAAGTTGCTGGTGGTATTGTTTTTGGTGTCTTGAATGGCTGTTGACTGATCTAGTGGTAGCCAGAGTACTCAGAATGTTGGGTGAAGTGATGATCAGGTTGCTGGTGGTGATGTATTGAACATGAGATTATAGTAGTGTTTTATTTTTGAGGTGATGAGATGATGAAGTGATCGGTGTGCTGCTGATGGTGTATTGAACATGAGGTTAAAGTGCTGCTTTACTTACAGACTGACTGATACTGCTCAAGTGCTGTGATCTGATTTATGCTGTTATGGGAAGTTTACTGCTATTGTGTACTGATTGTGATCTGAAGTTTGCTGTTATGTGAAGCTTACTGCTAAAGTGCTGTGATCTGGAGAATGCTGTTATGGGAAGTTTACTGCTATTGTGTGCTGATAGATATATATATATTTTGATGCTGTGAGTTGAAGAATGTTGCTATAGAAAATGAGTATTGGTGTTTTTTCTTATTCAAGAAAAGGTGTTGAAACCAGGACAAGGAAAATAGTTTGGTTTACAAGGAGATATCGAGATGAAGAGAAGGAGGACAGTTCAGTTTAAGTGCACATGTTAGACTAAATCTTGTAAAATAAGCCATTAAGCCTTTATGAATATGGGGGGTTTAGTGTTGTAATCTTTCATATTGTAACTAATAAGTTGCGTTTCAATTTGTAACTAATGTACAAAAACAGTTATGCGTTTCTCTGGTTTCTTTTCCTAATTTCTCTTGAAATAGTTGAAATCCCTTCTCTAACCAACGTAGCGATATGTGTTTGTAATGGAGGATGGTAGAGAGGTATTGACTGAAATGGTTTGTAATGCATCATGTCTTTTGCCCGAGGCCAGATCTAGTACTTGTTCCTAGAGAAAATGTACAAGACTGGTGAGACAAGAGTTTTCAGATAAACCAGTTTGTGAGTCTACCGAGAGATTTGAAAATGTAGTATTGCTGCAGAAGTTCTTCGCTCAAGTTGTCTGTGTGTTGATGAAGATTGAAGAAAACAGTTGTAATATTGGGTACTTGCATGACTTTCTTCTCGGCAAGGACATACCTTTTGCTGGTGTTGGTATAAAAAAAGATCTCGACAAGCTGCAAAAGGTATTTGGGCTAGACATCATAAATGCGGTGGATTTAAGAGAAACATCAGTTAATATACGTAAAGAGCACAGGCGTCCGACAAGAGCACACAGGCTCAGTACAAACAACACCACTTAGCCCGAACTCATCAGTAGTGTAATTTGATTACTATTTAGCCTTCTGTCTATTTTCTTAGAAAGTATAAGGCTTGCAAGTAATAAAGTATTAAGTGTGGTATATAATTTTAATTAATACAATATTGAATTCGTTTAGATCTTATTAGTTAGATTTGAATTATCGCTAGATTAGATTTTGATTTTACATTTATATATATATATATATATTCGTTAACCTTATACTATTGGTAAGTTAAATAATATATGTTCGTTAACCTTATAATAAATCAATATATCTTGTAAACAAAATGAAAGCACAAATGGCAAACGTGTAGATCTCATTGATATATTTAAACTCACTTAGAAATCCTAAACCATTTCTTTTATGATCATAACAAACAGCCGCACTCATTTCTTTAACATTAATCACTATCACAAGAGGCCATTTCCAAAAATTAATATGGTTATTTTGCTACCTTCAACAAGAATTTATATTCGAAAACTTTCAATAGGTTCACATGACATTTCTCCATGAATTTGAGAAAGTTCACTGCTCATTCCATGAAATTTAGAGAATTTTTCACTGTTCTACATCACCATGTTAATAATAAAAGACTTTTTGCTAACTTTTTTAACCCCTTTTTCGTGAAGTTGACTTGATGATGTTGGCTTTTAAGCAATAGTTCCCTTGTTTCGTTGCCGGGATGCATGAGAAACTTCGATTTGTAAAAGGGTATTCATATGATTGATAAGGACATCTCTTTTTCGTTCAGCACTTTAGTTGGTTAATTAGGCAGATTTTCAACAACTTTGAGAAAATTTTATTTAACTTGGAGAAAACGAATGAAAACGTGTAACATACCTCTTGAAAGTGAAGGCAAAAAGTTGCTTATATTTATATTATAATAGAATTTAATATGATAAAGCTAAAAATTAGAATTTCTTCGCTCCAACCTTTATTGAATTAGAATTTATAAACTTTGAAAAAGATATTATGATGTAAGTGCAATCATAATTTAAGAGTGCTTTAAACATCATGGGTTGGGTGACGAACTTGAGTGTTTTTAAAGTTTGGTAATTACTTACAAATTAATAATTATCTAAAGAAATAGTAAATATCTATTCTATAGATATGGTATCTTTGGCGTGATGTGTAATTCTTATTTTAAAACTACAATTGAGTGGCCTAATGGTCAATCATCGATCCATATGGGTTGTTAATAGGGGTGGTTACTGAGAAGATTTATCCGGTTGTCAACTTTAGAACTTCGAAGGATAAGTTGAGATGTGCACAAACTAATTTGGACATCTCTGGTCAACAAAAAAAAAAATCTTATTTTAATAACAGGATAGTCGGATAGATATCTATTACTGTGTTTTTGGTGTGCACTCCTAACACATTTTACATTACATACTCTATGTAGCCCGTTTACATTTGATTTCCTGAAATTGATTCTAATCTCTATATTTTAATTATCTTGTAGTTTTAAGATATGTCTTTATAACCTATTATTATCAACCAATGGCAAAAACGCTTTAAGTTTGGGTTTGCATAATGACTAAAACTCGGAGTTGCTTAACGGATGCAGGATGCTGCATATGGAAATTGCAAAGTAGCTAGCTTGCTTACTACTAAAATGACTTAGTCAAGGCCGTGTTGCTTTTAACGACAAAATTCTCATTTTATATTTATTAGACCACCTGTGACTCACAAAGACTAAATTTTTTCTTGTAACTTCGAGTAATAACCAGTGAAATTAACATAAAATCCCCTGAAACAACATGTCTATAAATATAAATCTCTACACTGGAAGCTACCAAAAGAATCAAACCAAGTTTTCAATATCATAGAGCTATAGCTATGGCAACACTCTTTTCGAAGTTCGTTGATGAAATTGATATTACAAGAAGCTTATCGCTCCCGGCAAGTCCAATGGGATTAATACATTTTGAAGAAAACCAATTAATGGATATGCATGTTCAGGATGACTGCGGGCAAGTCTGGATGTTTCGTTGCTCAATTCAGAAGAATGGCGATGCAGGATGTGCTCTTTCTGTGGATTGGCTTGAATTTGTGAGGCACAAAGATGTTAGAATTGGTGATGAGGTTATTTTTATTCAAGAAATTGTGAAGGATCAAGCTATGGGAGCAAGGATTAAGATTCAAGTGAAGAGAAAAATCAGATTATTTGGCCAAGATATTTGGGGTGATGTCAAATAATCTTTATTTGTACGTAAATTAATATAATTTGGCGTAGCCTTATGTGGAAGGACAAGTTTGCGATGAGTTTACTTTGGCTTATTCTATTTATAATGGTGTTTTTTTCCTAGTTTAATTATGAATTATAGTTTAGGAAGATTTAATCTTAATGAATTAAGTTTAGTTTTCTATTTGAGACTTCATTAATTAAGATTTTTGTTTGATTTATTAAACTTATGTTGGGTTTATTATTTACAGGTTTGGTTTATTAATAAATTGTTTGGTTTCTTTCTTAATTTCTTTTGTCATAGATTGACATTCGTAATTGAGTTTCTCTTTTGTTTTTTCGCAGTTCCACACTTCTTCATATTCTCTTCTATGATTTATTATAACATTAGTTGCTTTCACAAATATTCTATATTATTATACCTAAAAAATCACGCTGATGTTAGCTCAACACGTGCCTAAAAGACAAATTGTACTTCGTATCAAGCTCATACCGCCTCAAAGATATCTTATACCAACCTTATCTTATTTTAAGAGAAGAACGGATGAGAGTGTTTCATGTGTCAAGGCAACTTGCAAAAAAAATTCATTACATTGACCTTAAAGGTGTATAAATTGACACTTCTCTTCATGAAAAGTGGAGGTTGGGCATATGAGAGCTAGACATAGATTTGAGCTTCATTCTTTCTCTCTGTAAGCAAAGTATTTCTTCATCTTTGTATGCCTTATGGGCAATATCATAGAAATAGTCAGAAAATAATAAAATAACAGTGGATGTAGGAGTTGCTTTAAGCATCCGAATCACTATAAAATCCTCTCTTGTCAGTCTATTATTTATGTTTTCTGCAATATATATAATCTCAGCACTATATTCAAATCACATGGATCCATCGCGTGTAATTTCTAAGACTCTCTTAACACTTTGCACGTGCAAGTCGTTGGTGTTCAAAATCAAGCATCAACAGTTTGGTGGCCCATGTAGGTCTCGAACCTGCGTCCAAGTTCTCCGATCGCGTGGCCAGATCGCACGGATTGGAGCTCTTCGATCGCGTGGCCAAATCGGAGATCGCACGTGTCAGAGCACTCCAATCGTAAGGGCAGATCGCAGATCGCACGTGCTATAACTTTCCAATCACAAATCGCATGCGTCAATCCGATCACTTGGCCAGATCGCAGATCGCATGTGTCAGAGCCAGTCAGAGCTCTCTGATCACGTGGTCAGATCGCATATCGCACGCGTTAGAGGCTTTTGATCCCGTGGCCAGATCGCAAATCACATGCGTCAAAGCTCTTTGAACATGTAGCTAGATCGTAGATCGCATGCGTCAGAGCTCTCTGATCGCGTGGTCAGATCGCAGATCGCACGTGTTAGAGCTCCTCGATCGCGTGGCCAGATCACAGATCGCACATGTCAGATCTCTCCGATTGTGTGGCCAGATCGCATATCGCACGCGTCAGAGCTCTCCGATCGCGTGGTCAGATCGCAAATCGCATGAGTCAGAGTTCTTCTATCGCGTGGCCAGGTTGCACGCGTCAGAGCTCTCCGATTATGTGGCCAAATCACAGATCACACATGTTAGAGTTCTCTGATTGCGTGGTCAGATCATAGATCGCATGGGTCAGAATTCTCCGATCGCGTGGCCAGATTGCACACGTCAGAGCTCTCTAATTGCATGGCCAGATCGCATGCATCAGAGCTCTCTGTTCGCGTGGCCAAATTACAGATCGCACGCATCAGAGCACTCTGATCGCGTGGCTAGATTGCAGATCGCACGCGTCAGAGCTCTCAGATCACATGGCTAGATCCTAGATCGGATGCGTTAGAGCTCTCCGATTGAGTGGTCAGATCGCAAATCACACGAGCCAAACTACTTCGATTGCATGGCCAGATTGTAGATCGCACGCGCTAGAGCTCTCTGATCGCATGGCCAGATAGCCCGTGTCAGAGCTCTCCGATCGCGTGGCCAGATCGCAGATCGTATGCGTCAGAGCTCTCCAATCGCATGGCAAAATTGCAGATCGTACGTGTCAGTGTTCTCTGATAGCGTGGCTAGATCGAAGATCGCACGCATTAGAGCTCTTCGATTGCATGGCAAAATTGTAGATTGCACGTGTCAGAGCTCTCCGATCGCGTGGCCAGATCGCCGATCACACGGTCAGATCATACGAGTCAGAGTTCTCCGATCGCATGACCAGATCGCAAATCGCACGAGTCAAAGCTCTCTAATCTCGTGGCTGGGCCACATATCGCACACGTCAGAGTTCTCTGATCGCGTTGTCAGATCTTAGATCACACGCGTCAGAGTTCTCGGATTGCGTGGCCAGATCACAGATCACACGAGTCAGAGTTCTCCGATCGCGTGGCGAGATCACATATCGCACGCGTTAGAGTTTTCTAATCGCGTGGCAGATCGCGCGCGTCAGAGCTCTCTGATCACATGGCTAGATCGGAGATGGCACGCCTCAGGGCTCTCCGATCGCATGGCTAGATCGCAGATCACATGTGCGTCAAAGTTCTCCAATCGTGTGGTTAGATCGCAGATCGCAAGAGTCAGAGTTTTTTGATCATGTGGTCACATCGTAGATCGCACGAGTGAGAGTTCTTTGATTTCATGGCCAGATCGTAGATCGCATCTGTCAGAGCTCTTCGATCGCACTACTAGATCACAGATCGCATGTGTCAGGGCTCTCCGATCGCGTGGCCAGATCGCATGTGTTAGACCTCTCCGATCACCTGGCCAGATCGCAGATCGCACGTGTTAGAGCTCTTCGATCGTGTGGCCAGATTACAGATCACACGCGTCAGAGCTCTCCGATTGCATGGCTAGATCGTAGATTGCATGAGTCAGAGTTTTCTGATCGCATGGCTAGATCACAGATCGCATGCGTTAAAGCTCTTTGATCGAGTGGCCAGCTCGTAGGTCGCACCTGTTAGAGCTCTCGGGTCGCGTGGCCAGATCGCAAATCGCACGAGTCAGAGCTCTCCAAACGAGTGGCTAGATCGCATGCGTTAGAGCTCTTTGATCGCGTGATCAGATCACAGATCGCACAAATCAGAGCTTTTTGATCGTGTGGCCAGATCACAGATTGCACACGTCAAAGCTCTGCGATCACGTAGCCAGATCACAGATCGCATGCGTCAGAGCTCTTCGATCGCATGGTCAGATCACAGATCGAACGAGTCAGACTTCTCCAATCGCCTGGCCAGATTGCACGCATCAAAGCTCTCTGATCGCGTGGCCAGACCACAGATCGCACGCGTCAGAGCTCTCCGATCGCGTGGCCAGGTAGCAGATCGCACCCGTCAGAGCTCTCGGATATCGCATGAGCCAGAGTTCTCCAATCGCGTGGCTAGATTGCAGGTCACACGCATCAGAGTTCTCTCATCGTGTGGCCAAATCACATATTGCGCGCGTCAGAGCTCTCCGATCGCGTGGTTAGATCGCATATCGCATGCGTCAGAGCTCTCTGACCCCGTGGCCAAATCGCAAATCACATGCGTTAGAGCTCTTCAAACGCGTGGCTAGATACCAAATCATAAGCGTTAGAGCTCTCCGATCGCGTGGTCAGATCGCAGATTGCACGTGTCAAAGCTCTCCGATCGCTTGGCCAGATCACAGATCGCATGCGTCAAAGTTCTTCGATCGTGTGGCCAGATCGCATATCGCACACGTCAAAGCTCTCCAATCGCATGGTCAGATCGCAGATCGCACAAGTCAGAGTTCTCCGATCGCGTGGCCAGATCGCACACGTTAGAGCTTTCTGATCATGTGGCCAAATCACAGATCGCATGCATCAGAGCTCTCTGATCGCATGGTCAGGTCGTAGATCACATGGGTCAGAATTCTCTAATCGCGTGGCCAGATCGCACGCGTCAGAGCTCTTTAATTGTGTGGCTAGATCGTAGATTGCACATGTTAGAGCTCTCCATTCGCATGGCTAGATCGCAGATCGCACGCATCAGAGTTCTCCAATCGCGTGGCCAAATTGTAGATCGCACGCGTCAGAGCTCTCGGATTGCATGGCTACATCGCAGATCGGATGCGTCAAAGCTCTCCGATCGCGTGGTCAGATCACAGATCGCACGAGTCAGACTACTCTGATTGCATGGCCAGATTGCAGATCGCATGCGCTAGAGCTCTCTAATCGCGTGGCCAAATAACACGCGTCAGAGCTCTCCGATTGCATTGCCAGATCGCAGATCGTACCATCAGAGCTCTCCGATCGCATGGCAAAATCACATATCTCACGTGTCAGAGTTCTCTGAGCGTGGCTAGATTGAAGATCGCAAGCGTTAAAGCTCTCCGATTGCATGGCAAAATCGCAAAATGCATGCGTCAGAGCTCTCCGATCATGTGGCCAGATCGCAGATCGCATGGTCAGATCGTACGAGTCAGAGTTCTCTGATTGCATGGCTAGATCACAGATTGCACGAGTCAAAGCTCTCCGATCGGGTGGCTAGGCCTCATATCGCACATGTCAGAGTTTTATGATTGCATTGCCAGATCGCAAATCACACGCGTCAGAGCTCTCGGATTGCATGGCCAGATCACATGAGTCATAGTTCTCCGATCACGTGGCGAGATCGCAGATCGCACGCGTCAGAGTTCTCTAATCGCGTGGCTAGATCGCACGAGTCAAAGCTCTCCGATCGCATGGCTAGATCGCAGATGGCACGCCTCAGAGCTTTCCGATTGCGTGACCAAATCGCAGATCGCATGCGTCAAAGCTCTCCGATCGCATGGTCAGATCACAGATCACGTGGACAGATCGCAGATTGCACACGTCAGGGCTCTCCAATCGCGTGGCAAGATCACAGTTCGCACAAGTCAGAGCTCTCCGATTGCGTGGCCAGATCGCTGATCGCACGCGTCAGAGATCTCCGATCGCTTGGTTAGATCGCACGCGTCAGAGTTCTTTGATTGCGTGGTTAGATCGCAGATCGCACGAGTCAGAGTTCTTTGATCGTGTGGTCACATCGTAGATCGCACGAGTGAGAGTTTGTAAACCTCGTGTTATTATTCCGATGCTCTAAGGTATGAAATTTACCTTTTCAAGTAATTTTCTTTTTTTGAATGGAAGGGTAAAATGGTCAATTTACATGTATTTCGAGATGTGGCCATTATAAAGTGTAAGGGGTGATGTAATTGAAGAGAAATGAGGGTAGAATGGTCATAAAGTTGATTGATATGGTTAAATGGCGTAAACGGTAACCAAGGGTATAATGGTCTTTTCATACAAATCCATATGAAATAAGTATCCATAAAAGTGCACCAATGGCAAATTAGTCATTTCCCTAATGGGATTGCTTCATTGTTAAGTGTTTTAAAGAAGTCAAATGGCATTAAATGAGTGCTAATTATTATGTTATGGTAGAAATGACCAAAATGCCCTTATATAAAAAAAAGTATGCCAAATAACCTTTATATCTAACTTTTATTGACCAATCATAATAAAGTACCAATGGAATAAATATTTACAAGGTTTTAAAAGAGAGGAGTCGGCCTTGTACACCCCAAATGCATTATCTTCATCTCTCAAATCCACCATAAAAGCCACTAATCCAAGTATTTTATTCTCAAATTTTCATAGGATTTCAAGTTGATTTTCAAAGGAGATCACCATCCACACTTAAAGAACTTCAATTTCAGGGTTTAAGGTGAGTTTCAAAACCCTAGTTTTTCTGATCTTTTAGTTAGAAGAGAAATTCATAAGTGGTTATGTGTATAAGGTAGAAAGGATGAACCTTTGGAGCTAAGGAGGAGTGTCTTTGTGCTTTGAATAATAAGGTAAGGAAAAAATGTTCTGATCTTTTAATTAAAAGAGAAATTCATAAGTGGTTATATGTATAAGGTAGAAAGGATGAACCTTTGGAGCTAAGGAGGAGTGTCTTTGTGCTTTGAATACTAAGGTAAGGAAAAAATCTCCCTTATGACTACAATTGATAACAACTAGGGTTTATAAAACTTACATTTATTTATGTTAATATGAGTGTGAGGCTATGTTTTGGTTATGGATTGTTTAAATAGGTGTGTCGATTGGTGTATGTATGCATATGGAGGATGATTATGCTAATTAAGAGATTTGTAGTTGGACGATGTTTTGGTACTTTTTGGTTCTGTAAAAAGAGAGGTTTTTATGGCCTTTTATACTTAGAATGATATGGCAAATGATGTGAATGTGCAAATGAAGGTGACATGGTTAAAATGAATAGAATTCGGATTTGGCTTTTTAAGACTTATATTGTACATGCTTCACTGAATCGGTCATAACTGAACTTATAGAAGTCCGATTGAGTTGATTCTTGAAGTATTAAAAACTTGAGAAATAGACTAAAACTTTTATGTTTTAGCCAAAAATCAATTCGAACTAGAAGATAAGGGAAAAATTGCTTGAAAAGTGACGAACTATATGACATCCACCTTCTTAATGGAAACTCCCATTTGTTTTTAATTCTAATAAACCCCTGAATAATCTTACTACTAAAATTCCTTGTATTGTATGAGAAATTGAATGAATTAAGTTAAGAAGTTTAGTAGAAGAATATAGTATGATTAAGCATAGGAGATGTTAGTCCATATGTTTGCATTCATAATGGTAATGCATATAGCTTATTTAGTTGTTTTATGAAAAATTTATGAAATGTTAAAGAATGAATTTCATGAGTCTCTTGAGGTATAAACCAAGATCAGAGGAATGAAATTCTTATGGAAACCATGAGTCCTTTGAGGTGACGACCAAGAACAAGGTAATGGTTCAAATGAATCCGATCGGATAACAAAGACTAATGAAACCATTAAGTATAAAGACAAAAGAAATAAGCATGCCATGTACATGAATATTTCATAATTCATATATGTTCTATGTTATATTATGTATGGTTATGTTTTGACTTATGTTTATGAGAAAAGTCCAAAGTGTATGATATGTTTTATGAACTTGTTATGTCAGAGAATGAAGGTCATGTTTTGTAGGTAGGTAAGGTCCTAAGTAATAAATACTTGTATAATGAACCTTAATAGTTTATAAATGGTCATATTCCCTTACTGAACGATTAGTGCTCACCTCACGAAATGTTTTAAAATGTTTTGCAGGTAAGGATTAAGGTATAAAGTTGGGAGAGGATTCCGAGGGACGCTATGAGCATGAAGGGATGTTTTAATGATGACTGTTGAATGGTTTTGATAGTATTTAGTGTAGTAATTATGTTCATATTTCATAATGCAACAAATCTGTCCATGTTCTATAATGGAGTAAATATGTTGTGTTAATAAAGGAAATCAAATTGCTAGTAAATTTTGTAAAAGTGTGTATGTTCTAGTAAGTATTACTATGGATTTCATAATTTACTCCAAGAAAGGAAACTATATATATTTTTTTTTACTTGTACAATAAACTTATTATAGTTTAGAAATTAAATTAAAATTAAAATATATATATTTAAACTACAGGTTTATTCTTTAAATAGGATTTAAAAATAAACTTTTTTCCTAGGCGTGCATTTTCTAGGTTCTCAATGGCCAAGGGATACTTAGGAAATAACCGGCTAGGGAGGGGTTTTACAGAGTTCTTCGTTTTCGTGGCCAGATCATAGATCACATCCGTCAGAGCTCTCCGATCATAGATCGCATGCTTCAGAGCCCTCCGATCGAGTGGCCAGATCGCAGATCACAAGTGCTAGACCTTTCTGATCGTGTGGCCAGATCATAGATCACACGCGTCAGAGCTCTCCAATCGCGCAGCCAGATTACAGATCGCACGCCTCAGAGCTTTCCGATCGTGTGGCCAGATCGTAGATCGCACGAGTTAGAGTTCTCTGATCGCATGGCTAAATCGCAGATTGCACGCGTCAAAGCTCTCTGATTGAGTGGCCAGCTCGCAGATCGCACCCGTCAGAGCTCTCGGGTCGTGTGGCCAGATCGCAGATCGCACGAGTCAGAGCTCTCCAAACGAGTGGCTAGATCGCATGTGTCAGAGCTCTTCGATCGCATGATCAGATCATAGATCGCATGCATCAAAGCTCTTTGATCGCGTGGCTAGATCACATATCGCACATGTTAGAGCTTTGCGATCGCATGGCCAGATTACAGATCGCATGCGTCAGAGCTCTCCGATTGTATGGCCAGATAGCAGATCGCACGCCTCAGAGTTCTCCGATCGCGTGGCTAGATCGTAGATCACACGCGTCAGAGTTCTCCGATCGCGAGGCTAGATCACAAGCGTTAAAGTTCTTCGATCACATGGTCAGATCACTGATCGCACGGTCAGATCGTCTTGATCTTTAGTTTCAGATCGCTGATCTTTAGCTCTCTGATCTCGCAGCCAGATCGCTGATCGCATGCTCAGATCGTTGATCTCAAGTTCTCAGATCAAGCTTCGGGCTTTCTGATTGAACTCCTTATGTTCTCAAATCAAGCTTTGAGCTTTCTGATTGAACTCCTTCCGCGCTTTTAGATCAAGCTCTTTATGCTCTCAGATCGAGCTCTTTATGCTCTTAGATTGAGCTCATAAGCTCGCTCATTTACTTGAGATTGTGTGCATTAGATCGTTTAGATCACATGCCTCAGACTCTCAAGCTGAGCTCCTATCTGATCACGATCAGCTCCTAGCTCTCAAATCGCGATAAACTCTTAGCTCTGATATTGTAAACAGCCTCAGGTCGTGTTCTTAACTCTCAAATCGTGATCAGCTCTTGGTTCTTAGACCGCGACTATCTACCAACGTTAGAAAAAACACATAGAAAACTCAAAACAGCCCTGAAACATGTCGAAACAGTGGATTTTGGCCTCGAATATGGTCCCAACTAAGTTTGCCAGTTGCCACGACGTAGAGCTCGAAACAAGCTTTCCGTAGATATCTTACGAGCTCCAAAACTCCTCTAGGAAAAAAAGTTATGACTGTTTTAAGTTGGCTTATTCGTTTAAAGCCTCTAAGTCGTGCGTTTGGGCTTCTGACGTTAGCTTCCTCCAGGAATTCATTTACTGGACATTTCATGTCAATTATTAGATCGTGCTCAGCTTTGGATCGCTCCAAGCGCTTAGATCGTAGTCCTAGCTCTCAGCACCCGATCGCCCCAGGTATAGTTCGAGCTCTTCAATTCGAGACTGCAGCCTATAGTGCGACAACCATTCAGATCAAAGAGTCTCCAAAAATTGGGGGGCTTCTGTTATGCCTAAAAAGTTACATTGATGTCAGCTCAACAAGTGCCTAAAAGATAAATTGTACTTCCTGTTAAGCTCATACCGCCTTAAAGATATCTTATACCAACCCTATCTTATTTTAAGAGACGAACGAGAGTTTTTTATGTGTCAAGACAACTTGCAAAACACTCATTACATTGACCTCAAAGGTGTATAAATTGGCACTTCTCTTCACGAAAAAGGGAGGTTGGGCATATGAAAACTAGACATAGATTTGAGCTTCATTCATTCTCTCTGTAAGCAAAGTATTTCTTCATCTTTGTATGTCTTGGGCAATATCATAGAAATAGTTAGAGAATAATAAAATAACAGTGGATGTAGGAGTTGCTTTAAACATCCAAACCACTATAAAAAAACCTCTATTTTCAATCTATTGTTTATGTTTTCTGCAACATATATAATCTCAGTACCATATTCAAATCTCATGGATCTATCGCGTGTAATTTCTAAGACTTTCTTAGCACTTTGCATGTGCGAGTCGTTTGTGTCTAAAATCAAGCATCAACATATATGATCATTTTAAAACACTGGCTGTGTTTAAGGCATTATTCAAACCCTGTCCTATCCTACTATCTTATCCAAAAAAAATAAAAAATACATTTATTTTAATATTCTCAAAATTCAGCCATATTCTATTCAACTCAAAACATTAACAATTATTTTTCTCAATAAAAGTTTTAAAAGTGACAAAAACACCCCTACCTTTCTCAAAAAAAGTTTTAAAATTAACAAAAGTACCCCCACATTTCTCAATAAAAGTTTTAAAATTAACAAAAACACTCTCACCTTTCTCAATAAAAGTTTTAAAATTAACAAAACCACTCCCACCCACCCAAGCCACTATCACCTGCTAGCAGCCACCGTTAGACGTCGACGTCGTAACGATGCACGACCAGCCGGATCTTGCCAGTCGTGCATCGATCTATCTGTTTTCGGCTAGATCTACAATGGATCTGGTCAGAAACAACCAGATCTACGACCAAAGATATGACCATCAATGATGGTCAAGATATGGCCGTCATCAACAGCCATCTGGTCAGAAAAGGCCAAATCGGCATACGACCGGCTAAATCCAACTGATCGTGTGCCATTCCAACTATTTTCGGCCACCGTTTGGTGGTGGTGGCCAGCTGCTAGGATTTAAAGGATGGGTGGAAGTGCTTTTTAATTTATAAACTTTTATCGTAGGGGTTCTTTAGCTAGATTAACAAATGTAAGGGGTTAAAAAATAGTTTAAATGTTTTCAGAAAATGTTTTCCAAAAATTTACTAAACACATTTTCAAACTCAAATCATATTTTCGTAAAAACAATCTAACTCAACTTTTTCAAAAATACTATTATAAATACTCAAACAAACACAACCTCTGTTTTCTATATTCAAAGCAAGGAAGGAAAGTATAAATGAAGTTTGCAAAATTTTTACATATACATTAAAAAAATTTATTAATCTTGTTGATATGAAAAAATTACATTAACGAAGAAATACGAGTAAAAACAAAAAAGATAGTTTACGATAAATATCAACAAAAAAGTGTTGTGGAAATTAAAGAATTAAAACTATTTAAAATAATTAAGAGATATTATCCTATATAATTAAAATATGTTATAAATTATTAATATACTTAATAATTAAAAAAAATGGAAATTATATTAAATAACCTTTTTTGAGGTGTGAATTGACAATTAACCTTTTTTCAAAAGGTAAAGCTATTTGTACAAACTCTCGTACAAAGACACAAATGCCCTTTGTTCCCTTACATAAAAAGCCTCATAACAATTCCATGACCCATTAAAGACGCAAATGCCCTTTGTATATAAACCAACTTCTCATATCCATATTCTTACCCCCTTGTTTGTTTAGCTTTTTAAAACTCTATTCTATTATCCTATTTAAAGTAAATAATAAAAAACGTGTTTGTTTTAATATTGATAGAATTCAATTCAAAGTTCAATCATATTCTATTCAACTCAAAACATTTAATAATTACCTTTCACAGTAAATGCTTATAAATTAACAAAAACACCTTTATCCACCCAAGCCATTGTCAACCACCAGCAACCACTATCGGCTGCCATCTGTCGCCACTGCCACCATCAGTCGCTAGCATCAGAACGACTCATGATCGATCGGATTGTAGGGAATTCTATCGTTAAGCAGGGAATAATAAATTTTTTTGCTTCGATAGAACCCCGTTTCCCAAGATTTGGATCCAATGAGTTACAACCACAATATATTTCATACAAGGTTTAGTAATTATACCTTCGTTGGTGGCTCCTTCTTTGGATGATTTTCAAACTGTTTATCAACACTGTTCACGAAAACTGTTCACTGGCACTGTTAATGGCTATTGTTCACCGATACTGTTTACAAGAATTGTTCATAGGGTACTGTTCATATGGCATTGTTCATGGGGTATTGATCGAGCTTGACAGTGTCCACACAAAAGCAGGAGGGGATCACTTTTGTATTGACTACTAGATACTACAAAAGCTTAAGAGGAGGTGGCAGATTTGAGAGGAAAAGTTTTTCTCTCCATTTTTAGGGTTTTGCAGCTAGGGTTTTAATTTGGGTGTTTAGTTCAAAAACTTTAAAATAAATTAAAGCTCTCAAACTAGGGTTGAGCATGAGTAGCAGGTAGAATATATAGGAACCTGCGGGTAGAACCAAAACTAAAACCGGAACCTATCTAGAACCGACACTGTGCGGTTCAAGTTTTGGTTCCTACATGTGGAGGAACCGGAACCTAGAAAAAAGAACCTACAGCAAGTACTTGGCTTGGAAACTGCAATGGGTACCCTGTTTTGGAACTTGTTTTAGAACTTGAGCTGAAATGAAATATCTGTGAAGAATGAGGGGTCTATTGTAATTTTACATATAAAAAATTAAAATGGAAAAAGTTAAATTTTTACAATAACCTAATTAAATAAATATACAATTATACTTATTACATATAAAAACTTTAATATATTATAATATATTAATATTCAAGTTTTGATTAATTAAGTGCATAATTGGAATTATGACCAATTAAAAGTATTTTAATGTTATTAAAAGAATTATTTTTTAATAAAATAGTATATTTGATTGAATACTATTATAATATTTAGTTATTTACTTCAATTATCAAGTTTTAAGTATATTTGTAGTAAATTAGTAATTAATTAATTATATGAAATAAATTGATAAACATTAATACATTACTAGTTAAATGATTACTTAATTAATTATAAATTTATAACATTACATTAGTAATTTAGTACATTACTTAATTAAATAATTATAAATTTACAGTATAATTACTTAATTAATTATAACATTATATTATAAATAAATGATTACTTAATTAATTATAACATTCTATTGTACACATTAGTATAATACTTGATTAAATGATTAAAAATTTAGTTAATTATAATATTACATTAAAAATTTATAGTATGATTACTTAATTCATTATAACATTACATTATATTATGATCACATAATTAATTATAACATTACATAATTAAATGATTAGAAATTTAATTAATTATAACATTACATTATAAATTTATAGTATAATTACTTAATTAATTATAATATTACGTTATAAACAAATGATTACTTAATTAATTATATCATTCCATACATTAGTACAATACTTGATTAAATGATTAGAAATTTAATTAATTATAATATTATATTAAAGATTTATAGAATGATTACTTAATTCATTATAACATTACATTGTAGTATAATCACATAATTAATTATAATATTATATAATTAAATAATTACTTCATTAATTATGACATTATATTATAAACATTAGTAATTTACTGCATTAACACAATATTTAATTAAATGATTAGAAATTTAATTAATTATAACATTATATTATAAATTTATAGTATGATTACTTAATTAATTATAACATTCTATCATAAACATTAATACAATACTTAATTAAATGAATAGAAATTTAATTAATTAAAACATTATATTATAATTAAATAATTACTTAATTAATAATAACATTACAAAATATTATAATCACTTAATTAATTATAACATTACATAGTTAAATGATTACTTAATTAATTATAAATTTATAACATTACATTATAAACATTAGTAATTTACTACGTTAGTACATTACTTAATTAAATGATTAAAAATTTAATTAATTATAACATTACATTATAGATTTATAGTATGATTACTTAATTAATTATAATATTTTGTTATAAACATTAGTACAATACCTAATTAAATGATTAGAAATTTAATTAATGATTAGACATTCATTTATAGTATGATTGTTTAATTAATTGTTTGTGTTTTAGTTTTGATTAAGGAATTTTATGTGAATTGTGATGAATTAATTGAATACAAGTGTTGCCTAGAGATTAGAGGATTTATGAGTCACATTGGACACAAATGAATGAGTAATCAAAATTTTTTAGGGGTGTATTTGTAAACTTTTAGGGTATTTTTGTCATTTTTTAAACTAATAGGGGGTAATTAATTTTTTACAGGGTACCTGGGAAAGGAACCGGAACTTGCATTTTAGATTCGGGTTCCTTGAATTTAAGAACTTGCATTGTGCGGCTCCTATTCTGGTTCTTTTTTTTTTTTTAAACCTATATTGTGCAGTTCCGGTTATAGTTCCCTCAAAAAATGCAAGGTACTTGAAACCGCTCACCCCTATCTCAAACTTGTGCCTAAAAACATGTCTAAAATTAAAACCCAAGGCCTCCTTATATAGTGCAATCCTTAGTACGAATTCAATCAGGAGAATGAATCTCCTAATTCCTTTTTAGGTTGGATTGCAATTCTATTAGGATTTGGAATATGTTTCCCAATTAAACAAATATTCCTATTTATTTAATTCTTATATAAATACATATTCCTAATTAAATAAATATTGCTATTTATTTAATCCACATATATTTATATCTTCATATTTAATTAATGGGTTTTAATATATTTAATTAAATTAAATATATTCCTCCATATTAATTAACATTAATATGAATACAATTTTGCTAAAATTCCTTCAATATTAATATTGAATATTGGTGACAACCTTTACAACAAAATTACCCAAATAACCTTTTTACCCAAAAGGACGAAAATGCCCTTCCAATCTGTTTTCTCTCTTAACTACTTTTAATGTGTGTGACCTGAAGGCTTTTTATATTGGTGGCAGTGTCCTGATAACTAATTAAGCATCAACCAATTAGTGTTCCATACACCAATCAATAGTGGCCTCTAGCAAGACATAATGACTACCTAGCAAATAAAGAATCAGCAAAGTGGCTTGCCTTTTCTATAGTATGGTTACCGTGCAATTCGACCCATTCATCATCTTATATCTCATCAAGGTTTGAAGTACAAAATTAGTGTCTACTTCAAAGTATCAACCTTGACCTGTTTGTATTTGGTTGTCGAATCTACAACTATATAAAATCAGATTCGAGTACCAACTCAATTCCACTATGGCCATAGATTTGCGATCGTAGTTCTTAACCAAATGTCTCACCGAGATAAGATATCCTGTAACCAAGAGTGATGAATCCTTTATTGATCCACCATAGTCATAGTGTACTTCTTGATGTAACCAATCACCACTGTTTTGGCCATCTCTAAGAGAGACGATGTTAGGCTAGTGTCAAATCACATCGATATTTACACATAACGCTCTGGTGATCTCAAGTCGAGGGATCACATGCATCACCATCTATAAGAGGATATATTCCATTGATACCATCTTATATAGAATCCTCTAATGGGTCAGTCTAGTGGACTTGCACAAGCAAGCACCCATGAGCCGTACTAGGTTGATTCTCATAACCTTAACATGTGAGATCTGTCACTACCTTTAGATAGGGTTGTTTAATGTGATGATAGTCTTTCCATATTATCTGTGTCCTAGGTTAGATTTATACTATGACTATGGACAGTTTTAAAACGGTCACCATATATGCTTATAGGGTTCTCACAATTAAGATTTATAATACTTAATTCCCTCATCACAAGTTTCAACCATTCTAAGGACATATACTGTTTTCTTTATATGTAATAAAAGATGCTATAGTATAGATGCTTGTAAATAATCAATGCCTTTTATTCATTATAAATAATGTTTACAAGAGACAAATTATTGGCTTTAATGCACCTATTGTAACACGGATGCAGCCGATTGTCAGCTGATCTGGCCATTTTAGCCAAATCTACAGCTAGAGATTTGTCCGTTGATGACCAGATTTGACTGTTGACAGTGACCATATCTTGGTCGTCAATAACGGACAGATACACGGTGGATCTGGCTGAAAAATGCTAGATCGGTGCATGACCGACCAAATCCAACTAATCGTGTGCCATTTCGACGATTGTCAGCCACCGTCTGGCATGGTGGCCGGCTACCCATAGTCAGTTGGGTGGATAGGGGTGGTTTTGTTAGTTTGTAAACTTTTATTGTGGGGGGGAGTGTTTAGCTAAATTAACAAATGTTTAGGGTTAAAAAATAGTCTAAATATTTTCAAAAAAATGATTTCCAAAATGTACCAAACACATTCTCAGAATCTTATCATATTTGATTTAATCCTAGCATATCCTATTCAGAATAGTTTTTCAGAATATCATATTTCAAATAATATACCAAACAGGCCCTTAACTCTTTCTTTTCAAACAAATTGCCACATCATGTATTCCCTTCACAAACTTCACAACAGTAAGAGAAATGAGAAAACACAAACTAGATTAGATGAAGGTTGAAAGTTGTTGTGATCGTGAGGGAGAGTTTGTTGTTGTTGAAGTTTAATGTGTTCATTTGCTCAGCTAGTTCTCCAGTTGGGGTCTAGAAGATTTCGTTTCCAAATCCTCGTAAAATATATTCAGTCTGTGTTAATGTTGGCAATGTTCCTTGAAAGTTAAAAGAATACCAATCCCAACAATAATTTACTTACAAGTGAGTCATATGAAGTTTTCTTGGAGCCATGCAAGCCAAAACCATCGAGCGTCATGGCTACTAAGAGGTACTCCTCCACAACTTTTAATTTCCCCTTTGTCTTTTCAAAGGAATATATTGCAGCTGCAACTGTAGATGCCTATTTAACTTACAGGATAGCCAAAAAGTTACCGAGTTGAAGTTGCAACTGTCATGGCCGTTTAACTATAGAGATTGCTACTTTCAAGAAGTGACTAAGTTGAAGCAAAATGGATAAATGATTTTCTTGGAGTAGCGTTTGATTGAAAATTGGATAATCATGTCTGAAAGATGTTCATCTCTAGTTATATCTATATGTCTTAGTTACATAGTCACTATCTGTTGAATTTAAGTATTAATTGGAGAACATATACAGGAAGAGAATATTATCATCTAGTAGACAATCCTTTTTTTTTTTTTTTTTTTTGGGCAAAGTGAATTTCATAAAAGAAGAGAAACTATACATAAACTAGAGACATACGCTCAGAAAAGGTCTAAAGAAGGCCAGGAATAGATGTGTCCATCTTTTTAGATCGGCACAGACGCCCTAACGAAGCTTGCAGGCTCAAACCAAACAAAAAAGAGAAAACAGGCACAGGTTCTCGACAAGACTGCACATGCTTAGAACAAACAAAACCAGTTAAATGATCCTTTTCATTTAGCCTGAACTCGTCAATAGTGTAATTTGATTAATATTTAGCCTTTTGCCTATTTAAGTATTAAGGCTTGCAAGTCATAAAGTATGAGTGTGGCATATATATAATGTTAATTAATACAATATTGATTTCGTTTAGATCTTATTATAGTAAAACATCTCTATAGTGATACTTTATATAGGAATAAACTTTATATAGTCATAAAAATTTATATTTCCATTTTGGGATAGTCATAAATAAGAATAAATTCCACATGGTAATAAGTTATAATATTTCTAATTCTCGTTTTAAGGAAAGTTGTCTCCACATAGTAATAACTATTTGTATATTGTAAAAAAATATATGTTATATTATATTAAAGGTTTAAAATGAAATAAAATATTTATTTAAAGTTGTTTGGGACAATGATTTATACTTTAGAGTTGATACCACACCTTTTAACTTATGAGTACATTACTCGCTAGCATAAACATCTTCTTGTTGAAGCCAAAATATTTCTAATGTCTTAAGTATGTTTAGAGCTTTTTGGCACGAAATTTTTTGTATCCCCATACTATTATACTCATGATTATTTCCTTCTAATTGTAGTAATGATTTCTTCTTCAAATAAAACATATATGACTTGTTGTTTATTTGGATGATTGATAAACATATTAATATCCATTCGATTAGTGTGGTGAAGTTGTCGAATATAATCACTCAATTCTACTATGACTCTTTGATTCTCCTCTTCCATTTAATTTATAACTTGTAATTCATTGACATCAAGGGTCCTAATTTTGCAATGTTTAAAACAATTGGTAATTGTCTATAACTTCACATCAATTGACCATGCAACAACTAAATTTAATATTCTATTAAGGACATTTATATTTGCTAATTCCAAGACATGATCTTCTATCATTTATAAGAGTAGGCAATTAAAGCACTAAATTTGAAATCATAATACTATTAAAACATGAATTTAAATCCTAATACTACTAAAACATGAATTATAAAATAAAAAATTTTGGTAACTACACCTCTATTAAGTAATAACCTCATTATAGTAATAAAATTTATTAGTCACACCATTATGATTATAGAGAGGTTTTACTATAATTAGATTTAATAGGGCTAGATTAGATTTTGATTTCTTATATATAGACACACACTATTGATAAGATAAATAATATATATTCTTTAACCTTATAATAAATCAATATAACTTATAAACAAAATGAAAGCACTGTAGATCTTCCACACAAATGGCAAACGTGTAGATCTCATTGATAATTTGCTATATTCAAACTCACTTGGAAACCCTAAACCATTTCGTTTATCATAACAAACAGCCGCGCTCATTTTTTTAACACTAATCACCATCACAAGAGGCCACTTCCAAAAATTAGAGATTGAACAAGAGTTTCTTGTTCGCAATCACTTGACTCGGAATTGATTTATCTAGCGGAACCACGCCATAAAACAAAGTTGAGCACAAGGGAGACTCATGCAACCACCAGACCAACCAGACCAACCAGATCCACAAGCCCCACCAATCCCACTTCCCCCAGCCCCCCCACCCCGCCCCCCACTCCGCCCCCATGCCGCCCTCACAAACTACGGTGATAATGTTCCAGGTTCGTTAATAATGATTTAACTTTTATGACTCTCATCTCCGATATCTATGATCTTTTTGAGTTATTCTTATATATTTCCATTATTATCACTTGTTTTAAACATTCCCCATTATCATCTTGGGAAATTAGCATCCTTTCCCCTTAAATCATACATAAAGATAGTAGAAAACATAGCTTTACCAATAATTTTCATTCTTATTGATTCAATGTTACAACGTTATAACTTACCCCATTGAACACCATTAATTAGATCAGCCTTAAGAAAATGGATTTGATAAAATAGTGTAAGGGTCAGTTTGGTATTGATATAACTTATAAAACAATCACGGTTAACTGTGCTCAAGGAATAATCAGCTGTCATTGGGACAAAAATAATTCCAAACCAGTCTTTAGATGGAGGCCATGATTCAACAAAATTAGTATCTATAGTGTTAGTATCATCATTTTTTTTTTTTTTGGGTAATTTCTCTAAATTATTGTAGTATATATTCTTTTTTCATAAATTTGCTGGAGATTTCAACTCTCTTTTAATTTCCGCCATAAGGAACGGAGGACCAGATATATAAATTTTTAATGAAGGATGGAACAATGATGACGACGGAGATGATTTATAGCTCAAGTTGCAGAGAATTTTGGCTGAAAGAGTTTCTGTTGCCCATGTACAAACATGGTGACATGATTGTTGGTTTTGATACAGAATGGTCACTGAAACATTCCATAGATACTGGTGCCAACGAAACACAAGTTGTTTTGCTGAAGTTATGCAATCAAGCTTACTGTTTGCTGATAAAACTCGATATGTCTTCGACGTCGATTATCGAAGAACTCAGCCGGTTGCTCGTTAACAAGGATTTACTTTTTGCTGGTGTTAACATTCAAAAGGATCTTGAATTGCTGCGAAAAGGGTATGGGCTTGAAATTAAGAGCTATTTGGAGTTGAGTGAATTGGCAGCTCAGATAGTTCACCACCCGCCTCAGCCTCAAATGTTTAACCAGGCGCTGAAATTTTGTACCTACAGTATCAGAGGTTTGGCAAGTGAAATTTTGTCTCAGCCGCTGAGGCCAAGGCCGTTGTGCGTGGCGGAAGCGGACTGGTCTGGGAGTACTCTTACAGAGGAACAGATTGAGTATGCAACAGGTGATGCCTATTTCACATACAAGATTGCGAAGAAGTTACTGATAAATATTGGACTTAAATATTAGTGTTAAGCTTTTTACCACTCGATCGTAGTATTGAAGTCAAAGTCTTAAGTTTTTGAATCCTTACATTTCAATTGAATAAAGAAGAGCATCCAAATTTTATGTGAGAAGGTTTATTGGACTTTTTATTTTTTAAGTAATGATTGGGGGTGTCTAAATTAAATTACGCGTACCTTAATTAATTCCTAGGAACTTTGGAATTACCAACCGAGTAAGGGCTCTAATGATCATCTCTATTAGATATCGATGAGGGACTCGAACTTAAGATATCTTAAGTAATATACTTAAGAGTCTCTATCGAACCACTCAGTCACACAGAGTTTCGTTTATTGGACTTAAAACTTACTAGTTTAAGTTTTTAAGTCAATTAATAACTTTACAATAAGTTATCAGGAGAGGTAAAAAAAAAAAGCTTTATGATATATATTTCATTTCATGCTTGTTTGGAGATTAAATATCTGCATGTATATTGTGATCTTTTGGAATAATATTATGAAAATAATGGAGAACATGTATGGTGATTCCATTTTGAACTTGTTTTCAGTCCACTAGCCTTTGTTATGGATTATTTTGTTGAAGAGTAAAAGATGTGTTGAGCTAGAATTGTTAGAAATGATTATTTGAAATAAATATTGAATCTATATAAAGATATAAATTATTTGAGTTAACGACTTTTTCTCATCCAAGGTTGGCCTTAATTAACAACACTTTTCCACCTAAAAGGTTTCAAACTATCACTTTCTCACCCAAAGTTTATATTCCATTAACACTCAAAACACATTTTATTTTCTAAGCCGGTGTTTAGCAAGTTACCAGGAGTTATGGTTAGAGGAGTTTTGTAAAGTAGAGGTCGATAGATCGAATGGTGTGACCGATTGAATATTCGCTATCAGAATATATCGAAAATCAGATAAGAATAGGAAACCCTAGTTTTGCGGTGACCAACAATCGATAAAAAATCAAGTGTCACAATGAGATGAGTTTTGTAGAGAGGAGACCAGAGTTTCAAATGGTGATAATAGAGAAAATTTTCACCGTCGAAATCGGCTTTAAGTAGTAATGAAATATTATTTTGGGTGGAAAAGTGGTATTTTAAAACTTTTTGGATGAGATAGTGTCATTAAGGCAAACCTTGGGTGGGAAAAAGTCGTTTACTCAAATTATTTTGTACATGTTTTATATGCATGACAAGAGTTTTACATATAGGATATAATCATGAGATCCTTTTAACTCTATATTTGTATGTTTACAATGCTTTAATTTGAAGTTGAACCTTGGTCATCAAAATAAAACATTTGAATTAGTTTTTTAGTGCCTTTAAAATAAATTGATACCTATTAATACCATATTATCCTTACCAATTACCACAACACAACGTAATACACAGAGAAAGTTGAGGTAAAAAAAGAGCCACAGTCCTCTGAAATAGATATGTATTACATTGTAAATTCAAATTTAGATTGACTAATGTAAATGCATGCTTAGTAAATTGAAGCAATATGCATTAATCAGAGTTGGATAATCGAGGCTGACTCCAAGCATGCATGCTTAATTAATTAAAGCAGTAAAGGCACAACTTGTTGGAAAATCAGAATATGTTGTGATACTATGCTGAAAATCAGAAGAGTAAAAAAAAAAAAAACATTAAAATAAAGAACAAGAACAAAACAACTTGCAAAGGCACACGATATATTTAGTTTGGCATAACTTGTCTACATCCACGGATGAGAGTGTTTTCACTATAATAATATGAATATGATACAAATGTTTCATCATACCATCAACTTAATACCTTTACTTAGGTGTATATCTTATTCCTATGGTGTTTAATATCTATGTGGTATTTTCCCAATATCCTGTGGTACCCTTACATAAAAACCCTTTGTATTCTCACATTCTCTCATTCTTTACTTCTCTCTCATAACCTTGAATTGGTTCTAACTCTCCTATTTATAGGTAAAATAGGGCATTCTTATTCAACTAGAATTCATATTTCTATTCCTAATAAAACTTCTCTAATTTAAATCATTCTTCTATTTTAACTCAAATAAAGTCCTAAATCAATTATTCTTTCCTAATACATCTCACAATAAAAAAGGAAAACAATTATTCCCAATTATAAATTCTTAAACTAGAAATTTGCTTAAAACCTAATTTTTTTTCTTTCTTTTTGTTTGCCTTTTATTCCTGCTTGCCTTTTCTCTTTGATTTCCTTTTCTTCGTTAATTACCAAAAAAAAAAAAAAAAATGTTCATATTCCAACACAACTAAATATGAAGAGACAGACAAACAGACTGGTTTAGCATGAAAAGGAGAGACTCTTAAGCAGATCAATCGTTACTAATTCCATATAAATACTGAATGGTTTGTCTCATTAAATCACTACCTACAATACTGTCCTTCCTTCGTAATGATTAAAATTTTCGTTTTGGATCATAACATGGAACATACTTCTTTTTTGAATGAGGATGGTATAAAGATAGAGACAACAGTATTTTATGATGATAATAGCATCCCAGAAAGCTGCCTCAAAAGGATTTTTCAGAATATGTGTGAAAGCGGTGACATGATTATTGGGTTTGGCACAAAATGGTCGCATATGGAACCTCGTGTTGTCTTACTGAAGCTTTGCACTCAGGTTGGTTGTGTGCTAGTGCGGCTTTCAAGATACAATAGCGGTCCATCATACCTGAAACATTTCCTCAGTAACGAGGACATAGTTTTTGCCGGTGTTCATATAAAAAAAGACATCAAAAAGCTGCAAAAAGACTATGGGATTGACATTAAAAATGTTGTAGATTTAAGCGAATTGGCAGCTTCTGTACTTCACCAGCCCCGCCTACTTGCTTATAGTGTGAGAGGCTTGGCAAGTGAAGTTTTGTTACAACCATGGAAGCCAAGATCCTGGAATATGGTAAAGGCTGCTTGGTACGCAGTACCACTAATTGATCATGAGATGATTCAGTGTGCGACAGTTGATGTCTATGTTGCATATAAGATTGCCAAGAAGTTGATAGGTTGATTGTGGTTGAAGAAATGTTCACTATATTATGTCTCTATTGCCTTAATTTTTGTGTAACCTGCAGTCCATGTTTAAAGAGAAGCATTTTATTTTGTCATTGTTTTTACTAGTGTTCAGTGTTATTATGATTTTCTTTTTGCAATTTTCATAGTATCTCAAGCTGGCACATCATAGAAGTTGAGTTTTGTTATAACCTTTTCTCGTCACTTCTTTTTTTATTTGCATTTGGGTTCAATAATTAAAGATGTATATTTGGGGCTCACTAGCCAATTGAAATTGTGAATTTCAGCAGTAAAACGAAAAAAAAAACAAAGAAAATCATGCTCTTTTAGCTGTGGTACATGCATGTTCTTTAGAATTTATTCTTCAGAATATATTTCTCTTCAAGGAAAATAAGAACTTAGCTTTGCATTTTTTTCAACCATCTAATAGTTACTAGATATTATCTTAATTTTAATGGAAAATAATTAATAAATTAATAGCAATATATTTTCCATTTACCCTTCCATTAATTACCCTAACAACATAAAACAACATTATAATTTATATTAGATCTTGGGGTAGATGTTTGTATTAAGTTCTAAGAAGTCAAAATTACTCAATATTGATAATTAAGGAAAATGATAATAATTTGAAAAGTACTCTGGCTAGGTCAAACTTTAAATCTAAGTTGAGTTTACTGATTAAAAGAGTTAAACGAATTTTTTCCACCCAAATAATGGCCTAATAACATTTTTTCACCTACCGACTTTTAAAATACCACTTTATTATCAAAGTTTATATTCCGATGACTAATAGAGAGCAAACTCGGTCCAGACTATTAGGACTTTTAAAGAGGGGAGACCGATGAGTATTTTGATAGTGGAAGGTTGAATTTTGGTGGTTGAGATTGATCGAAATTTGAATTGGGAGGGGTGACTGTGTTAACCTTAATCACTTGATTATCGGCAATTAGCAGAGTCGAAGGGAGTAGGGTTTGAAAGGTTTTGGTGAGTGATGATCATGAAAAGAATAGCAGTGACGTGAAATTGCAACTATGCCGAAATCATAAATAGAATATAAATAGTAAGAAGTGTTTTAAAAGTCAATGGGCAAGAAAGGGTTATTAAGTCATTATTTGCGTGCAAAAAAGTCGTTTACTCGTGATTAAAATAATTGGATGCCACTGGGGCATGCATGAATCACAAGCAATATTATTAACATTGGATAACATCACTTTCCCACCCGAGGTTTGGTGAGACGACACTTTCCCACCTATTAAGTTTCAAAATAACACTTTCCCACCCTTTATCAGGTTCTGTTAGTATTTTTTATTAATATTTAACTAAAAAAATGAAAATAACATTAAATATTCTATTTCTTAATAGCTTCTTGGCTACTCTTTCATAATCTATTAAGATTTTCTATTTAATTAGTAAAAATGAAAAACATTATATTCTGAAAAACATTATAAATTTAGTAGATTATTGAATAATAATGATGAGATATTGATGACATTATTAATAAATAACTATTAACGTCATTTAACTTTAATCCATAACATTACTCTTAACTTTTTAGTTAGGGTTAACTATTTTTTCTTTTTTAACTTTTTAATATCAAACTTTTTGCTAATTAAAAAATAATAAATATTTAAAGGTATTTTCATCTTTTCAGTCAGATATTAACATAAACATAATAGAACTTGATGAAAGGTGGGAAAATATCATTTTGAAATTTAACGGATGAGAAAGTGTCATTTTGCCAAACCTTAGGTGGGAAAATGTCGTTCTCCCTACTAACATCCAGGAAAACATTCTATTTCTTTCCTATATGATTTTGATATATATTATTTGAAGAGTTAGAAGGGCTATGTACAATACTTGAGATTTAGGACCAGATAACAATGAGAATTTATATATATTGGACGGTCAGCTTGATCAAATCAGTTGATGCTTAGAAATGCATTTTTTCAACAAAATAATAATAATAATAATAATAAAAAAATCAAAGCTGTATTATTGGAATGGAAGCCACACGTTCATGATTCATGGAGCAAGAAAAACTTTGGAACAATGGAACATTGGGAATCAGCTAGATTTAATTAATGAGAGGCACTGCGATTGCAGTTCCCGGAAAGGAAAAGAATCCCAATAGTTAAAAACTCTGTATAAATATTAAGTTGTATATTATAGTCTCACCAGATCAAAGCTTTCAAGGCATTAACCTTCTTCCTACTTGATAAAAATGGCAACGCCAATTCATATTTATGAGTTTTTAATGGAGGATGGTACAATGCTATCGACTGAAATTTTTTACGATCAACCTAATGATTGGAATAGCAGCAAAAGCCGCCTCAATCTATGGTTGAAGCATATGTATGAGCAGGGTGAGATGATAGTAGCTAGGATTTGACACAGAATGGACGTTTAAGCATTCTGATATTTGTTATAAAATAGGAGTGAAAGTTGCCTTATTGAAGCTCTGCACTCAAGCTGATTGTGCGCTAATAAAGCTTCGGGATGACCTTGATACGAGATTACCCCTTAAAAATTTCCTGATTAACAAGGACACAGTGATTGCTGGTGTTCATATCAAGGAAGACATTAACAACCTGCAGTCAGATTTCGGGACTTACATAAGAAATGCTGTAGATTTGAGCGACTTGGCGGAAACTGTGCTTCACCAGCCGCGCCTCACTGCCTATGGTGTGAGAGGCCTGGCAAGTGAAGTTTTGTTAGAACCATGGAAACCGAGACCTTTTAACATGGCGAATGCTGATTGGTGCGCAACTCCTCTCTCAGACGAGCAGATTAATGCATATGCTGCATACAAAATTGCGAAAAAGTTACTCTCTTAGTTGCAGGTCAAGAAATGTATTTATGTTACAGAGAGAGTATTGTATCCAGCTAGCTTGCAGATGTTCAAAAATGGTTCTTGTCACATTTTGATCACTTCTCTCATTAGTGAATAACTATTTTCATTGAAAGATGGAGGCACGTCTTGCTGTCTAATGGTGCTTTTTTTTTTTTTTTTAATCTTTATCGTTGTTTTACCAATCTAATTATCCATTATTTTGATCTTCTTTCTGACTGCATATATATATCAAAATTCATTTTCAAGTGATATTTATTAACATTATGTCAGTTTATTCTTTTTTCCTTTTTCATTTTTTTTATGGGTAATAATTAAGAGGTGTATATCTCAGTGCCCACTAATTGAACTTGCGCGATTCAGCATTAAATTAAGATATAAAAAAAATCATGTGATTTTCATCTGTAGTATCTCTTTTAGAACTTAATTATTCCTTCATTTTTATGTTTCTTTATCACCTGGTTTCATGCACAATCATGGATCCCACAGATGTGGTTGAGGAAAAATTAACAAAAATAAAAAATAAAAAGGGGTTCCTGATGGAGGATGTTTACAACTTTAAACCTGCATGCATTGAGAATGATGCGAATTTCAGAGAAGATTTGGATCTTTTTGCTCCTAATCATAAACAATACGATGGGTTTACATATCCCAACCCTCTGATAATTGATTTGATAAATATTTTTTATTATAGACGATAGATATAGTGAATTAATTCCTCAATTCAACTGTCATACTATTACTCTGAAATCAGCATTTTAAAACCCGCCCAGCCGTTTGAACCAGTTGAACTAGGAATTGGGATTTGGGGCCTTCATCGGGCCATTACCAATTTTGATTATTTGTGACAAACCCTATAGATTAGGATGACGATTGCGAACAATTGTTGGTTGCGATGTTGGGGGTTTTAAAGAGGAAGGGCTGGTGAGTCGAAAGGTGGTGACGGGGTCATTTCCGATAAGTGAAACGATCTAAAATTAAAAAAACCGATCAGTGGTAACAACAAGCTATTGTCGACGATTGACGAGTTGAACGGGGGGTGGGTAGATGGGTTTTGGTCAGGAGCTAAGGTGAGTTTTTGTGATGATGGGGTGTGTTGTTAACGTTGGAACATGCCCTATTTGGCCAAGATTGTTTCCGCTGACGATGTAATTTGGGGTGTTTTGTGGGATTTCAAACCCTTGGACATGCTGACATCATCAATTTGACCAAGTTCAATCATTCAACCCTGAGACCCAACCATAGAATTTAAATTCAGAGTCTGAATTTAAAGGTCTATAGAATTTTTATGGAGGTCTAAGCACATGCATATTCTTAGGTTCCAATTCCATATTCTTTTCTTTTAAAACGCATTCAATCATGCAACTCACATGCAAAAGTAAGACACTTTAATTATGGATAACAAAAATAATTAAAATAATATAAGCTTTATTTGAAGCCTTTCAAACAAGATAAATGTTTAAATTTACTTCAAAAATTCAATTAAACTTTATTTTCTAGATTCTTACACTTCTTAAAACTTTATATAGGTCCGAGTTCTCATACAACAAAACAAAGAATAACAATTTCCCAACCCAAGGTTTAGCGTAATTAATTTTCCACCCAAAAAGTTTGAAATTTTTTCCATCTATCATTATTAATTAAGATCTATCTATTACTCTGTTAAGTTTTAACTGCAAAGGACAAAATGGTAAATTGATAAACCCAAACCTTTTTATTTTTGGGATCGACATGATGTATTGTTTTTCTTTAACAACTGACTGCGATGGACACAGCCACACCCGATAGGAACAATCTTGATCGAGACATTCTCACCTCAATAAGAGAATAGAACAAAACAGCTACAAGCTGACCACTTTTTTCTGAAACAAACAGTTGAGTTGCAAAAATGTTACAAGACGATGATATCTTAAAAGGCCTATTGGAACAACTACAAATCCCCCCACAAAACTCAATCCAAAGAATCCCCCAATGGTAACAATAAGTCACTCTCACTCTCTCCCCAACCCCAAAAACGACACTGAATCCTGCATTTCCCCTCCTGTTAACCACGAAAATCTCCAAATCCTATTACACAACACCCATCATCAAAATCGTCGTCACCTCCACCGCCGTCTTTGTCACTATCGTCGTGTTATTTGAGTTCTGAGAAGGTCGAGAATGGGTGGTTAGATTATGGGCTTTGAGGTTTTATGGGCCGAGATTTGTAGTTTCATTTCTTTGTTTGGGAATAAAGACGGTGCGAGTAAAGAAGCGTTTTGGACATTCGATCGAGTTGCGTGCATAGCTGTCTTGGTGATATGGTGGTGGTTGTGCCGACGGCGGCAGAATCAGAGAGAGAGAGAGAGAAAGGGTAGTAGAGCACTTGCAGTTGATTATCAGAGAAAAATGAGGTCAGGGTTAATTGGGTTATTATCATCTTTAAGGTTATTTTCTTCTTTACAGATTATACCATCTCAATTACCAACCGGAGGAAATTATTTTTCACAAACTGTTTGGGTGGAAAATAACTATGCCAAACCTTGGGTGGGAAATTGTTATTCCCCCCTACAACAAAATTCTTTTAAATCTAAAACTAGTGGGTTTCTGATAACGTGTCAACAGATCGTGGTGCCTTCCAGCAGTTTATATTATACGCGACCGCACTAGATCAGCATTTTTTTTTTTCACAGTGCAAAGCAAACGACGGCTAACGAAACTGAGGCGATCAAATACGACACACAACACTTTTGAAGAAGAAATTTCAAAACTTAAAACCTCTTTCAACTCAATAAATTATTTTTAAATTTAAAAAAAAAAAAAAGAGGACAAAAAGATCCTGATTTTCTCAAGAAAAATTTATTTATTTTCTCGAGAATTTGTGCAATTATAATGAAATTGACGCCATATTTTTCCAGTTTCTTACTGATCTTATTGCTCTCGGTTCAATTTCGGGCTTCGTTCGGATTGCACTCGACCGACCAGGCCTATGTGACGCTACTGTACGGCGATGAGTTTCTATTGGGTGTTAGGGTTTTGGGGAAGTCAATACGCGATACTGGATCCACGAAAGACATGGTTGTTTTGGTCTCTGATGGTGTCTCCGGTTACGCTAAGAAGCTTCTTCAGGTAATTTAATCAAGTGAATTTGAAAGTCGGGACTTTTTTGTTGATTAAAATGGGAAGTCGAAGGAAAGTTATTGATTTATTTCAAGATAGAGTGGCAATTTTTAATCTTTATCTGCATTTAAACTAGTTAAGGACTTTTTTTAACCAATTGATATTACTTATACTCTTTAACTTTCATTTTTTTTTTTTGTGGGATTTATTAATGAAGTTAATAATTTAGTTGGCTGATAAGTCAGTTATTAGAAAAATATTACTTGAAATTTAAGTTCTGAGCTTTTAACATATTACTTGGTGGAGAATTTTGCAGGCAGATGGGTGGAAGGTGGAGGAGATAAGTTTATTGACGAATCCAAATCAAGTGCGTCCGAAAAGGTTTTGGGGCGTCTATACTAAGCTTAAGATTTTCAATATGACTAACTACAGAAAAGGTATGGTTTTGTTTGTTTTCATGGGAATAATTGTGTGTCTGGTCTGTAGATGTAAAGTTAGAAAATAGGCTTTAGTTATAGGTTGTATGTGTTGTGATTGGATTTGCTTTGTTAGAATTTTCATTTACATATGAGTAGCTTGTACATAAATGGGAATAATGAGGAACCAGTGTTCTGTACAATGCCACTTGATATGACCACTGGACAGTCCCTTTAAATGTAATGTGTTCCTTTTTCCAAGAATCATTTGGATACTAG
Organism: Pistacia vera; assembly: GCF_008641045.1. NCBI lineage: Eukaryota > Viridiplantae > Streptophyta > Magnoliopsida > Sapindales > Anacardiaceae > Pistacia > Pistacia vera. The sequence continues at coordinate 801,337 of NW_022196238.1, forward strand.
AACGCTGGATAATGGTCTGGCGGCGGGAGATCATTTTATTTGAAAAACTTCTATTTCTGTGGACTACTCTTTTTGGATTCCTTGTCTTACCTGGTAAAGTGATTACGATGTGTGGATTGTTTGGAGCATGTTCTCTTTATTTTGTTTTTCTGGGAGAAAGTTATTTTTCCTTAGTTTCTTTGTTCTATGAAAGAATAAGAGCATGAGCTGTTGTGTTTTACTGGATTTTTAAATTAAAGCATTTTGTTGATGCATGTAATTCAGTTTTCTTCTATGTTTATGATGGGTCTAGCATTTAGATTGTTATATATGAGGCTTTTCCCACATTCTTTCAGCAAAGAAATATTAGCTTTTTAATTTCTGCAATTTAAGTTTGAGTTCATCTATCTTTTTTACTTTTAACCAATGAGGTTTTTGTTTATGCAGTTGTTACTTGATGCTGATAATATTGTGGTCAAGAACATGAGGATCTTTTCAGATGTCGAAAATTCTGTGCTAACCTGAAGCATTCTGAGAGGCTAAATTCAGGGGTCATGGTTGTTGAACCGTCAGAAACAGTTTTCAATGAATAGATGAGCAAAGTGAACACGTTCATTCATACACTGGAGGTAAGGCATTTCTTGGGTGTTGTTGTGGTTATAATCCACTGCCTCTCTCTTTCTAGCAAATTTATGCTTTCATCCAATTTGTTTGGGATGGTTATTCATTAATTGGTTAATTAACCTTTTAATCTTTGTGTTTTTGCATTAAGAAAAAGCCTAAAAAATGTTGTAAAGTTACGAATTGACATTTAAAATATCTATGTGTAGCCAGAGTTTCCCAATTTAATTAGGAGGAAGAAATTCTGGTGAAACCTACGTGGTAACAGCAGTTATGGTGGTTATGTCAGCTGTATCCATTTAAGACAAAGCGAGTTGCAATATTTGTGTTTCCAGAATGTTTTCTAATGTATTTGTAATTGGGTTTGCATGATAATAATGTATTGTCAGTATCCTGATATTGAGCTTCACTATGTGTTAGTGTACGTTATGCAAATAACATATAGAATGAGTAAATATCAGATTACCATGGGTCTAGCTGTGTTCGTATTCAAAGTTGGCTATGGTATCCCAATTCGAACGTGTTGGTTGCCATTGCTTAACTTTGATGAAATGAAAGCTTGTGGTTGTTTGAGTTCATATTGAACAGTCTCTTTCTCTCTCTGTTTCTCTCTAATGTTCTATTGCAGGTGATCAGGGTTTCTAAATTCATATTCCCTGATTTTCCCAATGCACATGTTTTTGAGCCAAATTTATCCCCTGAGATGTTGAAGTCAGACCTGTTCCTGATATGGAGCGACTCTCTACTCTATACAATGCAGATGTTGGCCTACATGCTTGCAAATAAGGTATGAAAATTATAGATGTTAGGATGACTTATGTCATGATGCTGGTATAGTTGAAATATTTGATGCCATCATAGTAATGACTATTTCTCTTGCACTTTGATCTCATGTTTAAAAGCAAGTTAAGAGATGGGTGCAATTTCAGAAATGTTGATGACTTGTTTATTTTTTTAGGGTTTTTTTTTTTTTTTTTTTTAATTTATTATTATTTTTTAATTCTTTAACATTTTATCTCTATAATGGGCTTTCATATTCATAAATCATTGAAAATTTTGATTAAGCGTAGATAACCTATTAGCATGTAAGGATAAATTACTTCATACTTATAACTGGACACCAAGATCACGGAAGAAACTTAGTTTGAATGCTGAATAAACACTAACCTGTTTATGAAATTTCCTATATTTAAATTGTGAAGATCTTTCTGTTTCCGTTGTTGGTTGTTTATTATGGCATTCGTTAAATTAATAAAGCGAGGAATATATCTATTTCATTTACTTTTCTGATTAAAATATCCTTATACTTTTATTGAATTGTATATGCAGTGGATGGTAAATGGACTGACTCCGTGTTTATCACTATACACTCTGGTCGCTTAAACCTTGGGACTGGTGGACATCTTGGCTATTAAAACCTGTTGATGTCTGGCAGGTATTTCTCTCTACTGCTTTACCTATAATTGTGCAATTTTTAATATGTTTTTTTTTTTATCTGCTTGGTGTTTGTTGGGAAGAGAGGATTGGAGGCTGTTGCATTGTGGTTTATATAGGTTGCGTGCAGTTCTTACGTGATCATTACTGTTTTATTTTATGGTGCTAGTACTAACTAAGTCTGTATCTTTGTGTAATAGTATCGAGGTAGAAGTTTATGTTGTCTTTTAGTTTTATGAAATAAAAAGATACGTCTAATCAGTGCAGTTTCCTCCAATTTTATGATTCAACCTTAGTTTTTAATGCTGTAGGACGTCGAAATAAGGCTGAGGAAACTCGTCCTGGAACGGGAGGGGGTGGAAATCCAAATGATGATGTTTTGGTCAAAGTCCTTTTCCTGTTACCGCTTTGTGCTCTGCTTTTCTGTTACTACCGTTCTTTCCTTCAGGTTAGTGCTTACAGTTCTTTTTTTTTCCAGACATAAGCCAGTAAAATGTTGTCTTTTCGATCTCAAAAAAAAAAAAAAAAAAAAAAATATTTGGTGCAGATACGGGAGCACTTCAGCTCACTTTGTAGAAGTTCACTATGTGATCAGATTAGGCTACTTTACTTCAAAATCGATCTTGTGGAGCACTGGTATAGCAGTGTGTCGTCATCATCTGCTAATAATTCCAACCACCATGTTAGTTCCTCTTCCCCTAAGTAATTTTAGTTCATATTGCTTTAAGTTCTTTTAGTCAAATGATGTGCTCGTGACATTTTCAGTTTTGCATGTTGGATGGCCTCAGTAATTCTAAATATTGAATCTCAGTTTTAGTATGCTGAAACTCTTTATTGTGATGTATACAGTTTTCTAATGGTGCACAGTTGAAGGTGCCTGGCTATCGGGTGGAATTTCAATCTTCGTGTGCTTTATGGTTGCCCTGTTGTCCCTTGGCCTGTCTTTTGCAATGTGCCTCGGCAAGTGATGCCATGGACTGGTTTGCTGTTGGTATATGAGTGGACTTTCACACTCTTCTTTCTTTTATTTGGAGGTTTTCTCCATTTGATTACAATGGGGAAGGACAGTGGCATTCCAAGCAGGATCCTTCTCTTTCATAGAGACTCTTTTGAGATGACTCTGGAAAAGGTGTGTAATTTTCACTATGTACGAGGGGGGGTTATTGGGGGTATGGAATAAAAGATGCCAGTGCTTTTGAATGAAATACACACTGTGGTTCCTTCGTTTTTGTCTTAACTAGAAGTTGTTACTTTTGTATGTGTTTCAGGTCATCAGCGGCAGGCATCGGCTTGTGATTTTGTTACATGGTATTACGGAATCGGGATGGCATTTTTGGCTGTAGCTGTCCCTTCTTTACCATTTTATTTGGAACACGCTTTGTTTTTGAGGATTTTGCTTTGATAATGGTTTGCATTGTGATCTGAGTGTATGATTTTGTTGTTGTGGTTTGTTTAAACAATTGGAATTTGGAAGAAAACAAAATGTTGCAGGTTGCAGCATTGATTCCTGTAACTTGCTTGTGATAATGATTTCAGTGGGATGAAAACTTAAGTTAGGGTACTTTCTTTGGTCTTGTTTGATAGATTAAAGAGAACAAGAACTAAGAAAAGGTATTATGTCCATTTGAGCAGGTTAGGATTGATGGTTGCGGGAGGCATAGTTTTGGCATTTCATGACATACGCTTCAGAGCACTTGCAATTAGGTCATTTTTTAGAGGCTCGAAGACCGGGACTCCACACGACCAGGGATTGCATGTTTCTTATGCTGACAAAAGGTTCAAAGTGATTATGTAAGTTAAATGCAATGTATTTTTCCTGTAATTCATTAACATGTAAAATATTGCCGAATAATTTCAGTTAGATTGCCTTATTTCATCAGGGTTTTTTTTGTACTTTTCTAGAACAATTTTTTTTTTTTTTTTTTTTTCCCCCACAATCTCAGTTTTCCCTCAAAGAGTTTTTATTGTCCTTGTGAGTAGAATAGAATAGGTTAAGGTTGGTTATGATGAATTGATAAATGGGGTCAAATCATAGTGGGTGCACGCCTAGATTATTCCAATTGAAAGAAACTCCATGGAAAAAAAAAACAAAGAATGAATCATATGGAGTTGTTTGTGTCAGGTAACGTGACACTTTAATTGTGAAAACTACTAGCTGTTTTGGAAACCGACAATGGCTGCTTGTCTTTGGAGTTTTGTCAATGATATGCTTTGAAAGGATCAAATATAACGTGACATTTTTGTTTGTTCTTTATAAGCTTTTGGGCGTATGACCCTACCCATTGTTGTAAGAGTAGAAGCTTGGAAAGAGACTTCCAAAATCAAAAGCATTCTGAACAATAAATATCGGTAAATAATCTAATCTTATAAGTTTTTTCTCACAACTTCAACATGACAGTAACAGTCAATTAGATAAGAGGGATTTATTGTGAGCAAATGAGATCTAATTGTAAGTTAATCAATTGTGAGATATTACGTTAGAGTTATAAGAAAAAATTTGAGATTGGGTTGTAAGTGTAGTATTGTCCCATTCCAAAAAGATACTTACATTATACAGTATTATTCACACTTTTTGGCCTCCCATTTTAAACATTCAGCAAGGCACATCATTTCAAAATATAATCTTAACTTTGTTAACTATCGGATTAATATTTGAACATTTTAGGTTCTAATCAGTGGCGGATCCAGCCACTCATGGCCCACCTTCAATTTTTTTTTTTTAATATTAATATGTAAATTTATATATTTTGGCCTACCCTAAAAAAAAATTAATGGACAAAAATAGTAATATATAATAAATTTTTATTTTGGCCCACTCTAAAAGAAATTCCTGGATCCGCTACTGGTTCTAATCCTCAAATTCTTTACAAAATTAGGTTCATTAGCATATATAACCCTTCTCTATTATGCAAGTGTCATTCTCGGCCACCATTGGGTGGTATGATAATAAAAGAGCAAAGGGAGGTTTTTATGAGCTTTTGAGTTTGAGTTTTCTCATCCTTAACCAGTAATAGAGGTGGTCAGTGGCTATTGGGACTCTTATTTGACCAGTAGTTTTAACTTTCAAGACCTTGAAAGATTAGTTGAGGTATGCGTAAGTTGGCTTGAACAGCTCAAGTGATCAATCATTCTCAAATTTTATTACAATGTCTTATTGACAAATTACAAGTATATCACGTTATTTGTATTTGATACGATAAAACTATATAAAATTATAGATGCATTAATACCTGATATATGAGTAATGTTACAGTTACCGAAAGGAGCGTACCAAATTTATGCATTGAATGACGTGATGTAATTTTGACCATTGATTAATATTAATTCATAATTAATCAACGGTCAGAATTGTGTCACGTCATTCGATGCACTACTTTCTATGACTGTATTATTTTCCCAAATTATATAACCTCACAATCAATTGACCATCCAACTTAGCCAATAGCCACCACACTGGTGAAGTCAATGGAGGATGATAATTATTCTGTTGGTAACAGAATAAACGGATATAAAAAGCTTTCGGGTCACCTCCCTTTTTGCTTTACAAAATCAATAAAAAAACAGCAGCCTCCTCCTCCATTAGCAGCAATGCATGCACCCATATATTAAAGATTCAAAGTTTCTTCACAAACCCAATTTACCAAATTTTTTTAATCAATATTTTAGAAGGCAACGGCAACCCACAGCAAAAGAAAATAAATAATTAAAAATCCTAAAGTGATATCACCATTTCCACTAGTACTAAGTCAAAACTTTAAGTGGGTATCTAATTTTTCTTCGAAATCTTCTTTTTTATTTTTTTTATTTTGTTTATTTTATGATCTGGATATCCAAACCAGTTCATACATATTTTAACTAATCACCTGGGATAGTGGAACTATCGGTTAGGTGCGAGTTTTAGTGTCACCCTTAGTAGCAACTGTGGAAACCAATTTATGCATACTTTAACTAATCATCTGAGATACTGAAATTATCGGTTGGGTACGAGCTTTAGTGCCACCTCTAATAGCATCTGCGAAAACTCGAACTCGAGAGACCATGTTAAATTCTACTCTTGCTCTTTTACCCTCAATAAAATTTAAATTTGGGATATTATATTATATCATCCTCTTCCTCTTTTACTATTAGACCACCATTGATGGTTAAAATCTTTTTCTTCTTCTTCAGTTTCTGGTGAACTGTCGCTTGAACGAATCCGCACAATAGTGTTAAGACGCTTGAACGAATCCACCATTTTGTAGAATACTATTAACTTTGGTCTTTGATGAGTCATGAACCAATAGAAAATTACTAATTGATGATGTTAATTTTGTATTCTACTTTTTCTTTTTGAGTTGGACGTCGTTTTCCCACTGAACAAAGAAGACACATGTCAACTAACTCAAGTTGGATTAATTATCAAAAGAAAAAAAAGGAGACGATGAAAGTTGGACTTTAGTGAGNGAACGAATCCACCATTTTGTAGAATACTATTAACTTTGGTCTTTGATGAGTCATGAACCAATAGAAAATTACTAATTGATGATGTTAATTTTGTATTCTACTTTTTCTTTTTGAGTTGCACGTCGTTTTCCCACTGAACAAAGAAGACACATGTCAACTAACTCAAGTTGGATTAATTATCAAAAGAAAAAAAAAAAAAAAAGGAGACGATGAAAGTTGGACTTTAGTGAGCCCTCATCCTTATCCTGATGAAAAGATAATTGCAGAGAGCTACAAATTTGTACCTGTATTCAAGCTCCTTTTTTACATTGGGAAAAAAGATTCCATTGAAAAAACTTCATTTCTTCTATATATTCAAGGGGCAGATGTCCCCATTTGTTGACCAACTATGTCACAAACATGAATTATCTTCGAGTAAACGACTTTTCCCCACTCAAGGTTTGCTTTAATAAACTTTTGCACCCAAAAAGTTTCAATATATCATTTCTTCACCCAAAGTTTATATTCCATTAATACTCAAAATACATTTCACTTTCTCAGTCGATGTTCAGCGAGTTGTCAAGAGCCAAGTTAAGAGAGGTTTTGTAGAGTAGAGGTTAATGGATTGAGTGGTGGTGACCATTGAATATTCGTCACCGGAATCAATAGAAAATCAACTAAGAATAGGAAACCCTAACTTTGTAGTGACTGACAATTGGCGAGAAATTAGGTATCGAAGTGAAAGGGGTTTTGTAGGGAGAAGACCGGAGGTTCAATGGTGGTGTCGAAGAGAATTTTTGCCATCGAAATCGGCTTTGGGTATTAACAGAATATAAACTTTAAGTGGAAAAATGGTATTTTAAAACTTTTTGGGTGGGAAAATGTCATTGAGGCAAACCTTGGGAGGACAAAAGTCGTTTTACTTATTTTCTTCATCGTAATCTCTCTCTGCTTGCTTCATTGCCACTGCAACTACACAACACATAAAAATGATCACTTGATCATCAATTTGACTACCTTTTTGTTCAATCTCTAGCTAAGGTTATATAAGAAGGTAAATTAATGAGGATTTTAATACATTATCCCATAGATTTTCTCCCTAAGTATTTGGAGTCTGGGCCGCAGAAACCCGCCTTTAAGAGCAAGACACTTGTAATTTTCCAGGATACCGATGGAATTATCAGATATCACACTGCCCAGTTTCCCATTGGAGCATGAAAATTTGAAGTACCAATGAGAAAACGCACTTAAAAAAGAAAGTTACATATGTAATTCTGATACTTAGAGAAATCTTGAAGTTGACTTTTAATAGATGCTTAGATTCACCAATAAAAGATTTGGATAAAGAATATTTGCAGACTCCATAACATTAAGTTTTATTATCTGGATTGATGAGCTAGCCTTAAAACTTTTTTTTCCATACTTTTCAGAAGTCAGAACCCGCATATATTCTTCTACTGTTATTATTCTCCCCATATGAAATCTCTTACTTGTGCAGTTTTTTATAAACATTCCCATTTCAGGTTTTCAACTCTTTCCACTCAGACACCAAACTGGCAAAACAATTATGAGAGACAGCTAATTTGTAGATATATAGTTGAACTTTTTAAATTGCAAATTAATGCTCATGAATGTCGATTATCTTATGCAGCTGCCAGATAGATCAGGCGCTATTGTTCCCTCAAACAATTCCCACTGAAATAACTATAGCTAGCATTTACTTATACTTACCTACCAGCCAGAAACTAAACATCTTTGCTTTGTTATTTAAGAAAAAATGAAAGAAACCATGAGGTGTGGTCAGCTGGTAACTGGAGTCCAAGTGGGGTGAACTTACCAGCAATGTCAGGGGTTCAAACCACGCACTAGAAGCACCTTGTAGAAAGGGCCTTGGGGTACTTACCTGAGCCCTGATCGGGATTAGCCTCATACCTTCGGATATGGGGAAACTTGAGGCTTTCACCCAAAAAAATGACAGAAATTTAAAGATATATAACAAGAAAGTTAATGAATCTAAAGTAATAAATCTAAATGAACAAGGAAGAAAATTACCCTTATGTTTTACAAAGATATTGTAATTTCGTGTCTTACAATGTCGGAGCACAAAAGCTATAGAGCACTCAAAGAAAATCAATTTGTTTGGTTGCCCATATTAATATACTAACACACAAATATGGAAAAGAAAGAGAAATCCTGCAACTATAGAAATGGATTTCAAGATTCCATACCTTATTCTAATTAGTCTTATATCCTCCATGCATTTTCTTGGCTACCAAACAAGTTCTAAAGGGGAAAAAAAAGGGAAAAGGGAAAGAAAATGAATTAAAAAGGAGGATAACTGAAAGCCAAGCATCAGACTTGCCTAGAGATTAAACTTCTCTCCTGAATATTATTCAGGATAACCTTTGATTATTTCAGGCCATGGCTCCAAATTCTTCACCATGGAAGAAATTTCGCCATGAAATAATAATCTTCTTCTTCTTCCTTCAAACTCCGAACATGCCATGGATGTCATCTTCATGATCTTCTTCTTCTTCTTCTTCTTCTTCTTCTTCTTCTTCTTCTGCTCCACCGCTTAAACAAACAGCATGAGAACCACCATGCATATTTATATAAAACAAACAATATCAAGAAATTAAAAGAAGAAGAAAAAAACAATATTCAGAAACTTGAAAATAAAGGAAAAGAAGAAGAAGAAGAAGTGAAATATTATGGAGTTGTCGGTAACATATATAATGTAATGAGACTTATAACATTGCTTTGTTCTTGGAATTTTTTGATGGATTAAACAAGAATTACACAAAATAATAATCATTACTAATAAATATTAATATTAATATTAATAAAAGTTTACGTACATGGCAGGGCCTACTTTTACATATTTATATATACATTTAGATTAAGAAAAAATTTAAGATAAGAGTGGGAATCTAAGTTGAAACATCTAATTGTAGGGTCCATTAAACAAAAGATTAACAAATAATATTAGTGATTATAATGGGATTAGTTTACAAGTATTCAATTATTAATTAATCGGACATGTGGCCGACGATTAGGTCATACTTAATTTATTTTGCATCAAATGAGTTGTATAATCTAGAGAGATGGATGGTGATTTAGTTGTTAAGTATGATTATCCAGAAAATGAAAAAGTAAAGGTAAAGGTAGATGAGAAAAAAGGAAAAAGAAAATGAGATGAAAGAAAAAGAAAAGAAAAAACTTTGCAGGAACTTTTATGAATGCTGGATTGCTTAAATTGTTGGGGAAAGAAATCAATGTAACTTTAATTTTAAAATTAAACCATCTTCTGGGATAATTATGAGGTTGAACATGAGTCAATTTATCTTATGCGTTTTCTAAAAATGGATTTGATGTTTTCAAGATCAAATTCTAAACTACCTCTGAGTGATCGATTGTGATTCGATAGGGGTACTAACGTTCTTTCCTTCAGGTTAGTGTCAGTTCTTTTTTTTTCCAGACATCAAGCCAGTAAAATAGTTGTCTTTTCGATCTCCAAAAAAAAAAAAAAAAAAAAAAAATTGGTGCAGAACGGGAGCACTTCAGCTCACTTTGTAGAAGTTCACTATGTGATCAGATTAGGCTACTTTACTTCAAAATCAGATCTTTGGAGCACTGGTTTACCAGGTGTCGTCATCATCTGCTCTAATTCCAACCACCATGTTAGTTCCTCTCCCTAAGTATTTTATGTTCAATTGCTTTAAGTTCTTTTAGTCAAATGATGTGCTGTGACATTTTCAGTTTTGCTATGTTGGATGGCCTCCAGTAATTCTAAATATTGAATTCCAGTTTTCTATGTATGCTGAAACTCTTATTGTGATGTTATACAGTTTTCTAATGGTGCACAGTTGAAGGTGCCGGCTATCTGGGTGGAATTTCAATCTTCGTGTGCTTTATGGTTGCTCGTGTGTCCTGGCCTGTCTTTTGCAATTGTGCCTCGCAAGTGATGCCATGGACTGGTTTGCTGTTGGTATATGAGTGGACTTCACACTCTTCTTTCTTTTATTTGGAGGTTTTCTCCATTTGATTATCAATGGGGAAGGACGTGGCATTCCAAGCAGGATCCTTCTCTTCTCATAGAGCCTTTTGATGATGACTCTGGAAAGGTGTGTTAATTTTCACTTGTACGAGGGGTGGTTTAGTGGGTTAGAATAAAAGATGCCAGTGCTTTTGAATGAAATACACACTGTGGTTCCTTTCGTTTTTGTCTTAACTAGAGTTGTTACTTTTTGTATGGTTTCAGGTCATCAGCGGCAGGCATCGGCTTGTGATTTTGTTACATGGTATTACGGAATGGGATGGCATTTTTGGCTGTAGCTGTCCCTTCTTTACCATTTTTATTGGAATCACAGCTCTGTTTTGAGGTAATTTTGCTTTGAAATGGTTTGCATTGTGATGGTAATGTGATGATTTTGTTGTTGTGGTTTTTAAACAAATGGAATTTGGAAGACAACAAAATGTGCAGGTTGCAGCATTGATTCCTGTAACTTGCTTGTGATAATGATTTCAGTGGGAATTGAAAACTTAAGTTAGGTGACATTTCTTTGGTCTTGTTTGATAGATTAAAGAGAACAAGAACTAAGAAAAGGTATTATGTCCATTTGAGCAGGTTAGGATGATGTTGCGGGAGGCATAGTTTTGGCATCTTTCATGACATACGCTTCAGAGCACCTTGCAATTAGGTCATTTTTTAGAGGCTCGAAGACCGGGACTCACACGACCAGGGATGCATGTTTTATGCTGACAAAGGCTTCAAAGTGATATGTAAGTTAAAGCAATGTATTTTCTGTAATTCATTTAAATGTAAAATATTGCAGAATAATTTTCAGTTAGATTGCCTTATTCATCAGGTTTTTTTGTATATTCTTTAGAATCAAATTTTTTTTTTTTTTTTTTTTTTCACAATCAGTTTTCCTCAAGAGTTTTATTGTCCTTGTGAGTAGAATAGAATAGGTTAAGGTTGGTTATGATGAATTGAAAATGGGGTCAAATAAGTGGGTGCACGCCTAGATTATTCCAATTGAAAGAAACTCCATGGAAAAAAAAACAAAGAATGAATCATATGGAGTTGTTTGTGTCAGGAACGTGACACTTTAATGTTGAAATACTAGCTGTTTTGGAAACCGACAATGGCTGCTTGTCTTTGGAGTTTGTCAATGATGCTGAAAGGACAATATAACGTGACATTTTTGTTTGTCTTATAAGCTTTTGGGCGTATGACCTACCCATTGTTGTAAGAGTAGAAGCTTGGAAAGAGACTTCCAAAATCAAAAGCATTCTGAACAATAAATATCGGTAAATAATCTAATCTTTAAGTTTTTTCTCAAAACTTCAACATGACAGTAACAGAATTAGATAAGAGGGATTTATTGGGAGCAATGAGATCTAATGTAAGTAATCAATTGTGAGTATACGTTAGGAGTTATAAGAAAAAATTTGAGATTGGGTTGTAAGTGTAGTATTGTCCATTCCAAAAGATACTAATATACAGTATATTCACACTTTTTGGCCTCCCATTTTAAACATTCAGCAAGGCACATCATTTCAAAATATAATCTTACTTTGTAACTATCGGATTAATATTGAACATTTTAGGTTCTAATCAGTGGCGGATCCAGCCACTTGGCCCACCTTCAATTTTTTTTTTTTTATATTATATTAAATGTAAATTAATATTTTGGCCTACCCTAAAAAAAAATAATGGACAAAAATAGTAATATATAATAAATTTTTTTTTGGCCCACCTAAAAGAAATTCCTGGATCCGCTACTGGTTCTAATCCCAAATTCTTTACAAAATTAGGTTCATTAGCATAATAAACCTTCTCTATATGCAAGTGTCATTCTCGGCCACCATTGGGTGGTATGATAATAAAAGAGCAAAGGGAGGTTTTATGAGCTTTTGAGTTTGAGTTTTCTCATCTTAACCAGTAATAGAGGTGGTCAGTGGCTATTGGGACTTTTGACCAGTAGTTTTAACTTTCAAGACCTTGAAAGATTGTGAGGTATGCGTAAGTTGGCTTGAACAGCTCAAGTGATCATCATTCTCAAATTTTATTACAATGTTTATTGACAAATTACAAGTATTCACGTTATTTGTATTTGATACGATAAAATATTAAAATTATAGAGCATTAATACCGATATATGAGTAATGTTACAGTTACCGAAAGGAGCGTACCAATTTATGCATGAATGACGTGATGTAATTTGACCATGATTAATATTAATTCATAATTAATCAACGGAGAATTGTGTCACGTCACTTCGATGCACTACTTTCTATTGAAGTATTATTTTCCCAAATTATTAAACTCACAACAATTGACCATCCAACTTAGCCAATAGCCACCACACTGGTGAAGTCAATGGAGGATGATAATTTTCTGTTGGTAACAGAATAACGGATTAAAAAGCTTTCGGGTCACCTCCCTTTTTGCTTTACAAAATCAATAAAAAAACAGCAGCCTCCTCTCCATTAGCAGCAATGCATGCACCCATATATTAAAGATTCAAAGTTTCTTCACAAAAACCAATTAACCTAATTTTTTTAACATATTAGAAGGACGGCAACCCACAGCAAAAAGAAATAAATAATTAAAAATCTAAAGTGGATATCACCATTTCCACTAGTACTAATATCCAAGTCAAAAGCCAGTGGGTATCAAATTTCTCTTGAAAATCTTTTCTATTTATTTATTTTATGATCTGGATATCCAAACCGTTCTACATATTTTAACTAATCACTGGGATAGTGGAACTATCGTTAGGTGCGAGTTTATGTCACCCTTAGTAGAACTGTGGAAACCATTATGCAACTTAACTAATCATCGAGATACTGAAATATCGGTTGGGTACGAGCTTTAGTGCCACCTCTAATAGCATCTGCGAAAACTCGAACTCGAGAGACCATGTTAAATTCTTCTTGCTCTTTTACCCTCAATAAAATTAAATTTGGGATATTATATTATATCATCCTCTTCCTTTTACTATAGACCACCATTGATGGTTAAAATCTTTTTCTTCTTCTTCAGTTTCTGGTGAACTGTCGCTTGAACGAATCCGCACAATAGTGTTAAGACGCTTGAGAATCCACCATTTTGTAGAATAGTATTAACTTTGGTCTTTGATGAGTCATGAACCAATAGAAAAATACTAATTGATGTGTTAATTTTGTATTCTACTTTTTCTTTTTGAGTTGACGTCGTTTTCCCACTGAAAAAAGAAGACACATGTCAACTAACTCAAGTTGGATTAATTATCAAAAGAAAAAAAAAAGGAGACGATGAAAGTTGGACTTTAGTGAGTCCTCATCCTTATCCTGATGAAAGATAATTGCAGAGAGCTACAAATTTGTACCTGTATTCAAGCTCCTTTTTTACATTGGGAAAAAAGATTCCATTGAAAAAACTTCATTTCTTCTATATATTCAAGGGGCAGATGTCCCCATTTGTTGACCAACTATGTCACAAACATGATATCTTCGAGTAAACGACTTTTCCCCATCAAGGTTTGTTAATAAACTTTTGCACCCAAAAGTTCAATATATCATTTCTTACCCAAAGTTTATATTCCATAATACTCAAAATACATTTCACTTTTCAGTCGATGTTCAGCAGAGTTGTCAAGAGCCAAGTTAAGAGAGGTTTTGTAGAGTAGAGGTTAATGGATTGAGTGGTGGGACCATTGAATATGTCACCGGAATCAATAGAAATCAACTAAGAATAGGAAACCCTAACTTTGTAGTGACTGACAATTGCGAGAAATTAGGTATCGAAGTGAAAGGGGTTTTGTAGGGAGAAGACCGGAGGTTCAATGGTGGTGGCGAAGAGAATTTTTGCATCGAAACGGCTTGGGTATTAACAGAATATAAAATTTAAGTGGAAAAATGGTATTTTAAAACTTTTTGGGGGGAAAATGTCATTGAGGCAAACCTTGGGAGGACAAAAGTGTTTTACTTATTTTCTGCGGCGGGAGATCATTTTATTTGAAAAACTTCTATTTCTGTGGACTACTCTTTTTGGATTCCTTGTCTTACCTGGTAAAGTGATTACGATGTGTGGATTGTTTGGAGCATGTTCTCTTTATTTTGTTTTTCTGGGAGAAAGTTTTTTTCCTTAGTTTCTTTGTTCTATGAAAGAATAAGAGCATGAGCTGTTGTGTTTTACTGGATTTTTAAATTAAAGCTCATTTTGTTGATGCATGTAATTTCAGTTTTCTTCTATGTTATATGATGTGTCTAGCATTTAGATTGTTATATATGAGGCTTTTCCCACATTCTTTCAGCAAAGAAATATTAGCTTTTTAATTTCTGCAATTTAAGTTTGAGTTCATCTATCTTTTTTACTTTTAACCAATGAGGTTTTTGTTTTATGCAGTTGTATATCTTGATGCTGATACTATTGTGGTCAAGAACATTGAGGATCTTTTCAGATGTCGAAAATTCTGTGCTAACCTGAAGCATTCTGAGAGGCTAAATTCAGGGGTCATGGTTGTTGAACCGTCAGAAACAGTTTTCAATGATATGATGAGCAAAGTGAACACGTTACATTCATACACTGGAGGTAAGGCATCTATTGTGTGTTGTTGTGGTTATAATCCACTGCCTCTCTCTTTCTAGCAAATTTATGCTTTCATCCAATTTGTTTGGGATGGTTATTCATTAATTGGTTAATTTAACCTTTTAATCTTTGTGTTTTTGCATTAAGAAAAAGCCTAAAAAATGTTGTAAAGTTAAGAATTGACATTTAAAATATCTATGTGTAGCCATGAGTTTCCCAATTTAATTAGTAGGAAAGAAATTCTGGTGAAACCTACGTGGTAACAGCAGTAATGGTGGTTATGTCAGCTGTTTCCATTTAAGAACAAAGCGAGTTGCAATATTTGTGTTTCCAGAATGTTTTCTATTGTATTTGTAATTGGGTTTGCATGAATAATTAATGTTAATTGTCAGTATCCTTGATATTTGAGCTTCACTATGTGTTAGTTACGTTATGCAAATAACATATAGAATGAGTAAAATTATCAGATTACCATGGGTCTAGCTGATGTTCGTATTCAGAAGTTGGACTATGGTATTCCAATTCGAACATGTTGGTTGCCATTGCTTAACCTGTGATGAAATGAACGCTTGTGGTTGTTTGAGTTCATATTGAACAGTCTCTTTCTCTCTTTGTTTCTCTCTAATGTTTCTTATATGGCAGGTGATCAGGGATTTCTAAATTCATATTACCCTGATTTTCCCAATGCACATGTTTTTGAGCCAAATTTATCCCCTGAGATGTTGAAGTCTAGACCTGTTCCTGATATGGAGCGACTCTCTACTCTATACAATGCAGATGTTGGTCTTTACATGCTTGCAAATAAGGTATGAAAATTATAGATGTTAGGATGATTTATGTCATGATGCTGGTATAGTTGAACTATTTTGATGCCATCATAGTAATGACTATATTCTCTTGCACTTTGATCTTCATGTTTAAAAGCAAGTTAAGAGATGGGTGCTATTTCAGAAATGTTGATGACTTGTTTATTTTTGAGGGTTTATTTTTTTTAATTTATTATTATTTTTTTAATTCTTTAACAATTTTTATCTCTATGATGGGCTTTCATATTCATAAATCATTGAAAATTTTGATTAAGCGTAGATAACCTATTAGCATGTAAGGATAAATCACTTACATTACTTATAACTGGACACCAAGATCACGGAAGAAACTTAGTTTGAATACTGAAATAAACACTAACCTGTTTTATGGAATTTCCTATATTTAAATTGTGAAGATCTTTCTTGTTTCCGTTGTTTGGTTGTTATTTATGGCATTCCCTTAAATTAATAAAGCGAGGAATATATCTATTTCATTTACTTTTCTGATTAAAATATCCTTATACTTTTATTGAATTATATATGCAGTGGATGGTAAATGAGACTGAACTCCGTGTTATTCACTATACACTTGGTCCGCTTAAACCTTGGGACTGGTGGACATCTTGGCTATTAAAACCTGTTGATGTCTGGCAGGTATTTCTCTCTACTGCTTTACCTATAATCTGTGCAATTTTTTAATATGCTTTTTCTTTTTATCTGCTTGGTGTTTGTTGGGAAGAGAGAGGATCTGGAGGCTGTTGCATTTTGGTTTATATTGGTTGCGCTGCATGTTCTTATTGTGATCATTACTGTTTTTATTTTATGGTGCTAGTACTGAACTAAGTCTGTATCTTTGTGTAATAGTATCTGAGGTAGAAGTTTATGTTGTCTTTTATTGTTTTATGAAATAAAAAGATACGTCTAATCAGTGCAGTTTCCTCCAATTTTATGATTCAACCTTAGTTTTTAATGCTGTAGGACGTCAGAATAAGGCTTGAGGAAACTCGTCCTGGAACGGGAGGGGGTGGAAATCCAAATGATGATGTTTTGGTCAAAGTCCTTTTCCTGTTACCGCTTTGTGCTCTGCTTTTCTGTTACTACCGTTCTTTCCTTCAGGTTAGTGCTTGCAGTTCATTTTTTTTTTTTTCCAGACATCAAGCCAGTAAAATAGTTGTCTTTTCGATCTCAAAAAAAAAAAAAAAAAAAAAAATAATTTGGTGCAGATACGGGAGCACTTCAGCTCACTTTGTAGAAGTTCACTATGTGATCAGATTAGGCTACTTTACTTCAAAATCAGATCTTGTGGAGCACTGGCTTATAGCAGTGTGTCGTCATCATCTGCTACTAATTCCAACCACCATGTTAGTTCCTCTTCCCCTAAGTAATTTTATGTTCATTATTGCTTTAAGTTCTTTTAGTCAAATGATGTGCTCTTGACATTTCCAGTTTTGCTATGTTGGATGGCCTCCAGTAATTCTAAATATTGAATTCTCAGTTTTCTATGTATGCTGAAACTCTTTATTGTGATGTTATACAGTTTTCTAATGGTGCACAGTTGAAGGTGCCTGGCTATCTGGGTGGAATTTCAATCTTCGTGTGCTTTATGGTTGCTCTGTTGTCCCTTGGCCTGTCTTTTGCAATTGTGCCTCGGCAAGTGATGCCATGGACTGGTTTGCTGTTGGTATATGAGTGGACTTTCACACTCTTCTTTCTTTTATTTGGAGGTTTTCTCCATTTGATTTATCAATGGGGAAGGACTGTGGCATTCCAAGCAGGATCCTCCTCTTCTCATGGAGACTCTTTTGATGATGACTCTGGAAAAGGTGTGTTAATTTTCACTGTGTACGAGGGGTGGTTTATGTGGGTTAACGGAATAAAAGATGCCAGTGCTTTTGAATGAAATACACACTGTGGTTCCTTTCGTTTTTGTCTTAACTAGAAGTTGTTACTTTTTGTATGTGTTTCAGGTCATCAGCGGCAGGCATCGGCTTGTGATTTTGTTACATGGTATTACGGAATCGGGATGGCATTTTTGGCTGTAGCTGTCCCTTCTTTACCATTTTTATTTGGAATCACAGCTCTGTTTTTGAGGTAATTTTGCTTTGATAATGGTTTGCATTGTGATGCTAATGTGATGATTTTGTTGTTGTGGTTTGTTTAAACAATTGGAATTTGGAAGACAACAAAATGTTGCAGGTTGCAGCATTGATTCCTGTAACTTGCTTGTGATAATGATTTCAGTGGGAATTGAAAACTTAAGTTATGGTTACATTTCTTTGGTCTTGTTTGATAGATTAAAGAGAACAAGAACTAAGAAAAGGTATTATGTCCATTTGAGCAGGTTAGGATTGATGGTTGCGGGAGGCATAGTTTTGGCATCTTTCATGACATACGCTTCAGAGCACCTTGCAATCAGGTCATTTTTGAGAGGCCTTGAAGACCGGGACTCCACACGACCAGGGATTGCATGTTTCTTATGCTGACAAAAGGCTTCAAAGTGATTATGTAAGTTAAAAGCAATGTATTTTTCCTTGTAATTCATTTAACATGTAAAATATTGCAGAATAATTTTTCAGTTTAGATTGCCTTATTTCCATGAGGTTTTTTTGTAATATTCTTTCTAGAATCAAATTTTTTTTTTTTTTTTTTTTTCCCCCACAATCTCAGTTTTCCCTCAAAGAGTTTTTATTGTCCTTGTGAGTAAAATAGAATAGGTTAAGGTTGGTCATGATGAATTGATAAATGGGGTCCAATAATAGTGGGTGCACGCCTAGATTATTCCAATTGAAAGAAACTCCATGGAAAAAAAACAAAGAATGAATCATATGGAGTTGTTTGTGTCAGGTAACGTGACACTTTAATTGTGAAAACTACTAGCTGTTTTGGAAACCGACAATGGCTGCTTGTCTTTGGAGTTTTGTCAATGATATGCTTTGAAAGGATCAAATATAACGTGACATTTTTGTTTGTTCTTTATAAGCTTTTGGGCGTATGACCCTACCCATTGTTGTAAGAGTAGAAGGTTGGAAAGAGACTTCCAAAATCAAAAGCATTCTGACCAATAAATATCGGTAAATAATCTAATCTTATAAGTTTTTTCTCACAACTTCAACATGACAGTAACAGTCAATTAGATAAGAGGGATTTATTGTGAGCAAATGAGATCTAATTGTAAGTTAATCAATTGTGAGATATTACGTTAGAGTTATAAGAAAAAATTTGAGATTGGGTTGTAAGTGTAGTATTGTCCCATTCCAAAAAGATACTTACATTTACAGTATTATTCACACCTTTTTGGCCTCCATTTTACATTCAGCAAGGCACATCATTTCAAAATAATCTTAACTTTGTTAACTATCGGATTAATATTGAACATTTTAGGTTCAATCAGTGGCGGATCCAGCCACTCATGGCCCACCTTCAATTTTTTTTTTTTAATATTAATATGTAAATTATAATTTTGGCCTACCCTAAAAAAAAAATTAATGGACAAAAATAGTAAATATAATAATAAATTTTTTTTTGGCCCACTCTAAAAGAAATTCCTGGATCGCTACTGGTTCTAATCTCAAATTCTTTACAAAATTAGGTTCATTAGATATATAACCCTTCTCTATTATGCAAGTGTCATTCTCCCACCATTGGGTGGTATGATAATAAAAGAGCAAAGGGAGGTTTTATGAGCTTTTGAGTTTGAGTTTTCTCATCCTTAACCAGTAATAGAGGTGGCAGTGGCTATTGGGATCTATTTGACCAGTAGTTTTAACTTTCAAGACCTTGAGATTAGTTGAGGTATGCGTAAGTGGCTGAACAGCTCAAGTGATCAATCATTCTCAAATTTTATTACAATGTTTATTGACAAATACAAGTATATCACGTTATTTGTATTGATACGATAAAACTATATAAAATTAGATGCATTAATACCTGATATATGATAATTTACAGTTATCAAAAGGAGCGTACCAAATTTATCAGAATGACGTGGTAATTTTGACCATGATTAATATTAATTCAAATAATCAACGGTCAGAATTGTGTCACGTCATTCGATGCATACTTCTTAGACTGTATTATTTCCCATATATATAACCTCACAATCAATGTTACCATCAAACAACTTAGCCAATAGCCACCACATGGTGAAGTCAATGGAGGATGATAATTATTCTGTTGGTAACAGATACGATAAAAAGCTTTCGGGTCACCTCCTTTTTGCTTTACAAAATCAATAAAAAAACAGCAGCTCCTCCTCCATTAGCAGCAATGCATGCACCCATATATTAAAGATTCAAAGTTTCTTCACAAACCCAATTACCTAATTTTTTAATCAATATTTAGAAGGCAACGGCAACCCACACAAAAGAAAATAAAAATTAAAAATCCTAAAGTGATATCACCTTCCATAGTCTAGTTACAACAAAACTGCATGGTATCTAAATTTCTTTGAAAATCTTTTCTTATTTATTTGTTTATTTATGACTGATATCCAAAACGTTATAATATTTTAAATAATCACCTGGGATAGTGGAACTATCGGTTAGGTGCGAGTTTTAGTGTCACCTTAGTAGCAACTGGGAAACCAATTATGCATACTTAACTAATCATCGAGATACTGAATATATAGGTGGGTACGAGCTTTAGTGCCACCTCTAATACGATCGCGAAAACTCGAACTCGAGGACCATGTTAAATTCTACTCTTCTCTTTTACCTCAAAAAATTTAAATTTGGGATATTATATTATATCTCCTCTTCCTTTTACTATGACACCATTGATGGTTAAAATCTTTTCTTCTCTTCAGTTTCTGGTGAACTGTCGCTGAACGAATCGACATGTTAAGACGCTGAACGATCCACCATTTTGAGAATAGTATTAACTTGGTTTGATGAGTCATGAACAATAGAAAAATCTATTGATGATGTTAATTTTGTATTCTACTTTTTCTTTTTGAGTTGACGTCGTTTTCCCACTGAACAAAGAAGACACATGTCAACTAACTCAAGTTGGATTAATTATCAAAAGAAAAAAAAAAGAGACGATGAAAGTTGGACTTTAGTGAGCCTCATCCTTATCCTGATGAAAGATAATTGCAGAGAGCTACAAATTTGTACCTGTATTCAAGCTCCTTTTTACATTGGGAAAAAAGATTCCATTGAAAAAAATCATTTCTTCATAATTCAAGGGGCAGATGTCCCATTTGTTGACCAACTATGTCACAAACATGAATATCTTCGAGGTAAACGACTTTTCCCCACTCAAGGTTTGCTTTAATAACTTTTCACCCAAAAAGTTTAAATATCATTTTTCAAAAGTTTATATTCCATTAATACTCAAAATACATTTCACTTCTCACGAGTTCAGCAGTTGCAAGAGCAGTTAAAGAGGTTTTGTTAGAGTAGAGGTTATGGATTGAGTGGTGGGACCATTGAATATTCGTCACCGAATCAATAGAAAATCAACTAAGAAAGGAAACCCTAACTTTGTAGTGCTGGACAATTGGCGAGAAATAGGTTCGAGTGAAAGGTTGTTGTAGGGAGAAGACCGGAGGTTCAATGGTGGTGTCGAAGAGAATTTTTGCCGCGAAATCGGCTTTGGGTATTAACAGAATATAAACTTTAAGTAAAAAAGTGGTATTTTAAAATTTTTGGGTGGGGGAAAATGTATTGAGGCAAACCTTGGGAGGACAAAAGTGTTACTATTTCTTCATCATCTCTCTCTGCTTGCTTCATTGCCACTGACAACACACAACCAAACATAAAAATGATCACTTGATCATCAATTTGACTACCTTTTGTTCAATCTCTAGCTAAGGTTATATAAGAAGGTAAATCAATAAGGATTTTAATACATTATCCCATAGATTTTCTCCCAAGTATTTGGAGTCTGGGCCGCATAAACCCGCCTTAAGAGCAAGACAACTTGTATTTCCAGGATACGATGGAATTATCAGATATCACACTGCCCAGTTTCCCATTGGAGCATGAAAATTTGAGTACCAATGAGAAAACACATTAAAAAAGAAAGTTATATGTAATTCGAACTTGAGAAATCTTGAAGTTGACTTTTAATAGATGCTAGATCACAATAAAAGATTTGGATAAAGAATATTTGCAGACTCCATAACATTAAGTTATATATTATCTGGATTGATGAGCTAGCCTTAAAACTTTTTTTTCCATACTTTTCAGAAGTCAGAAGCCCATATATTCTTCTACTGTATTATTTCTCCCATATGAATACTCTACTTCAGTTATATTCCATTTAGGTTTTCAACTCTTTCCACTAGACACCAAACTGGCAAAAAAATTATGAGAGACAGCTAATTTGTAGAATATAGTTGAACTTTTTAAATTGCAAATAATGCTCATGAATGTCGATTATCTTATGCAGTGCCAGATAGATCAGGCGCTTTGTTCCTCAAAAATCTCCACTGAAATAACTATAGCTAGCATTACTCTATACTTACCTACCAGCCAGAAACTAAACATCTTTGCTTGTTATTTAAGAAAAAATGAAGAAACCATGAGGTGTGGTCAGCTGGTAACTGGAGTCCAAGTGGGGTGAACTTACCAGCAATGTCAGGGGTTCAAACCAGCACTAGAAGCACTGAGAGCCTTGGGTACTTACCTGAGCCCTGATCGGGATTAGCCATACCTTCGGATATGGGGAACTTGAGGCTTCACCCAAAAAAATGACAGAAATTTAAAGATATATAACAAGAAAGTTAATGAACTAAAGTAATAAACTAAATGAAAAAGGAAGAAAATTACCCTTATGTTTTACAAAGATATGTAATTTCGTGTCTTACAATGTCGGAGACAAAAGCTATAGAGCACTCAAAGAAAATCAATTGTTTGGTTGCCCATATTAATATAAACACACAAATATGGAAAAGAAAGAGAAATCTGCAACATAGAAATGGATTTCAAGATCCATACCTTATTCTAATTAGTCTTATATCCTCCATGCATTTTCTGGCTACCAAACAAGTTCTAAAGGGGAAAAAAAAGGGAAAAGGGAAAGAAAATGAATTAAAAGGAGGATAACTGAAAGCAAGCATCAGACTTGCCTAGAGATTAAACTTCTCTCCTGAATATATTCAGGATAACCTTTGATTATTTCAGGCCATGGCTCCAAATTCTTCACCATGGAAGAAATTTCGCCATGAAATAATAATTTCTCCTTCTTCCTTCAAACTCCGAACATGCCATGGATGTCATCTTCATGATCTCTTCTTCTCTCTTCTTCTTTTCTTCTTCTTCTGCTCCACCGCTTAAACAAACAGCATGAGAACCACCATGCATATTTATATAAAACAAACAATATCAAGAAATTAAAAGAAAAAAAAAAAAACAATATTCAGAAACTTGAAAAAAAGAAAAGAAAGAAGAAGAAGAAGTGAAATATTATGGAGTTTGGTAACATATATAATGTAATGAGACTTATAACATTGTTTGTTCTTGGAATTTTTTGAGGATTAAACAAGAATTACACAAATAAAAATATTAATAATAAATATTAATTAATATAATAAAAGTTTACGTACATGGCAGGGCCTACTTTTACATAATTATATATACATTAGATTAAGAAAAATTAAGATAAGAGTGGGAATCTAAGTGAAACATCTAATGTAGGGTCCATTAAACAAAAGATTAACAAATAAATAGTGATTAAATGGGATTAGTTTACAAGTATTCAATTATTAATTAATCGGACAGTGGCCGGCGATTAGGTCATACTTAATTTATTTTGCATCAAATGAGTTGTATAATCTAGAGAGATGGATGGTGATTTAGTTGTTAAATATGATTATCCAGAAAATGAAAAAGTAAAGGTGAAGGTAGATGAGAAAAAAGGAAAAAGAAAATGAGATGAAAGAAAAAGAAAAGAAAAAACTTTGCAGGAACTTTATGAATGCTGGATTGCTTAAATGTTGGGGAAGAAATCAATGTAACTTTAATTTAAAATTAAACCATCTTCTGGATAATTATGAGGTTGAACATAGTCAATTTATTTAGAGCGTTTCTAAAAATGGATTGATGTTTTCAAGATTAAATTCTAAACTACCTCTGAGTGATCGATTGTGATTCGAGGGACTCTGAGTGTATTATTCAAAGTCCTGAGTTTGAGTCTCTCCTCGTAGTGGGGACCGAAAGATTTTGCCCAAGGGGGGCCTTGCGGTTTCGCTATTGTTCAAACAACTAGTGAAAACTTTAAAAAATATCAAAACCTAAGCAAAGAAATAATACATATCAATATCTAAAGAAAAATAATCAATAACACAATATTACTACTTGAATAAATATCTGAGAAGGAAACCTTGAGAAATTATGTGAAAATAAATCCAATTCACAAGGAAACACAAAAAATTTACTTGAAAAAACCTCTTCAATTAAGAGAGCAAAAGACTACGGAATTAATGATTCACTAAATTCATATAATTAAAAGAGTTACAACAATAATCCACCAAAAATGTTTACACAAATTTCTTATTTCTCCTTTTTTTTTTTTTTTTTGACTTTCAAAGATTAAATATAAAATTTCGTGACTTTGATCAGGCATACTAAGTTAAAGTCAATCAAAACTTAAATTAAGAACTTGCCTTGATTTTAATAGAATTAATAAAAAAAAAAGGAAATTTTCTAGTATAAACATAAATAATAAAAATTCTTTAATAATTTTGAGCACCAAACGGGACACTGAAATATAGGAAATGATGGGTGAAGGGTGAAGAATAACATTCAGTAAAATATAGCTAAGGTTTAATTTGGGAAAGCAGGAACATTCTTAAACATACACACAAACAAACTCACAAGATCCGTGCTTTTTTCCATCAATTAGAATAAAAAACCTTAAAAAAATAAGCTGATCAACCAAAAAAAAAAACTAAAATGAAATAACAATACATACCTAAAACTGATAAAACAAAAAACGAACCTAATTGTGCATTGATTAGTAAAGCTCAACAATTTCAGTCTTTAAAAGTTTAAGAAGAATAACATAGAGAAAGTGAAAGAAAGAATGAGAGAGTAAAAATTTTAGATAAAATCATAAAAAACAGGTGGATGTATAAAATAGTGGAGAGAGTTTTAAACTTTTAATATGTGTGACATGGAATATATATATTAATGCAAGTTTTATGAGTCTGGATATATGTATAATATTTTTTTTTTTTTTTTTTTAAATTTGAAGGGAGGCGTGATATATATATATTAATAGAATTTTTTATGGGCATATATAAACAATTTTTATTGGCATATAAAAAATTTTTAAAAAAATGTGAGGGTAGGGCAGGGTCCGCCCCTGCTCCTTGGTGACTAGTAGAGATAGTCATTGGAGTTTTATCCAGCTGATAGTTTTAGGGTCTCAAAGATAGTTGAGATGGATAAATTGGTTGAATACCCGTTATTTAAAAAAAAAAAAAAAAAAAAAAGATCAAATTCTAAAAATGGGAAGGATGAAATACATGGTTAGGATTGGTTTTTACAAGATATACAAAAACATTAAATGGCGTTTTTGAATTTCTTTTATAAGTTGAAAAACAACTTTTCTTTGCTCAAAAACGTTTTTTTCATTCACCAATATATATCTTTGTAATTGTTTTCAGACTTTCGAAAATAAAATAAAAAATTTCGACTTTAGAAGCACTCAAAACATATATAATTTCATTAAGAAACAACGAGAACCTACAATTATAGAGTTGTATGTTATTATTATCATTGTTTGTATCTCTAATATAAGATGAATCGGTACTCACTTCCTCATTAACCAGAAAAATTGATGGATCTAACTTTAATTATATAAAAAAAGGTGGGATAAGATATTTACCTAAGCCGAAAAGGTGTATTGATAAACCCAGGTGAATTCTCTAATAGCAAAACTTATGTTGTGATTATATATCTAAAATTTACTCAAACAAATAAAAAGTGGGATTCAATGGGTAGATTCTACATCTACTAAACTAGGAACATTCTATAACAAAAGTGTACGTGTGATTACAATGTAGAATTATTTAAATAAATAAAAAAGGGGATTGAGAAACTCCTCATCAAAAATTGAAAGTGGATGGATCTTATGACTAAGTTTTCAAACTCCTTCAATCCAGACCACTTGCTAGGAGGAATACCTTACCCCGACACTAGAATGCGAGTATTAAATTCATACATATTGCATTAATGTATATATTATTATTTTTATGGGAGTGTCTGGGATAGTTATATGCATTAATATTCTTTTAAGACTTTGAAAACTTAATCAGATACGAACTTCAATACCTCAATATTAACAATATAGGGACTCGAATTAAAGACTAATCATATTATTATTACGCCAAGTAGGTCTCGACATGGGAGCATAATTGTTGTCCACTTTTCCAGTGGTGCAGCATTAACATATATGTGTGATAAACGATGAAGAATAATTTAGTTTTATTAAATAATAAAAAGCAGGATTGAACTCCTCATTAACCCCAATATAAAATCTAATAAATCCTATTAAAGGAGGAAGCTTTTTTTTTTTTTTTTTTTTTTTTGCGTAAAAGAAAGAAAACATTGGAGAAAATGGTCAGATAGATCAACAATCGATCCATGACTAGCCCTTGACAATGCAAATATTGAAAATAATAATAAGAAAAAAAAAATTTCGTGGGGTAAAGTCTAGTGGATCAACAAAATTAAATCCAGTTTAGAAGTCAAATAACACTTTGATTGGAGAATTAAGATTGATTAGATTTGATCCAGTGCTAATCCGACTAAGTTTTAATCCTTGCTAGCTATACCACATTTTCTTTTTATTTATTAATGGTTTATGGAGATCAAAGCACTCCATTAATTACACTAATCACAAAGTTTATTACACAATAGGACAATATTTTCTAGATTGGCTGCTAACGGCTGCAAGTTCTGTATTTTAGAAATTAAATGGATGAATTTATTGTTATTTTGTATGGAGTTAAGGACTTTTTCTCACCAAATAATAGTTTAATTACACTTTCCATCGACAGACTTATTAAAATACATTTTATTATCTAAATTTATATTTCGTAGCAAACAAAGAGCAAACTCGATCTATGCGTTATCTATTCGTTTACTCTTATATTTATATTTTCATTAAATAGAAATAGTTTATGAGTGGTTTAGAAGGTTGGGAAGCCTATTTAAAAAATACAATGAGGTTTGAAACATCACTAATTAAATTTATATTAAGTGCTTTCAAGAAATATTCTAGTGCTTCTACTTTCATTTTAAATAAATTTGGTATATTTAACTAATATATTATAATATAGATAAAGGAATAATTGTGAATTATAATTTAATTATGCATAATTAAAAACACTAAATGACCAACAATTTTCTATCACCATCTTGGTTGCTAATAGAGATAGTCATTGAAGTTTTTATTGGTCTGTAGTTTCAGGGTCAGAGATTAGTTGAGGTGCGTATAAACTAGCCTAAACACCTGATCATAAAAAATAATAATTCTATCACCAATTATAAGGGTTAAATAAGATAATATATTGTTATAAAAAAATTGAAGCTCTTACTTGGCCGGTAATTTTAGGGTCCCAAGAGATTAGCTAAGATGAATAAGTGGTCCGACACCTCGATCATTAAAAAAAAAAAAAAATCTATCACTAATGAGGACCAAATAAGATAATAATTATTATAAAGAAAATGGAAATAGATATTGTTATAATGTTATCTAGAGTATGATTTGATAAATTTGCATACATGTGACACGCAAGAGACACCAAAAACCAGTGTTTAGAAAGTGCTTATTTTAGTGGTGATAATGATTTAATAAATTTAACAGTAATTAAAATCATGGGTGTAATAATAATATGGAAATTAAGCATAATTATTCTTTTCTATAGGTAAGACATTTGTCGACAGTCGTCCCCACCAGATCATTGCTGCCACCAAACAAGATTTTCCTGGACACCTAACCCTAATTTTTTTTTTATATAATATTTTTTCTTTTGTTGTTGTTAGGAGCCAAAAGCTCCAGAGTGCTTTAAGAATGGCAAAGCTTCAAAGCAATTATTCTTCCAAAAATTAACTTCCTTTATTTTAGGGAAAAACTTTACAGGTTATCTTTCAATTATTAGTGTTTGTGTTGTCGTGTACTCTTGTTTTGTTTTTCTTTTTGACAAATATCACCCATGATCCTTGAGTTTTAGGCTAATATCAATTATATGGTTTTAAATTTTCAATAGTATCAACATTATCCCATGCATTTAAATGTCAATGTGAGTTTTACAGTTTATTTCACGTACCTTGTAATATCGATTAATACTAAATATATCCACAATTGTTAGAAAGTATTAAAGGAGATTTATTTTACTTTTATATGAGGTTTTGATAATCTTAGAAGGTGCTTTTGGTTATCCAACATAAATTTTAATGATTCTAGGAGATTATAATACTTTTTGATAATTACTTTTGGATGGTCGAATGATTCGATAGAGATTTTTGAATGTATTACTCAAAAGGTCTTGAATTCAAGTCCCTCATCATTGTTAATAAAGGTAACCACTAAAGTTTTTACCTAACTAGTAGTTTTAAGGTTCTAGGAGATTAGTTGAAGTACATGTAAGTTGGTCTGGACACCTCTGGTCATATATATAACAGATCCATTTGTTTAACCTAAAAATCTTAATAATATACCATAAATTTTAATACACCAATATTCACAAGTAAAAACAATTAAGAAAATTGGGGTTTTCCAGCTATACGAGACTTATCATTAATATTTTTGAAACTACAAGGAGTTTGGTTGATATTTTTGAAACTATGAATATTATTATGAAATCAATCAAAACTTGGGTAGTGTGGATAATCTTTTCCCTCTAGTTCTAAAAATTATAATTTAATAAACTCCATGATGACATATTGTGGGAACTGGGAAAGGTGGTGAGAAAATCTGTCTTTGAGTGAAAGCACAAAGTGTGTAGTCAACAAGGCTTTCTAAAATTCATAATTGATTTGAGTGCTTGTCCTATGTACAATTAAAGAATTTTAAAAAAAAAAAAAAAAAAAAAGATTTGATTTTACACTTATTTTGACCATATCATCAAGGATCAGATGCCCACATCTCAATTTCATGGAATCATAATTCTCCAGTTTCAAAAAGCCACTTAAAATTCTGCACAAAATTTATTCTTCACAGAAGGGATGCAAATTTGGATTATTTTAGTGCATCTCAAATGGGTGGAAATGAATAGAATCAGAATACACACTGTGCAACTAAAATATATAGTCGGTCTGAGGTTTAACCAAGTAAATATTATCTGTTTTAAGTCTTAACGAGCATAGTTTTACTTACTTTAAGATATTAAACAAACATCGTTCATCGTTCCACCCAAGCCATAATTACTTAGTTGAAGAGAACCCAGAACTTATAAACTGACTCACTCACGAACAATGTAAGATGTAACAAGCATATAACATTTGTCTTCTGCATTTCAAGTTTGGTTCATCCATATCTAACTAATCCAAACAATAATTTGAACTGAAAAACCAGAGATACATTCATATGAGTTAATTGGACGATCTGTCGATCCTTTTATACTAAGTCAATCTTACAGAATTACTCAGAGGAGAGCAGTAATGAGATTATAAAATGTTCAATCATTGAGCAAGGCAGAATTACAGCTTATCTATTAAAGGAAGCTGCAGGATTAATCAATAGCCAGCAGCAACCTCAGATGTTCACAGATGCAAATAAAAGATCCATAAGTTTTTCTCAAAATTGCCATTCCAGCCATATATGAAACATTCATAGCCTATAGAAGTAGAAATACATTACTTAATGACATTTATATGGACAAATTAATCAAACTCCCTCTTCTTACAATTCACTGCAGCTTGAAATCTCCAGATTCCTGGGAAACAAATCAAGCAAATGTACTTGCATCAATGCAACAATATGTCAAGAAAGAATTATGTCATTACGAAAATAAGGAGAAATAATAGAAGATAGATACCTAGTTTACAGCATTCTTCAGACAATAGATCCAACATTACACTTTAGAATGGATGACCTTCTGTAGAGAGAAAAAAAGGGAAAGGGAATAACAGCAGATGTGGCCCCGAATAAAATCAGCCACCAATTTGTATCTTTGTGTTCCATTATATATATGAATGGTTTCTTCATTTGACCTAACTAACATGAATGAGTGGTGAGAGCAAAAAGGAAAAAAAAAAAAATTCTCTACCACCCCAAAATGAAGGCATGTACTTCAGCCCAACTTGAGACTGTATAAAGAATGCCAGATAGCCCCTTCCAATTGCCGGAGCTTCCTTCAACGTATTGCTTCTGTTTCTTAACCAAGGCAGGGTACAATGGTACAAAAGAGACACCAAATTGACTTCCCACTCTCCTTAAGCTTGAACTAGATCCAATCACAATGCCTATATCGGCCTTAAGCAGACATAGTAAGTCACCCACTGAATCTACAATATAAACAGTCAATTTCTTTCTGTCACTGCCGTAGTTCTGTACTATATTGTTGAAAGCTCGAACCTTGTCTGTGGGAGACTCCACTTTCTTAACAATTTCGCCGGTGGAAAGGGATTCTTCAAAAATGAACTCATTTGCATGTATATTCAGAAGATTTAGACCCCCTGCTTGATTAAAAGAAAAATTCTAATAAAAAAATGTATTGAGTGTTTTAACAAACCTCAGAAGGAAAAAGATTGAGAATTTACACACACACAAAAAAAAAAAGGGAGAGAGATCGTGAAGATTATAAGCAGATGTTTAAGAAATCAAATAATCCGTAAGCTGCAGAACACTTGTGGAATTAAACTAAAATATAACTGATGACAAAATAACAGGCAAATCAAAATGGCATAGGATACACATTCAACCAACTACTGATGTAGTTGAAAAGACATCTCCGATCAGCAATGATGTCATCATCGAAGTTTTATAGGAGAAAAATAAAATTCTACTGATCCTTTTGACTAAAAAAAAAACTAGCAAGCAGATGGAACATGGACATAATGGAAAATACAGTTGAAGCCCATCAAAGAATTGCAAAGCAATATAAAATTTTGTAAAGCTCTTCAGATGATATTACTTAGGTAGTAAATTCTTAGTAAAGAAAAAAAAAAAAAACTAGTCTTCTTGTGTTGGAGTGTGTGTGTCCATCTGCATGAATGTATGTATGTTTAACATAACTAAACAGGTCCATATTAAACGACTACCTGTCCCAGCAAATAACTTTTTTGCAGAAAAAAACCAAAAATACTGGTCATTTCAAAGCATTATGCATGCCAAATACAGAATTGACACTAGAAGCAGTCTGATTCATATAATGTTCAATATTTTTGGGTATAAAGTAAATGAGTTATGAAGAAGGGAGTTGAAAAACCTCTAAACCACAAAGCAATGCTGGACTTACGTTTCTTGCAAGTTAAAATGTTCCTAATCAAACAACTTATTTCAATTTATTTTTGTATTTTCAGTTTTTTAAGTACTATTCCATCAAAATTCTATTCAATCTCACAGAGCCAAGAAGCAAGTAATTTTGGTAAACCAAAATGACTCCATTTTAAGGACAAGAGAAACTGAATCAAAAGTATTGGGAGTCCCATCCCTTAGCGTGACTCAGACTCACTAATATCTTTTAAGCATTATGTTCACAAGTTTGAACTTCAGGTTTCCACCAGTGAATAATAAAAAATAAAAACTGCAGCCAGAGCGCATATATATATATATAACCTTTGCAACATCTTTTAGCCTGTCTGCATAAAAGTGGAAAAATCATGATTTCTCCATTTTCCTATTTCTTTGCTTGGTAGGGGGGTGGTTTTGGGCTTCTAAGTAAAGAATACAAACTTATTTCAGTCCAAATCTTATACTAAAGCAAAATAATAATGATATAAATAAATTATAGAGAAAAAGAGACATGGAAACTTTGTGGTGGAATAAGTTTATACAGTGGGCTTATGGTAAGACAGACAAACAAAGACCAATCTCAAAGTTATTTTTTACAAATGGGATACTAGAGCAGTAAAATATAGCACTAAAAACGAGAGATTGGGTTTTCTCTACTAAGTTGCTAAAACTATTTTTAACTGCAGAAGGTCAAGTATCTACGTATTAGCATAAATAAGCACAATTAAGTGAGCAAAGTCCAAAAAGATAAGCAAGTTGAACTTTCATAATCTTAACATAGCAAATTATGGCGTCACTCTATATGTCATGAATTCTGCATTCCAAAATTCTATATGTTTAATGTATACCTGCTGAAAAAGCTGCTCTGATGAGATCACCACACCAACAATATGAAAGTACGTGGACATTTGCATTCAAATTTTCATTCTTTACAATTTTCTGAAAGAAAGTAGTACAACCATCTTGAAGAATCCGGCGTTCACCAGCTCGTTTAATGTCTTCAAGATTTACACCCTTCAGTACTCCAGACTCACTCACTCTAGAATTCGCCCTCTTCTCAAAGTCTGAGAGTTGCTCAAGAGCGTTATATAAAGCTTCATAGTTGAATTGCTCCACTGCAAAATCCCACAAAGTCAAACCCTAATACACTAAAACCAGAAACTTCATCCAAGAGTTGGATGTTAAATTGTCATGCAAAATACCTTTCATAGAAGGAACAATGCTTTCAATGCATTGTTCATACTCTTCTGTGTACTCTCTGGAGAGGTCACCCCAAGTATTCCTCAACTCAGCTGATGACATCCGATCAAGTTGACTTTCAGGTTGATTTTGGTCAGATTTTGGGGCTGTCACTATTGCGATCTCTGCCAAAATGGCAGAAGAATCAACAACAGTGCAAGTCAAATCAAAATCAGAAAATATAATAAGATGATCTCTGGCAGGATTATGCTCCTTAATGAGAGGAACTACAGTGGGCTGAGCAAGTGGCTGTGCATTGAAGAACTCAATTTCAAGTTTCATGGCTTGGTGATAAAGCTTCTCTATGATGTCTAGTTCTTCGCCTGTCAAAGAGACACTAAGTTTATCCAGCAAGTCCTCGTTTTGCAGAGCTGATGCCTGAACTCAAAGAATACAATATTTGAAATGAAGAAATAGTGCCATCTAGGTAATTCATTTTCCTCCAAGCCTAAGCAAACTATTATCAGATTCCCCATTAAGTAAAAAATGACATTACCATTCAAATAAAGACATACCTGAAAACTTTCAGAAGAATAATTGTCAATCCACTTCTGGTAAGGGTGATTGCCTTCATTAAGATCTAGAAATTCCTGGAATTCCTTACCAAGGAAAGCATACAGCCTCATGCAAGGTGACATAGCACCCAATGTATAAGCTGCAACTTTTGTTCTTTCAAATGGAGTTGCAAGTTTTCCAGGACCTTTGACACCTTCAACTTTCCCAGATGCTGTTGCCAACAAGAATTCCGTATACTTTACTGTTGCAGAGTTAATAGAAGCCTCTTTAGCAAGGTCCAGACCCCACTCCTGCAAGACTCAAAACATTCAGAAAACGAAAATACTATACTCCATTACATGAAAAGAAATAAGTTTTACTTCCATAAATCAAAATAAAACCATTAGTAGACAAACTTCGTTGTAACTTAGACAGCATTCGAAGGAAAAGTTCCATCTTCTTAGAGAAAATCCAGAGCATATCTTTCGTAATAACAAGAAAAGGTTGCCATTGAGTCAGGTAAAGTGCCACTCAGATCAAAATTGTTCATTTCTTTTCAAGCAAACTGTCAATACTAAAAACAAAAACATCCAAAAGATTGTATCTTGGCAGTGTCTAAAAAACAAAACAATTAACCATCCACTAAAACCAAAATCCTATGCTTTGATTATGGTTTAAGATCTAAAATCAACATGAAAAAGGCATCACTTTTTATGCAGCAATGAATGCTAGGACCATTGAAATATTGTAACTATCAAAGCCAACTGGATGTTTAGTCCCATAATAGTTTGGGCAGTTAACATTCCATAAATTCACAAGCCAATTACATGGAAATATAATCTTCAGTATTCAACTACATTCTTTACCTAAACTTTTAAATGAATTATTTTATATTACCTTTACAAATGAATTGTGCATTTTTAACTCCTCCAGAACACTCTTCCTCAATTCAGAGATTGAAAGTTTTGCATCATCATCATCTGCACACTCCTCTGCCAATTCATACCTGAATATGCAAACAGACCCCAAAAAAAAAAAAAAAAAAAAAGTGTAACAGCCACCAATAGATACCTAGCCCTTTAATTCTATATACACAGCGTGAGAGAACTATATATAAATATTCTTAAAATGCAAATCAGATGTTGATTTAAGCTTTAGAAACAGAAATAAAGTAGTGCAACGATTTTCACCATCAATAAAAGTCTAACACTTCATTTGGTTGCCGAGAAAGCACACTAGAAGAAAGTGGGGATAAAAAGCCTTCAATCATATGTTCGATACTGCCCTTCTTTCCACAAACAATAAACTCAACCTTAAAAAAGGCCAGCCAAGTGAATTATGTAAATGCACTCGCAGTAAAGCTTCAGTATTCTCAAGCAATGAGAAAACCTAGATATTTTTTTCTTATACTTGTGGTACTATCCCAATCATCTCTTTTAATTAATTCAAAACTAGATTTACAATATCAATTCCTATATATTTACAATGATCTATCTCCAGCACCAAAACCATATCCATAGAGCAAACGTGCCAAAATTCCTACATATTGTAATTATATTTAACATGCCAATAGTTATATTTTCTCATTCAATACATTTATACTCAAACCAATCTTTTTTCTTTTTTCATATTTTGGATAACCTAGAAATTTCTAAATAATCAAATCAGTCCATTCACTCTATCATTCTATCAACAAATCTTTTTGTTGAAACCACTGAGTGTACATAATCAATCAATTGAACAATTTTTCTTTTTTAGTTTTCCCACACTTCGTCAGCAACAAATGCTACTCAGCAGATCGTATATCAAAACAGAATATTAAAATTTCATCAAAAGGTCATACTAGACCTCCCAAACGATCAACCTCTCATATATCAAACACAATTTATGAAAATTCTAATTTTCTAAATCTTTCTTTCTCAATTTCTCAGCAATCAAACATTCCCCGATAATAAAAATCTAATACTACTTATATTTCTTTTCTTTTTCCTATAGTTCCGATCTTAGATTTTCAATTTTCTCTTAATGTGCCACATTTTCTCGGATTCGAAACATTCCTAAATCACAAAATTCAATATACACAACATTATCCCTCTTCCTAGACCTTGCAAACACTGAAAGAAACACAATTTGGATCTCAGATTCTCACAATCTTGCCCATTTTCCGACATTTTCTCAGAAAGGAAACAGACCAATACGAGACGAAAACCAAAAGAAGTCCAAAAACCCACTTACGCTTGAGCAAAAGCTTTAAGAAAGTGAACATCTTGGGCGATGTAATTCCTGAAGGTGTCAATCTTTAGATTTCCAGAAGCTAAACAGAGCGTAAAGGGAGTGTACATAGCAAAGACGGATTCTCTCTTAAACTTGATCCAGAACCTTCTGGCGAGTCCCTCCTCCTCGGCGCTCGGCGATTTCGGAGGAATCGCCGCCATCGAGAGTGCCGATCTTTGAGTTGTGAAAGAGGGGGGTGAGTCGACTCGGAGGAAAGACGGGAGCAGTGAGTCGGAGAGGCCGTGTCGGATTGGGAGGAAGTTAGAGCAGGAGAAAAGATGGGAGAGTAATGGGGTTTTGATTGGGTTTGTGAAGAGCGCACGCATCAAAGAGACAGAGAAAGAGGAAGAGAGAGAGGGATGAAAATCAAAAAGTTTTTCTGTTGAGTTGGAAGTATGTATTATTTTGGTATTTGTTTTTGTTTTTGTTCTGTTGTGGATGGGAATGGGAATGGGGATGGGGATGGGGATGGGGATGAAAAGGGAGGGAAGTTTTTATCAAGTGGGCTTTTTTATTATTGGGCTTTTTAGTTTGGACTTATTTCGATTGTTGTTGGGCTTCAATAATATTACGATTTTCATGAGCTTTTGTGTTCTAGTCCTCCCAACCACTAATAGGGGTGGCCACTAGGACTTTTACCTAGTTAATAGTTTTAGGGCCTTAAAGGATTAATTAAGGTACGTGCAAACTGATTCGAATACCTTGGTGATAAAAAAAAAGTGCAGTATAGTAAAATTTCTCTATAATCATAATGGTAAGATTAATTAATTTTATTACTCTAAGGAGGTTATAACTTAATAGAGGTGTGATTACAAAAATTTCTTTATAATTTATGTTTTAGTAGTACAGTATTAGGATTTCAATTGATGTTTTAATACTATTAAGATTTCAATTCAACGCTTTAATTGCCTATTTTTGAAAAGGATAGAAGATCGTGTCTTGAAACCAACAAAGATAAGTGTCATTGATAGAATTGTAAATGCAATTGTTGCATGGTCAAATTGATGTGAAGTCACAAACTATTGCCAATTGTTTTAATCATTACAAAATTATGCAGCAAATTGATGTAAAGCCACATATTATTGCCAATTGTTTTAATCATTACCAAATTAGGACCCCGATATCGATGAATTGCAAATTACAAATGAAATGGATGAGGAGAATCAAAGAGTCATTGTAGAATTTAGTAATCAAATTCGACAACTTCATTACACTAATCGAATGGATATTAATGTCTTTCTCAATCATCCAAATGAGCAATACGTCATGTATACTTTAACTAAAGAAGAAATCATTAATACAATTAGACAAGAAGATGAAGGAAATAACCATGAGGATGATAGTACGGAAATACAAAAAGTTTGTGTCAAAAAGCTCTAAACATACTTGAAAAACTAGAAATATATGGCTTCAACAAGAAGATATTCATGCTGTTAAGAAATATGGGTTATTTTGTTTTATTGTTTATTAAGGGTAGATTTTTCTTTTCATTATTTTCTTTTTTTAGCCTTTATATATTTCTTTGTATTTAGGTTAAATCATACTTTTTGTATTCAATTGAATTGTGCAATATCAATGAAACCCTAGCCTCCTCTTTTTATTATTTTCTTTGGATTGTTTAACATGTCTCAAGCAAAGTTTCATGGGACGAGCTTAATCTTAAACACAAGGGTATCGTTGTCAGTTTCTGCAATCTGATATTTCGTTGGTATTCATTCAATTTCGGCAATCTGGTATTTCGTTTTTTCTTTCTTTTGCATTCTGGTTTCTTTGTTTTTTTTTTGAATATGGCTACTGAAAGAGACATTCGCTTCAGTCTGTAAGTGTGAGGTTAGATGACAAGAATTATTCGTATTGGATTATGTGATGAGAAATTTTCTTAAGGGTAAAAAGATGTGGGATATGTAGGTACACAGTTAGGTACACAGTTAGCGATTATGAGACAACAAAAAGGTTTAGGATCATCTACAAAAGTTATCTACTCAGTCAAATTTTGCAAAGCAGTATCAATTGGAGAATGACATACGAGCTCTTCGCAGAAATATGAGTGTTCATGAGTTTTATTCTGCTATGACAGATCTTGGGATCATTATGGCTCTTACAGAATCTGCAGAATTAAAAGCATGTGGTGCCTATATTGCTCATAGGGAGCAGCAACGGTTGGTACAGTTTTTAACGGCACTTCGTAGTGATTTTGAAGGACTTAGAGGTTCAATTTTGCATCGTTCT
This sequence comes from Pistacia vera, assembly GCF_008641045.1. Taxonomy (NCBI): domain Eukaryota; kingdom Viridiplantae; phylum Streptophyta; class Magnoliopsida; order Sapindales; family Anacardiaceae; genus Pistacia; species Pistacia vera. The sequence continues at coordinate 838,822 of NW_022196238.1, forward strand.
CCAATGCCTTCTGTTGACTCAGTTGTCAGTGAGTTATTGGCTGAAGAATACTTCTTAAGTCTCATTCTGAAAAGGGAATTCTTCTTCGACTTCTAATCCTTCTGTGTTAGCAGTACCTTCGAAGCCGTCTTTAATAATCAGAATAACCTTACACACGGGTTGCCTTCGACGAGTGCAGTTTCTGTAAGCAAAAGGTCATTGGAAGCTCAGTGTCCTAAGTGAGACAGCAGAATCAATCGCAGCAGCAATCTCAAGCTTGGAAGCCTGGCAAACCAGTCCCAATCAATGCTCCATAGACCACCTCGGGGTTACAAACCACCACAGTCTAATACTGCCGCAGTAGTTTCATCAGCGTCCTTTCACCGATCCTAGTACTCGGCTGAGCAATTTCAGAAGTTTCTCTCTCTTACAACCACAAGCTATGTCTGCCTCTTCTTCCTTAGGTCAGTTACCTCATGTTCTTCAGGTATGTCACATTCTGTATGGTTTTGGATTCTGGTGCTTCACATCATATGTCTCCAGATTCTTCATCTTTTGCTTCTGTGTCCCCTTCGTCTTCTATTCCTGTCATGACTGCTGATGGCACTCCTATGCCTTTAGCAGGTGTTGGTTCTGTTGTCACACCTCACTTGTCTCTCTCTAATGTTTATCATATTCCAAAACTTACATTAAATCTTGCTCTGTGGTCAGTTATGTGATTCTGTAATTTAGTCACCTTTTCCTCTTCTTCTTGTTAGTGTGCGATCTACAGTCTCAGAAGCTGATTGGGAGGCCGTAGGAGGGGGGACTATATATTTTGGATGAGTAAAGTTGCCAGTTGCTTCGCTTGCTACTATGCGGATGCCTGCCGCTACTAGTGTTGACTTGTCTTCTTTTCGTTTGAGTCCTTCTTCTTCTAGTTTTTATTTATGACATTCTCGTTTAGGTCATGTTTCGTCTTCTCGTTTGAGATTTTTGGCATCCACAGGGGCTTTAGGAAATTTGCAAACTTGTATATTTCTGATTGTAGTGGATGTAACTGGCAAAATTTTCAGCTTTACCTTTAATCGAAGTATTTCTGTTTCTTCTCTCCATTTGATTTGATTCATTCTGATGTATGGGACCTTCTCCTGTTGCCACAAGAGGAGGTCTCGATATTTGTTTCTTTTATTGATGACATACTCGTTATTGTTGGGTTTATTTAATGAAACATCGTTCTGAATTTTTTGAGATATATACAGCCTTTCGAGCTCTTGTCAAAACTCAACATTCTGCTATTATCAAATGTTTAGGTGTGATTTGGGTGGGAATACACTTCTAATAAATTTTGTGAGTTGCTTGCATTAGATGGAACTGTTCCCCAAACCTCGTGTACAGATATTCCTAAGCAAAATGGTGTGGCTGAAAGAAAAATGGCACATTGTTGAAACTGCTCGTTCTCTGTTATTGTTTTCCTCTGTTCCTAGTGTGTTTTGGGTGAAGCTTTTCTTACTGCTGTAGGTTTGATTAATACAATTCCATCTTCTCCTATTCAGGTTTTTCTCCCTTCGAAAAGTTGTATGAGTATGCCCCTGATTATTCTTCCTTTAAAGTTTTTGGTTGTACTTGTTTGTTCTTTCGTCCTCATGTAGAACGCAGCAAGTTGTCCTCTCGATCTGTTATTTGTGTCTTTCTTGGTTATGTGTGAAGGAAAAAGGGTATCGTTGTTTTGATCCAATAACTCAGAAACTTTATGTGTCTCGTCATGTTGTTTTTCTTGAGCATATACCTTTCTTTTCTATTCCATCCACTACTCATACTTGACTAGATCTGATCTAATTCGTAAGATCCTTTTTCTGAGGATTCTGATAGTTTGCCATCTCAGGTCCTAGTACGGATCATCTGCAGGTACTGACACTTTTCTCTCTAGCACACCTGAACTCCCTCTTCTCCCATGGTCACTCAAGCTTCGTCTGAGATTGTGGATCCACCTCTACGTCAATCCATACGCTTCGTAAGTCCACAAAGTTACCAGATTTGCTTATTCTTGTTATTCTTCATCTTTTGCTTCTTTTTAGCTTCTTTCATTGTCTCTCTGAGCCCTCTTCCTATAAGAGGCAATTCTTGATCCTCTTTGCGCAGCAAGCTATGGATGAGGAACTTTCTGCTTTACATAAGACAGTACTTGGATTTGGTTCCTCTACCTCCTGTAGACTGTTGTTGGTTGTCGTTGGGTGTATAAGATCAGACTAATTCTGATGGATCTATTGAGAGATACAAAGCTAGGTTGGTTGCAAAAGGGTACTCTCAACATATTGGTATGGATTAGAGGAACATTTGCTCCTGTTGCAAAAAATGACCTATTCGTACTCTTATTGCGTATCTCGGTTCGTCAGTGGCATATCTCTCAACTTGATTGTTAAAAATGCATTCTTGAAGGAGATCTTCAAGAGAATTTATATGCGCCCCCCTCCTGTGTTTCACATGATTCTGGGTATGTTTGCAAGCTGAAGAAAGCGTTATGGTCTTAAACAAGCACCTCGTGCTTGGTTTGAAAATTTTCTATTGTGATCTCTTCCCTGGATTTGCTCTAGTATCATGATTCTGCTCTTTTTTGTTAAGTGCACTGATGCAGGTCGTATCATTCTGTCTTGATATGTTGATGACATGATTATTACTGGTGGATATTGATGTATTTTAGTTTGAAGACAAGTTAGCTCAACGTTTTGAAATGAAGGATTTGGTTCTCTACGATATTTCTTGGGTATGAGGTAGCCTACTCACCTAGAGGTTTCTTCTCTCTCAGTCGAAATATGTTGCAGATATTCTTTGAACGGGCTAGACTTATTGATAATAGAGTCGATACTCCGATTGAGGTAATGCAAAATATTCTTCTCTCTGGTTTACCTTTGTCAGATCCTACTTTATACCGTACTGTTGTTGGGAGTTTGGTATATCTCACTATTACTCGTCCAGATATTGCATATGCTGTTCATGTTGTTAGCCAGTTTGTTGCTTCTCCTACTACAGTTCATTGGCAGCTGTTTCTTCGTATTTGCGGTATCTTCGGGGTACAGTCTTTCAGAGTCTTTTACTTCCATCCACCTCTTCCTTGGAGCTGCTGCATACTCTGATGCTGATCATGGCAGTGATCCCTAGATCGCAAGTCTGTTACTGGTTTCTGTATCTTTTTGGGTGATTCTCTTATTTCTTGGAAGAGCAGAAACAATCCATTGTTTCTCAATCTTCAACCGAAGCGAATATCGTGCTATGGCATCTACTACCAAAGAGATTGTTTGGTTACGTTGGTTACTTGCAGATATGGGCTTTTCTTTTTTTATCCCACTCCTATGTATTGTGACAACCAGAGTTCTATTCAGTTGCTCCAACTCGGTTTTTCATGAACGACTAAGCACATGAGATCGATTGTCACCTTACTCGTCATCATCTCAAGCATGGCACCATTACCTTGCCTTTGTTTCTTCTTCTTTGCAGATTGCAGATTTCTTTACCAGTCGCATTCTATTTTCCCGTTTTCGTTTTCTAGTTGGCAAACTCTTGATGCTTGTAGCCGCCGCATCGTGAGTTTGAGGGGAGTTAAGAAATATGGGTTATTTTGTTTTATTGTTTATTAAGGGTAGATTTGTCTTTTCATTATTTCCTTTGTTTAGCCTATAATATATATATATCTTTGTATTCGGTAAATTCATACTTTTTGTATTCAATTGAATTGTGCAATATCAATGAAACCCTAGCCTCCTCTTTTTATTATTTTCTTTGGATTGTTTAACACATGCTAGCGAGTAATCTACCCACAAGTTAAAAGATGTAGTAATAATCCTAAAGCATAAATCATTATCTCAAACAGCTTTAGATAAATATTTTATTTCATCTTAAATCTTAATGTAACGTGTATATGTATATATTTTTTTTTTTTTTTGCAATATACAAATACTTATTATTATGTAGAGGTAACTTTTCTTAAGATGGGAATTAGAAAAATTATAACTTATTACAATGTAGAGTTTATTCTTATATAGAGTATATTACTATAGAGAGGTTTTACTGTATTTATCATAATTCATATGAATAATTTTATTATATTCAATTGAGTGAATATCAACAACACTTCCAGGTCCCCAGGGGATTAAATAAAGTGTGCGCAAGTTGACTCGAACACCCCTAATGATAAATATAAATAATTTTATTATATTAAATTGAGTGAATATCAACAACACTTCCAAGGCCTTAGGAGATTAGTTAAGGTGCGTGCAAACTAGGCCAGACACCCCCAATGATTAAAAAAAAAAAAAAAAGATTAATTAAGTGTACATAAACTAACCCAAATATCCCCGGTAATAAAAAACAGAGGTGTAGTATTACTCTTAACTCATGTGAATAATTTATTTATATTAAATTGAGTGTATCAACAACACTCAAGATCTCTTTCTTACTATATATATACACGTTCAGCAATAGGCAATAGCTAGCTAACATTCATAGTAAAGAAACAAAATTTATATTATAAAGGGATGAAAACAATAAGTCCATCAAATATATATTACATAACATAATGACTATCCTTAGATTGAATTCATAACATATAATCTAATCACATTTATCTAAAACAAAACACAACTTTGAGCCTTGTGACAACATGTCTCGAATTCGAAACGACCAAAGTCGAATCATTTTCCCAATTTCTAGTCTATTATTTGCATCATCTACCACCTCCTTAAACCAAGCTCCGATGATATTATAAACAAAAGTGCTGCTCATTCTCCACTTCTTAAACGTGAGTTCCACCTTCTTCTCACATGGTGTAAACAGTAATACCTTAATCTCATTATTTTCCTTTGCATCAAGTATGTCCTTGTCCTCACTAGTAAGAAAACTATCGGTTTTGATTTGTTTCTTCGGTAAAGATAAACGATTATTTTGCTGCTTTAAATCTGTCTGTGTTAATTCTTTTTGTATAACAAATCTAACNTTTTTCCATTAAAACCCGTACTGTAAATCAAGCATAACTTTTATTATAAATAGAATCTGTTTTCGATTTTGATGTCATTGGAATCCTTGTTGAAAAAGCTTTCCAACGGTATATTATTTGTCAAAAACGGAGTTCTGGATGCAAAGTTATGCTAGTTTAAAGTTTTGGTTAGAAATTATGTTTGGGTGTTTTCAGAAGCCATTTATGGCATTGATTTAGGATGAAATTGTCATTTGGGATGTCACTGATATATGTTATATGTCCACATTCAAGTTTCCCATCGAAAACGCCGGAAACGGGCTGTTGAAAATCTAAAAAAATTGGGTAAAAGTTGCAGAAAACGGGTAAAGAAGAACCGACCCAATAGGATAAACGGGTCAAACTGACCCGGTCAAAGTCAAAAGTCAAAGCGGGTCAAACGACCCGGTCAACCCAGTCCAAAACCCGTTAGTCAACCCAACCCGATCAACAGTCTAGACCGGTCAATGAACCGGTCAAACGGGTCAAACCAGCCGCTGAACCGGTCAACGGTTCAGACCGGTCAACGAACCGGGCCAATGGGACAAACCGGGTTAACTGACCCGGTCAAAACGGGTCAATCTGACCTTGGTCAAGACCCGGTGCGTGCAGGCGCGTGAAGAACTAGTGCTTGCGTCAGGCGCGTGAGGGTGCGTGTTTGGGCGCGTGCAGGCGCGTGAAAGGACTGTGGTGGCACGTGAGAGTGTGTGCTGCCTTCTGGTGGCACGTGGGGGCGCGTCCTTTAGTCACAGTGGCGCGTGGAAGTCGGTGACAGCTTGTATGATGGTTTTTTTTTAATGTTATATATTACCTTGTTATGCATAAATAATGTATTATTCTTGTATTGATTTGTGTTATATTATATAATTCATGTTATAAATTATTTGATGTTTTATGATCGTATATATTTNGTTTAATTTCATACCACTGAATTAAGTAAATAAATAAAAGAAAAGGGAAATATTAATGTAGAAGATGGGTATACAATTCTCAAATTTCTCTCCCTTGACCAGTCATTTAGTGACAGTTTAATAATAACTTATGCTCCTTTTACTAATTTGATACTTTATTTATAGCTCTTTGTTTACATTTAATCCCAGATATACTATACAGTTATTGATAGTGGAGAACTTTTACAGGTTTGTTTTATTTCATTTACAAGTTTAACGTTCAATGTAACGTCTTAGTATTTCATATAACTTGTTTATATAAACGAAGTGACTTTTGGGCACTCTAAATATTCTTTAATAAATCATTCAACAATTTCCCTATTAGTAAATAGAATAAGATAGTTTCGAAAAAATTGTCAAAAAGAGCATAATATACAATATTAGAGATTATGATCAAAGTTAGTATCCCATATATGTTTAGTGATGACATGAGAAAAATAACTAAAATCACGACTGCTTCGAACAATTGACTAGCTAATTTCGAAACAATGACCAAATCATCTTATACTAATTTCACAATGTGTTACCAATAAAGCAATCAGTTCCAAGACTGATAAAAGAGAGACAGAGAAAAGATCCAATGCCACTAGCTGGATGATGTTCTATTAATACTTATATAAATTAGAAATTATCTCTACGTATACTATTGTATAAAGTCGTATAAGATACTTTTACTTGTAATGGCTAAGGGCATAAACTGCCTAAAAGATACTCCAATATGACAGTCAAATGGGGGACATTCAAATGGAGAATTGTCAATCAGAGGAAGATCAAGGAGGGGGAGGGACACATTTCACATCCATTTAATAGGAGGGGCTGTAACAGGGAGAAGCGTTTTAAAATAGAATCGGTCAATTTTTAGTGATTTTGATGTTTATCATAGTCATAATTAAGGAACCACGGAAGTTTTACACTAATCAAATTGGGGACATAGAAAGTCTTGAGTATCGTCTAAAAAAGTTGGAGGAGAGGGATGAAGTGTTGCAGTATTGGGTAAAAAAGAAGAGATCGAGTTGCATTACACTTGATAACTGGAAAATAAGATAATATGTTCCTTAGACAACTTTTCTTCTCTCTCTCTCTCTCTCTCTCTCTCTCTCTCTCTCTCTCTTGTTAATGATTTTTGGCAAGGTTTTTTTAAAACCACCCAACCCGGGGTGAAACCCGGCAAAGTGGTCGGGTCTCAATTTGAACCGGTTTGACCAGCGGGTCAAATCGGTGATGTCAGCGTGTAAAAAAGTTTAAAATCTAACAAAAACTCCCCTAAATTTTATAGGTTCCTATAGGTTTAAAATGTTGCAAAAAAACCCCTAATTTAAATGGGCAATCAACAACCCAGGCCAAATATAACTTATTTCCGACATCGAAAATACTCCCCATCACCATGAAAACTCTCCCCTCAACCTCCTGACTAAAACCCATCTCACCTCATCCCCGTTCACCTCGCCAATCGCCAGAAACAGTTGTTGTTGTTGTTGTTGCGCGATTTTTGCAATTTTCGGTCATTTCACTTACCAGAAATTGCCTTCATTGCCATCTTTAGACTCATCGGCCCTTCCTCTTCAAAACCTCCAACATCACAGCCAACAATTGCTCGCCAATCATCGACAAGCTACTGCACATTTTTGTGATTTTCGATCATTTCACCCACCAGAAATCGACTCTATTGCCACCTTTAGACTCATCAGCCCCTCCTCTTCAAAATCCCCAACATCCTAACTACCAATTGCTTGTTGTTCATCGTCCTCCTCTCTCGAGTTTGCCATGAACAATGGAAATTATGAATCCAGGTCCTGATTCAACCGATCGAGCCGGGCTAGGTTTTAAAACCTTTATTAACACCATGTTCCCAACCACCTGAAGTTTGCCCTAAAGATAAATTACCACCCAAAAACTTTCAAAACGACACTTTCTCACCCACAGGTCAATTCCACCAATAAATACCATTATAAAGAGGGGTAAGATGGTCAAAAATCCATTATGAAGAAAGACAGCATGGTCAATTTCAAAGTTAATAATGTCTTTTTTTTTTCTGTGGAAATACATAGTTTCGGATAGAAAAGTAGGGGGCTGTATGACTGGTTGAATGATATATTGACTGAAGGAGTATTGACTTTCTTAGTGCTAGAACAAATCCGAGAGTTATTATATATTTCTATGGTTGTTTTCGAGTACTTTCTGATTCTTATGCTGAAGCAGCAGATTATGGGTTTTGATCTCTTATTTTCAGGTCATGGTTAATAATAACTTTGTATTGGCAGTTGAAATAAACAGTGTTGGGCGGAGAAAATGCCGCTCTATGATTGTATGTTGCTGGTGAAGCCCCATGTGAAAATAGAGTTGATATATACTTTTTGCTTTTTTTTTTTCTTTTTTTGTTCTTTTATTTTTTCAGGTCATAGTTAATAGGCATCAGCTGCACATTTGTTGTTTTTGGATTTGTTAAATATGGAAGCCTGAAACAGCGTCGTTTAAGGGATACTAATACGGCGTCGTTTTAGGCATATTAACTTGGGCGAATTCAGACCACAGGATGCGTTTCAGATTGAACGATCAGGATCACTCAAAGAGTCAAACCATATATAAGCATATGTTCTTTCAGTTTCAAGGGAGAGAGAGATAGACAGTGGCTAGGGTTATTTGAGTCGTTTCTTTTTCTCTGTGTTAGGGTTCATATTCTACATTCTAGATTGTGTGTGTATCAGTTGAGTGATTAGGGCTTTAATCATTCAGGTGAGAGTGTTGTCCTCGCGGGTTGGGATATTCATCGGGTATCTTGTAAGGCTGATTGCCGTGTAAACGGGGAGATCTGGTGAGTGTTGAATCTGTGTAATCTTGACTGGTTTCTGGTAATCGAAGTGCAGCGAGCTCATACCGTTCTTGAGCTCAACGTGGATGTAACTTATCCATAAAAGGATAAGTGAACCACGGTAAATCGTTGTTTGTTTGTTTGTTTGATTTTGTGGTATTCTTGTGTTTCTTGGTTTGTTTGTGTTGCGTGATAGATCAGTTTTTGCTATTATAGTATAACAGGATTGTTGCTTGTTTGTTTAGGATTGGAGCAAAGATATATAATTGTACTATGTTTTCTTATGCACCCACAAGTTATTAATTAATAGACTGAATTCTTCACTGTTGATAATGAAAGTGTTGTTAATTACATAATTAATTGTGGTGGCAGATACAAGATATACGTAGAAGGATGGGCATGGTCTGTAAGCGAGGAATACATTCTAGCTTTTGATGCAATGACCTTGATGCTTGATAGTAAGACCTCATTATCATGATTTCTTCTATAGAGCTATGCACATCTTTTAAATTAGTAGTGGAATGGGGCAACAACCACATGGAAAAGGCACAAGCCATTGGAGAAGTAGGTTTTGAATACTGAGAAAGCAAAGGAAAAGCAAGCTTCATGGAGCTAGAAAGTGGAAGGGTCAAAGCAAAACTTTTTCAATTTCAAGAAATGAATGAGAAAATTTCTTTGTTTTGAATTCCCTATTTTTATTGGGTTTGAATTGACAAAATTTCTTAATATATATAAACTGTAATTTTACAGTCCGGATCCTTATTTAAGCAAATTTGTAATGCTAATACTTAGTTTTATTAGGTTTAAATTGACAAAATTTCTTAAATATAAATGTTAGTTTAGAGTTGCAGCAACTAGGGACAAAATGGTAAAGGTTTCAAATTATAAAAATAAATTGGTAATTTATATTATCGAATAAATTAGTAATTTCATATTTAAAGAGTGTGTTTATAAGTAATTGATTTTGTTGATATGACATAAAATAATAAATAAGTATAAAGTCAAATAGTAAAGGGTATTTTTGTTTTTATAATAAATATATACGATAGTTAATGGAATTTACTAACGGAATTGACTTGTGAGTGACAAAGTATCATTTTGAAACTTTTTGGGTGGTAACTTGTATGTGGGGCAAACTTTGGGTGGGCAGATGTCGTTCGGCCATGACTTTATTATCATATCATCATCATGATTAGAAAAAAATTGCCCTAAACCTAAAAATAAGATTAATGTATTATGGATAAAAGGGTATATATAACCTGAAGTATAAATAAAGATAATTATTAATAATCCAAATGTTACAAAACAAAATTTATATTATATATAAGAGGATGAAAACATCAAATCCATCATATATATAAACACACAGAATGAATATCCTTGGATTGAATTTATAACATATAATCTAATCATAATCTAAAACAAAACACAACTGTGAGTTTTGTGACAACATGTTTCGAAATGACCAAAGTCGAACCATTTTTCCGACTTTCAGTCTATTATCTGCGTCATCTACCACCTTCTTAAACCAATCTCCGATGATATTATAAACGAAAGTGTTCTTCATTCTCCACTTCTTAAACGTCACTCCCACCTGCTTCTCACATGGTGTAACCAATAATACCTTAATCTCATTATTTGCCTTTGCATCAAGTATGTCCTTGTCCTCACTAGTAAGAAAACTATCGGTTTTGATTTGTTTCTTCGGTAAAGATAGACGATTATTTTGCTGCTTTAAGTCTGTCTTTGTTAATTCTTTTTCTATAACAAATCTAACATCCGAACCATTCATACTTTCAACAATAGCTCTGAACCTTTCTGGCATGGGAGGTTCCACCTGTACCTCCAAAACCAGCGGTCGTGGATGTTCAGATTGTTCCTTTCTCTGCTTTTCTTCCTTCTCGTCTTTCTTCAAGCTACTTAGGGTCGAACTACTACCCTTATCAAATACTACAGGTTGTGTCCATTTGAAGCTTCTTGTATCTTGTTCTGAAGAATCAGTTGTTTTGTCTACCTGTGCTATGATCACTGATCTATTTTGCTTTGGCATAGACAAAGAATAAAAGAAGTCTAAAGTACTACCATTCTTCTTCTTGGAAAGCTCTAATTCTCTCTTAAGTTTTGCTACTCCAGGATCCTCGCTAGCACGTTTAAGAAAACCTTTAACTATGGTCTCCACCGGTGGAAGTTCAGATTCTGATAATTCTTTATTCATATATTCTTCGCTCATTATGTCTTTCATGTTCAAGAGAATCTAAAACAACATAAATAACTACAATGTTAAAAAATAAATAAATAAACAAAGCTTATTTTTTTAAAGTTTTGATAGAATTTTGAAAAAAAAAATAATAAATAAACAAAGCTTGAATGCACGAAAAAATTAAAAGTTGGGTGAATGATTTTGTTATAGAGAAACACATATATGTATATGACTTTAAAAAAACAATTAAATATGATTTTGATTTTGATTTTCTTTCTCATAGTTTAAGTTTGATTTTTAAAAATATCTTATCTAATTTATTTTCTTTAAATTTTCTGTATATTTTATTTTAAATAACAAAGAATCTTGTAGCTAAACTAAAGTGAAAGTATGGCAGTATATACATACCTACGACTGAACAGAAAACAAGAACAAAGAGAAAGAATTTGAAAAAAGTGAAGAACTTACCAGTGACTTTCGGAGAAGACAACTCAAGTAGAAGACGAACTTTGTAGAGCAATGAAAAAAACAGTGAAGAACTGAAGGCAAGAGTGTTACGAATTTATAATAAGAATTGAACAGTCCTAGTCCTGTCCAAATTATGTTTCCTAAATCAATTTTAAATTAAGTGACCAATTTCAAGTGTTTTAAACTTCTTGTTTCCTAATTTTAGTTGACGTCTAATTGTATATGGTTACTTGTACGTTCAATTAATTAACGGTCACTGATTCGAACTATTAAGTTCCCGAAGTTTAATTTCATAGCACCGAATTGAATAGATAAATAAATAAAAGAAAAGGGAAATATTAACGTAGAAGTTGGGTATACAAATTTCAAATTTCTCTCCGTTGACCAGTCATTAAGTGACCAGCATATGGCCATCGGGTGAAAAGAGTGCAACTGCCTGTTTCTGAAGTAAAGTCAAGGATGCAAAATGAAATAATTTAATAGATTTGGGGTTTGCAGACTATAACGGAAAATTTAGGGGTCAGAGTAAATGTTGATTGTCAGGGCTAATGAAAATATTGTGAAACTACAGGGGGCAAAATAACTTTTCAAAGTCAACTCCTTATATTGAACTGAAATCGATGTGAAGAGAAGAGAAAGAAAAAGAAAGAAGAGAAAGGAGAGAAAGAAATGAAAAAGATAAGGAAGAAAAAGGTGAGAGAGGAAGAAGTGAAGTAGAAAGGGCGATTAAGAGAATTGGAGGAGAGATTACACAATTTCTCACCGTAGGTAGCACATGCATGTTGAAATTATGCTTGATCCATCTCTTAGTATTTTTAATTTTGGGATTCTAAGCCTATTTTGCTATTTTGGTTCAATATGGGGAGAGGAAGTTGATCCTTGAGAGATCACACCAAATTGAGTTTGAGCATTAACTAGTGAGTGGCAAAAACTAAAATTTCCTTCAAATTCAAGTTTGCATTTTTTAATTGAGATGATCATTGCAATGGATTTGAGAGTTTGGTTTATTATTGAGTTTTTCCTTGAAAATGTGATGGAATTTACATGCATGAAGTTTAGATTGCATTCAAATGTGTGGACTCAAGGTTTGCCTGTCACATTTTAAGGTTATTAGTTTCGAATTCTTGGATTTTGCCTTTTTATTGAATGCTCGGCATTGTTCTTACATGAGTAGAAATGTTTTGTTGGTTGTTGGAAAGAAGTTGGAGAAGAATTTAGTGATGTATTGCAGAATTTTCCTTTCAAATTTTCTATAAAGGTTGTAAAAATTGCATTTCCACCCCTGTGTTGATTTTTAATATCATGTTTTAAATGTATGCCTTACAAGTCGATAACTGATAGTTTTTAAGTTAAAGAAATATCAGAGTATATATATAAGCTAGTCATGGTTTTCAAACCGCCCGGCGAAGTACCCATCCCCCAAAGTTACAAAATTCAAACTTCATATTATGACTCTGCGCATGCATGGGACCGATTTTAGTGCTCTACCTGAGCGACGAGCTTCTGGCCAGGTATGATAGATACAGAGGCTTTGCTCGTTCGATGATAAAACTTATCGGGTATGACAGGTTAGTCTCTTGCTCTACCTGTGTGTGGGACGCCTAGTAGCGAATCCAAAAATTTCTGTTAGAGTGGGCCAAAATCCAAAAATTGTATATATTAGTATTTTTTTTTTTTTAAATTGAGGGTGGGATGGCGCACCCTCAACAAGTGCTGGATCCGCCCCTGGGGACGTCCACCAAATAGATTTCTCTTGAGTACTAGTTATGATGAGAGTTTCCAGTATCAATTATAAGCTATAGTTTCAATATGAGTTTCAGAATATTAAGAGAGCTTTCGATATTAGTTTACAGTGTCAGAATATATAAGATATCAACTTATAGTTTTCAGTATTAGCTTATAGTTTTCAGTATCAGTATCTACTATTGGTTTTTTAGTAACAGTATCAAAATAAGCGCTGGAATTAACTCTCAGTTTTAGAATGTTCATAATCAGACTCAGTTTTCAATATCAAAACAACTATAGATTATTTACATTATAGTTATATGAAATGTTTCAGATATTTACAACATGTTTAAAGAAGTGTTGTTTTCAATAAGGCATAAAAGTTTATTGCATATTTCTTAGAAAAGAGTTTTGAGTATGTTGTTTTCAGCTCACATGAAAGGTTTAGAGAAATTACAAACATGTTCATTTAGACGGGTTCTTAGTAAGCATGAAAAATTGGTGCATACTGTTATAGTTTCAGCATGAGCTTTAGAATATTAGAACAATATTCAGTTATCAGTTTAAGGTTTTTAGTATTCAGAAAAATTAGTCCATAGTTTCAGTATCAATTATCAGTATCAGTTATCAATTATCAATTATCAAATATATAAACATACATAATGAATATCCTTAGATTGAATTCATAACATATAATCTAATCACAATCTAAAACAAAATTTATATTATAAAAGGATGAAAACATCAAGTCCATCAAATATATAAACATACAGAATGAATATCCTTGGATTGAATTCATAACATATAATCTAATCACAATCTAAAACAAAACACAACTGTGAGTTTTGTGACAACATGTTTCGAAATGACCAAAGTCGAACCATTTTTCCAACTTCTAGTCTATTATCTGCGTCATCTACCACCGCCTTAAACCAATCTTCGTTGACATTATAAACGAAAGTGCTGCTCATTCTCCACTTCTTAAACGTCACTCTGACCGACTTCTCACGTGGCATAAACAATAATACCTTAATCCCATTATTGGCCTTTGCATCAAGTATGTCCTTGTCCTCATTAGTAAGAAAACTATCGGTTTTGATTTGTTTCTTCGGTAATGAAAGATGATTATTTTGGTGGAGTAAATCTGTCCTTGTTAATGCTTTTTGTATAACAAATCTAACATCCGAACCATTCATACTTTCAACAATAGCTCTAAACCTTTCTGGCATGGGAGGTTCTACCTCTACCTCCAAAACCGACTGTCGATAAAGCGGGACTATCATCTTCTTGGAACTAACTTTTCTCCTTTTTTCCTTTCTTTGCTCTTCTTGCCCCTCGTCTTTCTCCAAGCTACTTAGGGTCGAACTACTGGCCATATCAAATACTACAGGTTGTGTCCATTTGACGCTTCTTGTATCTTGTTTTGAAGAATCGATTACTTTGTCTACTATGATTACTGATCTCTTTTTCTTTGGCACAGAGAGAGAATACGCGAAGCCTAAACAAGTACCATACTTCTCCATGTAAAGCTCAAATTTTCTCTTAAGTTTTGGCACTTCAGGATCCTTGCTAGCACGTTTAAGAAAACCTTTAAGTATGGTCGCCGCCGATGGAAGTTCAGATTCTGATGATTCTTCACTCATATATTCTATGGAAGAATCACTGCACTCGGATTTCATCACGTCTTCAGAAAACATCTTTCTTCTAATGACGTATTTTCTTTTCAAGAGAATCTGAAACAACATAAACAATGAATTTATAATCTGTGTAATCCGTTTGCTGCTTAATTAAGTACTATGAATTAAACTTCTTTTCCTAAATAGAAACCTAACTACATTTTAATTTGCTTTCCTATTTTTATTGTTTCCTAATTCCTTTTAGATATATAAGGGTTAATCCAACGGTAAATAAGTAATTTCAATTCAAAGCTGCAAAATTGATATGATGTTTAAGGTCATTGTGCTATTGCTTTGCGTTTAATAATATTTTTGCAGTATTATTAGCCTATTACTTCTAAAGATATTTTTATGTATCCATGTTTTATATCAAAAAATATATATATTTAGATCAATGCTAGTTTATTTAATTTTGAAGACTTTTATGAATTAAAAGATACTTGATAAACTATTTTCTTTTTAGTTCTGATAGAATTTTGAAAAAAAAAAACAAAATAAACAAAGCTTGAATGCACGAAAAAATTATAAGTATATTCCTTTTAAAAACAATTAATTAAAATTTTGATGACAAGTACAAAGAGAAAGAACTTAAAACAAATCAAGAAAAAAGCATGAAGAACTTACCGGTGAATGACAAAGAAGACGAACTTTGTAAAGCAATTAGAAAAATAGTGAAGAATTGAGGACAAGAGTGTTACGAATTTATAAGAAGACTATGTTTCCTAAATCAATCTTAATTAACTGACTAATTTAAAGTGATTTAAACTTCTTGTTTCCTAAATGGACAGTAATTTTAGTTGATATCTAACTGTATATGGTTTCTTGTACGTCAATTAATGAACGGCAACTGATTTGAATTTGAACTACTAAGTTGGCGAAGTTTAATTTCAAGTGATTTAAACTTCTGGGCTGTCCTTACTTTGTTTAACAGGCTTCAGTATGAGTTCTGTGGCTACCAAAAGAAATCAGTTCCGAGACTGGTAAAACGAGAGAGTCATTCCCACTGCCTTGGATAGCTGGATGATGTTCTATTAAAATTTTTATAAATTAGAAATTATCTCTACGTATAATATTGTAGTGGGTAAGGGCATAAACTGCCTAAAAGATACTCCAATATGACGGTCAAATGGGGGGGCGTTCAATTGGAGAACTGTCGAATGGAGGAAGATCAAGGAGGTGGAGGGGACACATTTCACATCCACTTACTAAGAGGGACCGTAACAGGGTGAAGCGCTTTGAAGTCTCCAGGATCGTCTAAAAAAGTTGGAGAAGAAGGAAGAAGTGTTGCAGAATTGGGTAAATAAGAAGGCATAGAGTTGCATTAGAAAAAATTGCCCTAAACCTAAATATGAGATTATCGTATTAAGGATAAAATGGTAAATATCCAAAATCACAAGGATGTACAACCTTGCCAAACAAAACCCAGACGAAAAAGACCAGGTGTAGGCAAAGACGAAAGCTGGCACCAAACATAGCTCCAGATGTATCTAATTGTTAATTATCCAAATTTGACGAAACAAATTTTGTGGTGGTGCAAATATATCTATATATCTAATTGTTTGGTCTGTGCATTTTGTATCTATATTGAAATGTATAGGTTGTTAATATTGGATATGGTGTAAACTTCTCTTAATCTTAACAGATTGTCTACCTACGACGACTTATTAGTTTTCTATTATGTATTTTTCTGTAATAGTAAAAAATATAAGATGTGAGAATAGAGAGAAAAGTGAGTTGTCGATACTGTTTTTCTTTGTATTTTGCAATTTTCTAATACTCAATAAAATCTTTTTATTTAAATGCTGGACGTAATTCCTTAAAAAGAGAATGAATTGGGATAAATTATTGTGTTCTGTTATTATTTTATACTTTTCTTGTAATGTGTTTGCTTTCAGTTTCAACAGTCAATTTATCAGATTTCATTATAGAAGGTCTATTAGGATCTTCATGAATTCAAAACCACTAAGCTTGATTCGTGCCAGAGAATCATATTCGTCCTGAAAGTATAAAAGTTTTTATAAAACTCATTAGAGGAACTGGGGAAGGTCTCCCTGTTGAGTCATGTTTGATTTTGTCTTATAATATTCTATATTCTACTATTTGATGACATCTGTTTTCTAAGTGTTTTAAACGTGTTGAAATCTCTTAAGTCGTAGTCTGTTTATCATTAACTTTAAGAAGAATTTCAAAGGAACTGATTTTTATATAAATTTCATTAATAATTCATTAAACTTTTGAGGTTGAACTGATCCCAAATCCACGAGAGATTTCTCCATGAAAGACAGTAACAAGTTCAGAATGAAGAAAAGTAACACCAATAAAGAATCTGAGACCAACTTGATAGAATTTGAGGTGAGTTTGACTCGCTCATCCAATAAAGCCTTGTTGAATGGGAGGATTATCCTCTCTTATAACCCAATAGGTTTGAGCGTATCTAGTCGATGTAGGACTCCAACACTCTTTGTCACGGTTAAACCCATATGTTGGGTCATGCCTGTTGATAAAGGTAGTTATTGACTCTAACTCCTCACCTGCTGGTTAAATATTTAGCTAAACTGAACCTAGACTCTGATACTATGATAGAATTTGAGATGGACCTGACTTATCACCTAATAAAACCTTGTTGAATGGGAGGATTACCCCTTCTTATAACCCAATAAACTTGAGCGTACTTAATCGATATGGGACTCCAACACAATTTTAGTCAAAGTATATATTCTTTCTTTCTTCAACATTATCCAGAATGATTTTCAACACCCCATCGTTTCAATCAACACCGTTCATTTACATATCAATATAAAATATATAATAGATAACTAGTGATGTAGAATCAGCATAATAAAAAGTTTAAGATTCTTTCAGGTGTGTTCTTCCATATTTGAGCCGCAGAGAAACGAAAAGTTGTTTTGACTGCTTAATTAATTAGTTAATTAAATTATGTTAAGCTCACGTAGTCTTAATTAATACAATGAGCGTACCCACAGAACTAAACTGGGCTATTATTATCTCATGTTTTTTCAAAGTGAATGTGGAATTTATGCTTTTTTTCTTTCCTTTCCATTCACTGGGATCTCTTCGGTCTCCTCGATTTTGTCAATCCTCCTTTTCTAAATTGGACTATTTTTATCGCATGTTTCTTTAAAGTAAAATGGAATTTATGCTTTTTTTTTTTTTCCTTTCCATTCACTTAGATCTCTTCTGTCTCCTCGATTTTGTCCGGATTCTCTTTTGCTAAAATAAGCNAGCTGAATTGTTCAAGTCTGATCATCCTTTTTTCAGGGTTACCTTGCGACAATATAACACACGTAAAGGTTTTGTATATTTGGTGAGGCTTTTGATCTGAATTCCTTAAAAACACACAAATTTTCAGTTTAGTTAAGTAGTCTGTGCTTTAAAAATTGAAAATATTTTTGTTTTTGCAGCATGTTCCAGCCACATTTGCTCGAAAGTATCTAAATGGTTTCAGAGGACATATCACACTTCTGGATTCAGATTGCAACCGCCAGTGGCTTGTCCAATCTCGTTCTAAGGATCGTAGAGTTGATTTGTACAAGGGTTGGTCTATATATGTAAGGGATAATAATTTGGAAGAAGGTGATGTATGTGTCTTTGAACTGATTAGGACAAAGGATGTTGCTCTAAAAGTCACCATATTTCGTGCTCTCGAACACACAGAATCCATTAGTAGGCCAAACTAGAACAATTACTAATCAGATGTTTGGTTGAGGTGAACAAAATTCAAGAAACAACATTTTCATGTGAAATTTTGCTGTGCATTGTGTCTCCTTTGGTTATGGTTATGTGCAATAAAGAAAATCTGATGTCTTTAAGTTCTTAACCTGGTTTCATCCCGGGTTCGCTGTATCAATGTCACTCTGCACATGTTAACTGAACTTTTCTGGTATTCCATGTTTTAATGCAAGATAGTCCGTATACTTTTTTCTAACTTGGTGAATGATACAAGCTTTGTTACTAAACTAAGAATTCATTGAGTTCCTAATTCTGAAAATTTGACAACCATATTGACAACAATTGATTAAAGTTAAAAAGTATTGCATCTTTTTGATATTGGGATTTGCATTGGACAGTGTTGATGCTTGATTTTTACACCGCATGTGTAAAGTGTTAAGTAGCTCTTAGAAATTACATGTGAATAAATATGATAATCTTATGCAAAGATTGAACTATAAATAAAAGATGATTTTTAAAGTGGTTTGGATGCTTAACGCAAGTCCTACGTTCACTGTTCTTTTATATATGAGAGATTACAAGAGATCGCAAATAGAGAACAGTGAGCAAAGGTACAACGATTAATTATTCAGATAGAATATCAAGTCAATCTCGTTCTTGTAGGTTATCTTTGCTTTGAAGATATAGATTACAATCAAAGTGTGAGTTTTTTGTATCAGAATCCCAAAAATAGAGGGGGAGTGCTCTATTTATAGTAGAAGAATTCAAGGTAATGATTACAAATCTGCAAGTGGGTTGGTGTCATGCAAGTCCTTTCTTGCCTCCCATTAGCTGATAATTTAGGATATATCCTCAAGTTACTTGGGGATTGGACAAGTGTGTGGCTCCCATTCACTTATAAACAAAACCTAAATCTGTCAAGTTGGTGACAGCCGTATTCTCTTTATCTTGGGGCGACGTGACAGCCTCTGGACGATGCAAAGCCTTCCTGAACTCTGATTGGAGCTAGTTGATGTAGACTTACATTAACCCTGATTTTTTAGGCATAACAGACAGAGAAATGTTTTAACAACCGCATGGAATGATAAAAGTAAATATTATCAGTAAACCTTTGATGGATTGAAGTCTATAAGACATGAATGTACTTCCAGGGGAAAATTAGCCATTACCGAATCTATTAGAGTTTTACTTCCAGGGTCAAGCCAAATTAATAATGTAAGAAGTAATGAAACCTCATTTATGTGCAAGATGGTTGGAAGGAAAGTAAGAATTACAAATGTTGATAGTGTGTGCTTGGAGATCAAATTATGAGTTTTAATTTTTGTGATTGTATAATAAGCAAAAACATGGTTTTAGGTTCATAGTAGTGTTGGTAGTGATAAAATTTGAGGTGGGTTTAACTCTTTATCCAATAAGGCCTTATTTGGGGAAAGTTGTTTACTTAAAAAAAATACCATGATAGAATTTGAGGAGTCAAGGCCTTTTTAAAAACCTGGCTCTAATTCCTCACTAGTTGGTTGAGTACTTAGCTCAATTGAACCTGACTCTGATAGAATTTAAGGTGGGTCTCACTCCTCACTCAATAAGGCCTTGTTAGGTGAGATGATTACCACTTCTTATAAACAGTAGGCTTAAGCGTGCCTAATCGGTGTGGAACTCTAGTAGCTAAGAAGATATGTATTACTGGTTTCTAACATTGATATATTTGAATTAAACTTATGTGTTAAGAAACCCTAAAAAATTGACAAACATAAAAAAAGAAAGTGTATAAAATAAAAAATAAATATAGAATTTAATTCTTCTAGAGGGTTATGTTTATATGAGCCGACCAAGCAAACAAATACTGTGAGGCATAATAAAAGTGAAAATCTGAACGCTAAACAATTGGCTTGTTCCAGGAGATCACAGCCAGTCATGTCCAATGCTTTAGAATTGGAAGAGACGCCCTCCCATTTTTTCAAGGTCATCCTCTCCTCTACCCTGGAAGATAAGAAGCTGGTAATTCTGATTCACAGAACTTTCTAATCTTCCTTGTTTAACAGAGATTTTTTGGCTAAAAATATGATCTGGGGTCTAATTTTTGTTGTTGTTTTGGTTAATTATGTGCTTCTGGGACTTACAAAGTTTATGTCGACTCTCTAGAATTGGTGTTGGTTGATTTTGCAGTCGTCTATTTTGTGATCTGTTTGAACAAGTAAAACAACATTCTTTAATGCTTTGGTTTCATAAAGATTTGTCTTTTTGTGAGCTTTTGGTACAAAAAAAGTTCACTTTTTAATGTGCCCTTTAAGGAATAGGTCAAGATTTTTACTTTCTTGAGTTCTACCTTTGATTGTAATTGCTAGATTGCCATCACTAGAGAGAATTGCTTCAATGTTTACAATGAAAAATATTTCATATGAAATCTCTGTGCGGACTAGCTGCACCTAGATAGAACGACCCTATGAAGCTTTACTGTTCCCTGGGACTGGCTTTGGGCTTTTCCTGCGCAGCTTAGGTGGAAGGCGAAGAAGGCCTCCTTCCTGGGGGGCCCGAGCCATCAGCGAGATACCACTCTGGAAGAGCTAGAATTCTAACCTTGTGGTGTGGTTCCTCTACGCCTAGGATACCAGAATATCGAACCATGAATGAAGAAAGGCATGTGAGAAAAGCATATATTGGCGTGGTTTTGTTGCCTACATTTGCTTCACAACTGACAACCAACTCTTTTTAGTAGCATCTCTATTCAGTCTCAGCTGATTGCCAAACACTTTGATTGTTTACAAAACTAAAATTTTGAACTGCAATTTCAGGGAAGAATTTCTTGAATTGCTAAGAATTTCGCTTGTTTTCTAATTGATCCTCTAGCTTTATTTGTGTTACCGCAGATGATTCCAGGAAAGTTTGCCAGGAAATTTTGGAGTGAACTTTCTGGTGTTGCTAAACTGAGAGTTTCCAGTGGCCTTGTTTGGCAAGTGGGGTTGACAAAATATGCGAGAAAAATTTGGTTCAAGGATGGTTGGCACAACTTTGCAGAAACCAATTCAATCAAAATTGGGTATTTTGTGGTCTTTAAATATGTGAAAAATTCAACATTCGATGTTCTTATATTTGATACAACTGCTTGCGAGATTCAGTATCCAAATAACCGTGGAGAACCAGGAAATAAAAAGCAGAAAATGAGCCATAAAGCAAGGCCGTCTGAAGCTTCAGTTTGGAGCTCTAAGTTTAAGCAAGGCCATGAGCCACCACCAAGAAAGAAGAGTAAAATGGAAGAGGAGGTGATGCAGAGAAATGAGTCAATGCATGACGGGAATGAACACGACTTTATGAATTTACTTGAACACATGGGAATCTTTTTGACTGAAAAATGTAGAGCTTATGTTTCAGCCGAAGAAAGAAAGAGAGCAATCAACATTGCCAGATTGCTTAAGCCAAAAAATCCTGCATTCATGACTATCTTGCAGTCAAGTTACCTTTATACACAAAGGCTGGTAAGATTTTAAAACAATTCTGATAGCAGAACTGCTCTTTCATTAATTTTAGCCTTCAATATACAGCTTAGTTGTAATTCTCATTGCTTTTTTTATTTTTGCAGTATGTGCCAAGCAAATTTGCTAACAAGTATTTGACTAGAGATGTCAATTTTGTCAAACTACAACTTCCGAATGGATCAGAGTGCATGATAAAAATCTGTTGGAGACTTTTTGGGGGTTTCAATTTAACAAGAGGGTGGGCAGAAATTGCAAAGACCCTGAATTTGGAGAAAGGAGATATCTGTATCTTTGAGCTAATCAAGAAGGACGACTTTCTACTAAATGTTTCAGTATTTTATGCAACTAAAGAGTAAAAACAAGTGATTAGGTGGCATGCTGAATTGCAAATTATTATGGATTATAAATTTTTATTTTTTGGGTTTTTGTTACGGATTATAATATGTTTAAACCAACCCTTGGGTGGTTAGACAGTCAATTGAGACTCTTGGGTATATTACTCAAGAGGTTTTGAGTTCGATTCTCCTCGGTTGCTAGTAAGGGTGGTCACTAAAGGATTACTTGGTCGTTAGCTTCAAGGTCTTGGGGGATTAACTGAGATTTGCGCAAATTACCCCGAACATCTCCGGTTACCAAAAATATATATATATATATATATAATCATTAGGTAGTTATGACACTCATACATGATTCTGTCATATGTAAAGCATAGAAGTAGCACATGATATGGGCTTGAAACTCTATTATGTGGTGGAGGGAGTTCCCCATTTAAAGCACTTCCTGCAGGCTGCTTAGAAAGAAATATTAAATGACTCACAAATCTTAGCTATGAGTTCTGGACTCAAAATTTTCTGATATAATAATGTTATAACAAGAGTTGACACAGTGCAGGGAATGAAAAACCATTAAGATGAAAATTTAGTACAATATTGGAACGAGGACAAATTCAACCAAGGGAGAAAATTAATGGTATGCTTGGGAATATTTTTCCGTGGTTTTAGGGGGTTTTAATTAGACTAGTTTTGAGGTGTTCTAAAACCATTATTTGTCAGATTTTTTATGCACTGGTTTTGACAGACTCAAAAACCCCCAGAACTAGTTGAGTGTATTTTTTAGAGGTTTATAAAACCTCTCAAATTGAGATGTTTTGGTTGGTTTTAAAATTTTATTCTACAAATATCCCATCCACTACAAAAACTATTTCAATTATATCCAAAAATCATTATTGCCAATAAAAAATGCACAAAACAAAAGGAAAGAGAAAAAGACTTGACTTCTTTTCATTCGATTGTTTATTCTTCAGCTTCTTCAATTATCTTAATAAGGTCCGTTTCTCTCTTTCTCTCTTGTTTTTTGTTTGGGTTTAATGGCACATTGTCATGCTTAAATAAGTGAATGATCCTTCGTTTTCTTGGTAGAATCATTAAGGTTTTTCTTTTTTTTTTTAATTATTTTTATTGGGGTATTTTTATAAGTATATATGTAAATTTATCATTTTAAAAAAATTATCAGAATTGTTAGAAAACAAACTTCTAATCGTAGGTTAGATGTTTTAAAAACCGCTACTAAAAACCCCTTAAAACTGCTACGATAGTTTACTTTCATAACCTATACCATGAAACCCCCAAGCAAACCCTAAGAGAAATCAAAGATAGATTAATAACATGGATACTTCAATTCCAATTTCGTTGATTATTTAGAATGTGAAACATGGCTTCACAAATATTACAAGGACCATCATCGCCATTTCTAAACGCGATCATTAGCACATTCTTCTGGGTAAAACTGAACTGCTTCGATTTCTTTGTTATGAATAATACGCATATTTTGCATATGATAAGCTCCTAGCATAGAAGTTGATGGATCGGGCAATAATGCATTAAATTGGTTGATTACTGAAGAAGAAATTTACGTTGTCATTCGAGCAGCCGAAGAGAACATTAAATTGTCGTGTATTACCACTGTTTTCGCTATATAAAAGATGAAATGATTCAAAGGAGACACAACCTTTCGTTGGCCCAGAAGTACCTGCACCACCACCATATGTAGTACTATACACGCAAAAGCCATTAACACATTGGAAAGGGCTGTATTCTTCATCGTAGTTACAACGAGGGTGAACATTACACAATAAAGTTTCTGGTAAGAAGAGGAAGCTTTTAAATCGTATATGGGATAAGTTTGTTGGAAACAGTTTCTGCAAGGTTCATATTGTGTCCAAATTAGGTGACTGCTGCCAGTGTCCACCACTAAATACACAGATTGAATTGGGTTTCCGATCATCATCTGCGCAATATAGTAGTAATGTTGACGGTCTAGAGCAGTCAAATGCTTGTCGTCGTCACCAAATGTTGCATTTTGATCAGTAAAATGCAATTTCCTTAGTTTAGCTTTGGCCAGGGTGATATTAACCCTTCTTTCAACTCTTTCCTGGTAAGGTTAGGTTGATATATAGGGGACTCACGAGAGTCTACTGGGATCAGCTTAATGCTGAATCCTGAAGATTTTGAAGCTGCAAAACTAAGTCTAGAAAATCTAACTAGACTCAGAAATACTGCAGTTGGAAGTCTAAGGAACTAATACTCCCACCCAAGTACTTATAGAATTGGTCACAACAACCTTATATCTAACTTATAAGTATAAAACAGAAATTAACATCTATATCATCTGTAATTTTTTAAGTACTAATGCACAGGATTCCGGAAATGTTTGTGAAAAGGTTGGGAGACAACCTTTCTACTGTTGCTTTACTTGTGGTTCCTAATAGCCGCGTTTGGCAGGGTGTCAGTAGATCGCTTGGCAGAAAACATATATTCGAGATAAATAACATAAAATTAAAATCACACCACTCAAAAAGATACGATATTTACGTGGTTCGGTATAATCTGTCTACATTCATGGATGAAAGAAATTCATTATAGTTTCATGAACAAGATATACAAGAGCACACAATACTAAAAACCTGATACAATTAACATGGCGGAAACAATCCTAGTTTCTAACCACGCTCAATCCAGTACCTAGAGTGGAAACAATCACATCTAAGACATTCTACCCATGGTGTTTAATAACTCTTACAAAAAACACCCTGTGTTCTCACATTCTTTCATAAACTTGAATTGGTTCTCACCCCTGTATTTATAAGTACTATATGAGATATTCTTTTTCTAATAGGATTCATATTCCAATACCTAATAGGACTCCTAAATTATATTCCTATTTACAATTGTATTCTTTATTAAATAGTTTTTTCTTAAGGACATACAATTTCACATGGAAACAAATAAAAAAACGAGCCACAATATCCCAACAATGGGGTTGGTAAGAGATGAAAGGAAGATTTGGTTCCAGGATGGTTGCTGGAAATATGAATCTACCCTGATACCATGTTGAAAATCGAAGAAGTAAAAAAAAACAATAAAATAAAGAATAGCACAATAACAACAACACAAAGTCACACGATATTTTACGTGGTTAAGCATAACTTGCCTACATTCACGGATAAGAGGGTTTTCACTATAATAATATGAATACGATACAATTGTTTCATCATACCATCAACCTAGTACCTTTACTTAGGTAGACATTCTGTTCCTATTGTGTTTAATACCACTATGGTATTTTCTCGATACCCTATGATACCTTTACATCAAAACCCATTGTATCCCCACATTCTCTTTTTCTTTACTTCCCTTTCTCATAATCTTGAATTGGTTTTAACTCTCATATTTATAGGTAAAATATGACATTCTTATTTTACTAGGATTCATATTCCTATTTCTAACAGATCTCCACTAACTTAAATCATTATCCTATTTTAACTTAGATAGAATTCTAAACCAATTCTTCTTTCCTAATACATCTTACCATAGAAAAGGAAAACAATAATTCTCATTTACAAATTCCTAAACTAGAAATTTGCTTAAAACTTCATCTTTTTTTTTTTTTTTTTTTTTTTGTTTGCCTTTTTCTTGTGTGCATTTCTTTTTGATTGCCTTTTCTTCATATTATAAATAAGTGTTCACACTCTAACAATGGTTGGCAGGCCTTCATAGAATACATAAATCCATGCTGGATATTTCTTGATCTTTACATATGAAAAGAGTTCGACCTTTCAGGTTCTTATTTTTGATATGACAGCCTGTGAAATTTACTGTCCGTATAATAGTGAAGAATCACAAGCAGAACTCAGTACACCAGGATGAAATTGAAGGTAGACCACAAGGCAATTTGGAGAAAATTTAAGCCAGAAGACAAGTAGTGTGAAATGGTAGAAAAAAATGAATCAAAAGATGAGGAAGTGTGATTTTTTTGCTTTACTTGGGGGAAATGAGGATCCGTTTTAGTAGAAATCAGAAATTCTTTCAAAAGAAGAAAGAGAGCACTCGACATCGCCAGATTGCTAAAGCCTGAAAATCCTTCTTTCATGGTTATCATTGAAAATCCTCCTTTCATGGTTATCATAAGATCCTGAAAATCCTTCTTTCATGGTCATCATAAGATCGCGTTACACACAAAAGAATATCGTATGATGGGCTGTTAAATATACTCTGCTTGGTCGTTTGATACTCCCCTCAAAAGTTGCTACTGTTTCTGAGTGAACTCTGGTCTTCCAATGTTGATAATGCTACTCCGATTTCCGTGCAATAACTTTTAAATGGGATTGAATTCCAATTAATAAAGAATTTTTTCCACCCACGTAATGTTTTAATGATATTTTTTCACCAATAGATTTCTAAAATATTATTTTATTACTTAAATTTATATTCTGATTCTGATTCTGACATCTTTATGACCTCATACCACTACCATTCTCTTTTTCGATCATCACTCACCAAAATTCTTCAAATTTTATTCCTGTCGACCCCACCAATCATCGACAATCAAGCGATTAGGGTTTACACAACCACCCCTCCTAAGTTAAATTCTGATAAATCTGAATTACCAAAAGACTCATCAGCCTCTCCTCTTTAAGAGCCCCAATAGTCTGGATCAAGTTTGCTCTTTGTTTGTTACAGAAATATAAATTTGGGTAATAAAGTGATATTTTAAAAGTATGTGGGTGAAAAAGTGTTATTAAGCCATTATTTGGGTGGGAAAAAAAATCGATAATTATTTGAACCAACCACCGTGGGCCACTTATCACATTTGTAATTTCTTGGAACATTGAAAAGTTAGTGCATGGAATGGGAAGCGGCATTAATTATCAAATTTTGGAAGATCAAAATTCACTCAAAATAAGTTACAACGTTGATTGAGGGGACTATCAACCGACCTAGCAGTTGAAAAGCTTCTCCAGCATATATAAAGTCACAACAGATTCACCCCTGGTAACTTCACAAAATGGCAAGGGATTGCAGAAGGAAAGTACAACCCTGTAAATCAAAGTCTTTGGCTGAGACATCACCACATTTCTTCAAGGTTATCCTTCCCTCTACACTTGAAGAGAAGAAACTGGTAATTATAATTAGTTTTATGAAGAAATCTTGGTGGTTCTGTATGCCTTTGTTTCACAACCAACCTCTTTTAATTTCATCGATATTAGGCCATATCATGGTAACCTTTTCTTTGTGACTGCAGGGGATTCCAGAAAGGTTTGCCAAAAAGTTTGGGGATGAACTTTCTTCTGTCGCGATGCTCGCCATTCCTGATGGACATGTTTGGCCAGTGGGATTGACAAGAGAAGGGAGTAAATTTTGGTTCCAGGATGGTTGGAATGATTTTGTACAGAATAATTCAATCTGTGCTGGATACTTCTTGGTTTTCAAATATGCAAAGAAATCAATTTTCCAGGTTTTAATTTTTGACAAGACAGCTTGTGAGATTCACTATCCATATAATGCACCTGCCCAGATCTCAGCCCTCCAGGATGGAATACAAAATAAGCCAGAAAGCAAGAAGAGCAAAATAGAAGACATGCCACAGAAAGGTGATGAGTTTTTGCATTTATTTGAAGAAAGTGGAATCTACATTACTGGAAAACATAAACTTCTTTCAAAAGAAGAGAAAGAAAAAGCCATCAACATTGCTAGATTCTTTAAACCAAAACATCCCGCATTTATGGTTTTCTTGCGAGCTCCTAAAATTATTCATCCGGTGAGCTTCTGATCTTGAAGTTTCTTCAATAGCCTTTGAAACATTCTTGCTTAGTAATTCAAAAACTGTTATTTTTTGGCTTGATTTGCAGACTGTGCCTGCTAAATTTGTCAACAAGTACTATAGAGAAAATGCTAAGTTCATCAAAGTACAATCTTCTGATGGAAGAGAGTGGCTTCTCAACAACACAGGGATATATCGTGGGCAACTTCGTTTAGGAAATGGATGGGCTAGGTTTTCAAATGAGATGAATTTGAAGGCAGGAGATATCTGTGTGTTTGAGCTTATGAGGGAGAAGGACTTTGTTCTGAAAGCCTCAATTTTTAAGATTTGAAATTGTGATGTGTATCATTTTCTGAAAAGAATAACTAAAAATGGGGATGATAGAATTCTTGGAAAATAATAAAAATAATAAAAAAGTTCGTAATATTTTTATCATTTTATATAATCTAGGGGTTGAGATATCAGTTTTATCTTCCCAAATCAGGATTTTTGCTCTCTCGATTACAGAGAATCAAGTAGAGACAAGGCAATTGATCTTAATAAGACCTTGTTGAATAGGAGGATTACCCTCTTCTATAAACCAGTAGGCTTGAGTGCATTTAGTCAGTGTGGGACTCCAACACTCATCCTCACGGTCAAATCCATATGTTAGGTCATGCTACTCATATGTTGAGGTGGGTCTAACTTGAATGAAAGGATTACCTTCTCTAGTAAACTTGAGCGTGTCTAGTCTATGTGGGATTCCAACAATAGTGTCAGTCTGTCAAATGGCTCTTCTTAGCAGGAGAGCTGACCTAGCATGTAAACTGAATGGCAGAGACACCCTCACATTTCTTCAAAGTGATTCTCCCTTCCACCCTTCAAGACAAGAAGCTGGTAAATTATCTCAACTTTTATTCTTTCTTTGCTCTGCAGTTTGGTTAGAAAGAGAAAAAGGTAGAATCTTCAGTCTTACTAACACTTTTGGGGAATTTATGGTCTTGGAAGTTTCTTAGCAAACAAACTGAACATATTAGCACTTTTGTTTTGGTGTTGCATGCAAGAACCCGCAAACAAATGATGCTGCATTATATCTTGAAATGCTTAGGACAATGCCCTGTTGTTCTGTCCTGTACCTCAAATCCCAGTTTTTTTGTTTTCTTTAGTTTTTGGGATTAGATAGTAAATGATTTTGCATGTTCCATTATAATATCTAGCTAGAGTGCTAAACTTTTCAATGTGTGTATCGTTTCCCTGTGAATCAGTGTAAATTTCTAGTTGGTGATTAATTGCATGAGCTTGTGAAACTATGAAAAAATATACCTAATGTGTTTAGACGCAAGTCTTCTGGTTACTGCCTAAAATGTATCCAACTTTACTTGAATAAATGCCGAAGATTCCAGTGAATTTCTTGAGGAAATTTGGGAATGAACTTTCTGATGTTGTTACACTGAAAGTTCTGAATGGTCGTGTTTGGTGAGTAAGGTTGATAAGAGATGAGAGCAGGACTTTTTTACATGATGATTGGCATAACTTTGTTCAATATCATTCAGTCTCTTCTGGATACTTTCTCGGTTTTCAAATATGACAAGATTTCAATTTTTTGTGTTCTAATGTCTGTTTGATATGTCTGCTTGTGAGATTGACTATCCATTTAATGGTTAAGAACCAACCTTTGACTGAAGGAAATCAGTACTTCAGGATGATGAAATTGATACTGAGGACTCTGTTGAGGTAAGGGACTTCATTCCTCCAAATCCCCCTTTTAGCTCTTAGAGGAACAAAGTTTTTAATGAATGTCCAAGGAATTGCTCGTCTAGAAAAATGTCCAGTCCACCAACGGAGAATCAGGCTAAGTCCCCTTTTGGATCAGCTTTGGGAAACAATAGGAGTCAGAAATGTGCTACTACCCTTAAAAAAAAAAAAAAAAAAAAAAATTGCTGGAAACTTTTCCCCTTTTTTTTCCGTGAATGGTTTATTGTTTCTGGTTCTAACTATAGTTCATTGATTGTAAAAGGCTAGGCTAGCATTATTTTTAGTTTTTCACTGTCCCTTGGGGTAGATAAAAGATGGAAAATGGATCTTCTTTCATGATGGCTGGCATGACATGACTTAGTTGAATATCATTCAATTGGGGTCGATAGTACTTATCGGTTTTCAAATACAGAAAAGTTTCAAATTTTTCAGTTGCAATATAAGTTTTCTGCTTGTGAGATTAGCTCTCCATATGATATTGAAGCACCAGAAAACTGGGAAAAGGCCAAGAACCATGATGAGATTGAACTTTTCACTGAATCTGTTGTGATAGTGGTTTTCACTACCCCAAAACTTCCTTGTTTCCTTTTTGAAAAACTAGAGTTTTTGATGAATCTCTGAGTATAGGGTTTTCTAGCCAAATGTACACTCACACATTATCACAGAATCTGGATAAGTCCTTTTAAGAATGCTCAGAATGTGATTGGAAGATGGTTTCTGAATCTCAGTGTACTTCGGTGCTAGAAAAAGGTTTGTTTATGCTGAATGGTTGTTTTAAAAGAGCGAGAAAAACCTTACAGGCATAGTAATCTCTCAAGTGATGTATGGCTTTTTTTTTCTTTTTTTTTTTTTCTAACCAGACATAGGCATTGTGAAATCCTAAAAACAATAAAAATGCACCTTAATTCTACAAACAGAACAGCAAAACATCAGAGACAATGTGAAGATCCACACAGTAGAAGTCAATATGCAGTAAACCACATTTAAGCAAAATTCTGAGGTGAACCCTGTATAGATTTTGTCCCATCAAAGCTCTTTAAGCAGCTTTCTTTAATCTGCACAAAGGAAACCTAAAGTCTAAGTCTATACCTCTTTTTTTTTTTTTTTTTTTTTCTTTTAATAGGTATATATTTTTTATAGATTAATTAGTATATAAACCGAGATATATATATAGTGTTTGTATATAGAATAAAGAGTAGCGTAATCACAGTTGGAAAATCCTAGTTCTCCCAACCGTTGTATGTTTTAAACTCTAAACCTAAACGTATATACTTGAAGTGTGGCCATAATTTTCAACTCTGGTAAGTAACTGAACGATGCCTTGTACTGGAAGGAAAGCAAATCCCATTACACCAAATTCTTTGGGGGAGCCACCGTTACACTTTTTCAAGGTTATCCTTCCCAATAACCTGGCAGTGAAGAAGCTGGTAATTCACAGAAACTCAATTTTCTTATTCTTTGCTCCCCCTAGGTTATTTTTTCTGCTGATTAGTTTTCATATAAATATGCTCATCTCCGTTTGTCTATATTATATGGTTTTTCTTTTAGAAAACTAAGTTGTAAATTTAGGCCAAGAAGTTTCCATCTCCATTAGGGTGGAATTCAGCATGTGGGTGTGAAGAGTTCTGCTTCACAGTCAACCTCTTTTAATTTCATCATTATTAAGCTTCTTGTAATTAAATTCACTTTGTTTCCCTTGTTTATAGTATTTAATAACATCTATTACCAAAATCTGATTTATGTTACATTGGTTTGGTCATGTGTTTTAATTGCAGAATCACATTATTGGTTGTATAATTGTTATAGGGGTTTGTCTTCTTGTTTTGTCATGAAAGCACATAGTTGATAGATTTTCACTCAATTTTTATATCTATCAGCTAACATCTTCTGTATTACTGCAGGGAATTCCTGGAAACTTTGTCAGTAGGTTTGCAGATGAACTTTCTGCAGTTGCAAAGCTCAGTATTCCTAATGGTCATGATTGGCAAGTGACAATTGATGGGAAAAATATTTGGTTTCAGGACGGTTGGCACGACTTTGTTCAATATTATTCAGTCAGTACTGGATACTTTTTGGTTTTCAAACATGCAAAGAATTCAACTTTTGAGGTTCTTATTTTTGATAAGACTGCTTGCGAGATTCAATATCCATATAATGCTGAAGAAGCAGTAAATGATGTGGAGAACTCAAAATTTAGGCCACCAAGCAAGAAGTTTAAAATCGAAGAAATGGGAATCTACATTGCTGAAAAAAAATGGACTTCTTTTAATAAAACAAAGAAAGAGAGCAATTGATATCGCCAGATTGTTCAAGCCAAGGAACCCCTCCGTTCATGTTTATCTTCTGAGAGCATGGTGTAAGCGAATATACGGTAAGCTTTTAAATAAAATTGTGAGTTAACCACTTTTCCCACCCAAATAATGGTTTAATGACATTTTCCAATCCATAGACTTTTAAAATACCATTTTACTACCCAAGTTTATATTTAGGCGACGAACAGAGAGCAAACTTGGTTCAGACTATTAGGGCTTTTAAAAAAGGGAGACCGATGAGTATTTTGGTGGTGGAAGGTTAAATTTTAGTGGTTGAGATTTATCGAAATTTGACTTGGGAGGGGTGGCTATGCAAACTTTAATCGCTTGATTGGCAAAGTCGATCAGAATAGAGTTTGAAGAGTTTTGGTGAGTGATGATTGATGAAGAAAATGGTGGCAGTGTAGGATCGCAACGATCTTAGAATCGGAAATGGAATATAAATTTAGATAATAAAGTGATATTTTAGAAGTCTGTGGGTGAGAAAGTGTCATTAAGCTATTATTTGGGTGGAAAAAAGTTGTTTACTCATAAAAATGTGGTTGTGAATCCTCTCATATAGCGTTTGCTAATCTTCTTAAATGCAATTCCTTTTTGCTTGTGCAGTATGCATGTGCCGATCAAATTTGTTAACAAGTACATAAGTAGCAAAGCCAGATTTATCACATTACAAATTTCTAATGAAAAAGAGTGGCTTGTCCGAATCAAGAAGTTCAATACCGGAGGTTTTCGTATAACAAAAGGATGGGCTAGGTTTCTGAAAGACAATGATTTGAAGGGAGGAGATATCTGTATCTTTGAGCTGATGATAAGAAAGAAACACTACCTTACTCTGAAAGTTTTAGTATATCATGCAGCTATGAAGTTAACATGATTAAAATGTTATGAGTTGATAAGTTGTATTAGCTATTGCTTTCTCTTTCCAGTTTTTGCTACCAATATGATTTGTGTAAAGAGTAAACAACTTTTTCCCACCCAAGGTTTGCCTTAATGACACTTTTCCACCCAAAAAGTTTCAAAATACCACTTTCCCACCAGTATTTATATTCTGTTAATACCCAAAATACATTTCACTTTCTCAGCCGACGTTCGGAAAGTTACCAGGAGCTAGGTAAGAGGGTTTTTGTAGAGTGGAGATCGATGGATCAAATGGTGGTGACCGATTGAATATTCACCACTGGAATTAGCCAGAAAACAGCTAAGAACCGAAAACTCAAGCTTTGTGATGACCGAAAATAGGTGAGAAATCAGGTGCCGGAGTGAGAGGTGTCTTGTAGAGAGGAGATCGGAGGCTCAAATAGTGGTGACAGAGAGAATTTTTGCTCCAGAATAGACTAAAATCGGCTTTGTTTAGTAATAAAACATTAACTTTGAGTGAGAAAGTGGTATTTTGAAACTTTTTGGGTGGAAAAGTGTGATTAAGGCAAAACTCTTGTGTAAAAGGCTTCAATGCTCAAATACATTCATAATTTTCCAGGATATTGCAGATACCAGACATAGGGCCCCCGCATTGCGCGAGTATGTTTATTCAATGTTTTTAAAATAGATTGTAAACAAATTTATTCTAACAAAATAAACTAATTAGATTAAAACATATTAATTGTTAAATTATACAAAATTTAAAGTAAATCTAAATTTTATATATATACAAAGTTGCGTTAAGATAAAATTAATAATTGTACTTGTATAATTATTAATATCAATTATAGGTAGATGTTGTTAAATCATTCATCCAACTTGAGAAGATCACCTGAATATTATATGGTCTAATTATATTTTCAGGATCATCATCTTGTATAATTGATATTATTTTTGCAAATATGCCTTTGATATTTAATGTCAGTATTTTGTAGTGAATCGTGCATGATATTTAAAATCACTTGAATATTATCAAGATCAACTATTTAAATTTAAAATTTATTCTAACCTTCCGCAATTTTTGTAACTTATATTCATTTTCAAGTTGCGTTATGCGGGTATATTTATTATTATTATTTTTTTACATTATTATTGTTTTTTTTTTTGTCTTTTAAATATATATTTTATATATTGAAATTCATTTTATATTGAATTGATAATTAAAAAAATCAATAAATAAAATATCCACAAATTGAACTCAAAGCCTATATCATCATGGTTCTTCTCAAATATATCACCATTTAAAATCTGCAACCAAAATTTAAAAATTTGTCAAGAAAAGCAAAAAAATTTGTAGGATAACCCACTGGGTATTATTGATAAGTTTATATATCAATCAAAGAAAGAGAAACCTTGTTGAAAAATGTGAACTTTAAGCAAAAGACTTGCAGAGCCAAAGGAAAAAACTGATTTTGATTGTTGAGAAGAGAAAATAAATTATTTTTATTATCATTATTTTAGAAATTAAAAAAAAAATTAAGAATGTTGAGAAGAGAACTCACATAGAAAGCAATAATAACTCCAACAGTATAATCTGAAGGCAACTTAATTTAAGTATTAAAGAAGTCATGAAGATAAAGGTCATGTGACACATATCTATTTGCTGCAATTAGAATTGACCATCACCTATAACAAAAAAAAAAAAAAAAAAAAAAAACATTTAATGAAAGCATCATAAAGAAAGATGAAAACCCACAAATCAAACAAAAAAATCAATCCAAAAATCAACAAAAAGAGATCGAACAAATACAAATAAAACTACATATCAATATTTGCTTTCCTTTGTCATCGCTAAAATTGAATTATTTTTATCTGTGTGATGATAAAACAAATAGTTCGGCAGCAAAACTATAGCTATCCTAACTCATCATATAATATATCAAATTAAAGCCCTATTTTTCTAGTTTCCAAATATTCAAACTGCTCATCAATTAGATTTTTATTGAGTAAGTTATGACTAATTTACTACTAACTGTTCAATGAAAATCAAGAAATAGGGGAAACTGAAATGTATGTGATAATAAAAGGAATGGCTTGATAGTGGGACTACAGTTATCCAAATTAAGCGTGTAATACATCAAATTAAATCCCTATCTTTCTAGTTTCTAAAAATTCAAACCTCTCATCAATTGGATTTTTATTGAGAAAGTTATTATCAATTTACTATTGATTGTTCAGTGGAAACTGAAATGCATGTGATGATCAAAGGAATTGTTTGATAGTGGGGCTATAGTTATCCAAATTAAGTTTATAATATATCAATTTAAAGCCCTGTCTGTCTAGTTTCTAAAGATTCAAACCTCTCATCAATTGGAGTTTTATTGAGCAAGTTATGGTCAATTTACTATTGACTGTTCAGTGGAAGCCGAAATATGTGTGATGATAAAAATAATTGTTCGATAGTGGGGCTACAGTTATTCAAATTAAGTGTATAATATATCAAATTAACGCCATGTCTATCTACTTTCTAAAGATTTAAACCTCTCATCAATTGGAGTTTTATTGAGCAAGTTATGTCAATTTACTACTAATTGTTTAGTAGAAACCTAAATGTGTGTGATGATGAAGGAATGGTTCGTCAGTGGGGCTATAAAATGAATGGTTTACTAAAGCTACATGGTTCAACATGAAACATCAGTTGATATTTGTTAAATAAATGAAATTAGTTATATTCAACAACAATCTCTTTTCATGATATATGTATGCAACATAAAAAGATATCAACAAAAAAAGATAGAACAATTACAATTAAAACTACATATCAATATTTGTTTTCCTTTAAGGATAATAATAATAGTTTGGAATATTATAAATGATTTACTAAAGCTACATGGTTTAACAATAAACATCAGATGATATTTGTGACACAAATAAAATTTGTTATATTCTGCAACAACCTGTTTTCGATATATGTATGTAACATAAAAAAAATATCAACAAAAAACAGATAGAACAAATATAACTAAAACTACATATCAATATTGTTTTCCTTTGTAATCACTAAAATTGAATTAGTTTTATGTGTGTGATAATAAATGAATGATTCGGCTGCAAGACTATATGTATTCAAATTCATCGTATAATATATCTAATTAAAGCTCTATCTTTCTAGTTTCCAAAAATTCAAACCGCTCATTAATTGGATATTTATTGAGTAAATTATAGCTGATTTACTACTAATTGTTTAGTGAAAATCGAGAAACAGGGGAAGCCGAAATATGTGTCATGATAAAAGGAATGGTTCGGAAGTAGGGCTGAATTTAGCCAAATTGGTCTAGTTTCTAAATATTCAAACCTCTCATCAATTGGAATTTTATTGAGCAAGTTATGTTTAATTTACGACTGACTGTTCAGTGGAAACTGAAAGGTGTGATGATAAAAGGAATGGTTCGGCAGTGAGGCTACAGTTATCCAAATTAAGCGTATAATATACCAAATTAAATCCATGTATGTCTAGTTTCTAAAGATTTAAACTTCTTATCAATTAGAGTTTTATTGAGCAAGTTATGGTCAATTTACTACTGACTGTTCAATGGAAACTAAAATGTGTGTGATGATAAAAAGAATGGATGGGCAGTGGGGCTACAATTATCCAAATTAAGTGTATAATAAATCAAATTAAATTCCTATCTGTCTAGTTTTTAAAGATTTAAACCGCTCATCAATTTGATTTTTATTGAGCAAGTTATGGCTAATTTACTACTGACTATTTAGTGAAAATCGAGAAACAAGAGAAACTAAAATGTATGTGAGGATAAAAGAAATGGTTCAGCAGTGGGGCTACAGTTATCAAAATTAGGCGTATAATATATCAATTTAAATCCCTGTCTATCTAGTTTCTAAATATGCAAACCTCTCATCAATTAGATTTTTATTAAACAAGTTATGGTCAATTTACTACTGACTGATCAATAGAAGCCGAAATGTGTGTGATGATAAAAGGAATGGTTTGACAGTGGGGCTACAATTATCCAAATTAAGCATATAATATATAAAATTAAAGCACCGTCTATCTAGTTTCGAAAGATTCAATCCTCCCATCAATTGGATTTTTATTGAGCAAGTTATGGTCAATTTACTACTAATTGTTCAATGGAAACCGCAATGTGTATGATGATAAAATGAATAGTTTACTTGACCCAAATTTAAGGGATTGTCATATTAGCACTGATAAGAAATATTTCAAATAACACCTATTAATTGGAAAACAGACTCAGTCAAAATTAATTAATTTAACATATATACTCGCACATTAGTAGGACATAAACAATTAATCATTCATATAACAAATTAAAATACACGAATGCTTTTACAGAAAACATATTCAACACAAATGAACTATTTCTACTAATATAAATATGACACATACAATTCGGTTGACAATAGGATCATCCTCGATTTGATCTCAGTAAAGTACATGAACATTTCCTTGAAAACAAACATAACAAATTTAATCGATCTTTATGTTAAGATTGTTAAGGAACAATTATTCATTCGTATAACAATTATTACTTGAAAACAAAATCAACAAAAGTTAATTAATCTTCATATTAAAATTGTTAAGGAATACACTTACCGTTCGACAAGACTAATACAATTAATCATTCAAATAGATTGACCGAACAAAAACAATCATTCAACCAAATAATAACCGTTAAAATAGTTAGAAAATATACTTACACTTCGAAAAACGAATCAAAATAACAACTTATTTGACAATGTCAATAGAACATCTTTCCTTTATTCCATGCCAATTCATGAATATTTGACCTGTAAGCAACAACAAAAACATAAATAGATAAAAAAATCATCCTGTCTATCTAATTTCTAAATATGCAAATCTCTCATCAATTTGATTTTTATTGAACAAGTTATAATCAATTTACTACTAACTATTCAATGGAAGCCGAAATATGTGTGATGATAAAAGGAATGTACCCAGAACCGCCCTAATTTACATACTAATATGACATAATAATTTTCTATTCGAGTCAATTTTCGAAAGAAAATGTAAATTAGAGTTGATTATTGAAATTTTTGTTAATGAATTGTTATATTTGTTCGTATGATAAAGCATAAAATTCATGAAAGCCAGGTTCTGTTGATTCTTGTTGAACTTGGTGAAGCATTTATATATTTTTTTTATAAGAAATGGCATAAAGAAAACCAGCACGAGTGGTCAACTAAAACTCTTGAGTAATTTAGTGTATTACTCAAGAGTAGGGATGTGCAAAAGAACTGGTTAGAATTGAAACTGGTGGATACTCAGGGTTCCAATTCTTGTTCCTACCCGAAACCGATCCTCACAAGGTAGGTTTTGGTGCTAGAAATCAGGAACTAGGTACACAAGGTAGGAACCGATTTGGAACCAAGACTAAAACAATAAATAATTAAACAATGAGGGGTCATTATAAAACATAATTTTGAAGAAAAAATAGTAAGCATGAAGATGAATCACCAAAACAACACCACCACCAAAGAAGAAAAAGAACAAAATCAATATCATTCCAAAAGAGACACCATTTTTGTCTCACCTGGATTTCATATTCAACCACACCCTCAAGAATTTTCAATGGCATGTTATTCAATTCGAGCTATAGATAAAGGCTGAATTAGACAGAGGATCAAATAGGCAACTAAATTTTAGTTTAAAAAAGGGGAACAAATCTCACTAGAACGAGGTTCGGTTCAAATCGAGTGGAAGAGAGCGGTTTAGTGGCTTTTGGGAGTCCATTGCATCAAGAATATGGAGCAATAATGCTACAGACACTGACATTTTTACACTGAAATCTTGTACCAGCCTACGTGTCTAGTGATTCACACCAGCAAATTAGACACGTTTCACGTTATTAAATTTTTTTTCTAGTGAATGGCCTTCATCAAATATGGACGGTCGTTCACGTACATGGACTCCCATCCATATTATATGGACGGGGGTCCATTTACTACGGATGGGCATCTCCATTTAAAGGATGCCCGTCCATCAGTAAAATGGAATAATTTTTTTTTATAAAAATTAGGGATGACTATTCATAGGTTATGAACGGCTGTCACTAAATATTGGACGGGCGTTCATATTTTAATGGACGCCCATCCGTTAACAATTCTTTTTAAAAAATTAAAAAACATTTAGGGAAGGCCGTTCATCAGTTATGGACGACCGTCCCTTCATTTTGGATGGGCACTCGCAAATAAGGGACGCCCGTCCTTAATCTAAATATGAAAATTAAAAAAAAAAAAAAAAACTTTAGGGACGCCTGTCCATAAATTGTGGACGGGCATCCCTTACGTCTCTTGAAACAAAATTTTTCTTGAGGAATACAACAAACGACATGCTGCAGAAAACCCTGCTCAGCCACCCTTGCACTCAGTTTTTCTCTTCTTTTTGCTCTTTATATCTGTTTTCCTCTCTCCTCCTCTCAAACTTTAACATCGAGGATAGAAGTGTGCCGTCAAACATGAGTTATCAATTGCCAAGTTTGAACTCCCCCTAACAGTAAACAATTATGTCCCAAAAATATGTCTGTGAATAGGGGCGTCAAAAGTTTTGATCACTTCCATCCATGGTTTGTCAAGGATCAATACAAAACTTTTTGAAAGGTGATAAATTAAAAAAAAAAAAGGATCTCTAAAAGCCAAAATTCAAAATTCTTTCTACCATTGCATTTAGCCTCTGTTTGACAGTCTCTCAACTTGCGTTTAAGTCTTCCACTAATGGGAGTACTAGCTAACTTTCTCAAAGTAGACCCCTAACAATTTACCAGGTTATTGTCATCATCTTGATTCTCTTGCATCCCAAAGTCGATCAAGCACATTGCCCTACACTCAAACAACCATTCAAAATATTAGAGAACCGTAGAAACAAAGAGCCCCAAAACTTAAGAGAGGATCTATTGTAGTTCGTGAAGAGGTTGAGAAGGAAAGGGAAATGATGTAGTTAGGTGATGTATTGCGTGAAGAGAGAGCTCAAATGAAACTCTCATAGGCTAAATATCAGCTTGAAGAAAAAAATGCCGCTGTTGATAAACTGAGGAGTCAACTTGAAGCTTTTATGGGAACCACACGTTAGGGACGTCGGACGGGCGTCTTTTTTTTTTTTTTTTTTTTTTTTTTTTTATTTTTCATATTTACATTAAGGACGGGCGTCCCTTATTTGCGGGCGCCCATCCAAAATGAAGGGACGCCCGTCCATAACTGATGAACGGCCGTCCCTAAATATTTTTTATTTTTTAAAAAGAATTGTTAATGGACGGGTGTCCATTAAAATATGAACGCCCGTCCAATATTTAGGGACAGCCATCCATAACCTATGAACGGTCATCCCTAATTTTTATAAAAAAAAAAAAATTATTCCATTTTACTGATGGACAGGCGTCCTTTAAATGGGGACGCCCGTCCGTAGTAAATGGACCCCGTCCATATAATATGGACGAGAGTCCATGTAAGTGAACGGCCGTCCATATTTGATGAACGGCCGTTCACTAGAAAAAAAAATTTAATAACGTGAAACGTGCCTGGTTTACTGGTGTGAATCACGGGACACATACGCCAATACAAGATTTCGGTGTAAAAATGTCAATGTCCGTAGCATTATTGGAGTATGAAGATTGATTGGGCCCAATGACCTTTTTAGCAAACCAGGAATATATCGAACAAAGAGGTATCTAAGTTGCTCATTGTTTCAAGCTTGGTGAGAGGGAAGAGAATACGGACCACTCCATTCGAAGTGTCTCAGAAGGCTGTTGCACCACGGCAGCAAAGCGAACAACTAGAACTGCAGTCACAATTATAGGTTTCACCATTCTTTGTGTTGGCTAGCGTGCGGAGCTCTCTGTATTTTATCATCAATTTCAATTTATTTATTTTTTGCATCAAATTTGTGCGCCCATTTGGGGATTAGCTACAGATCTTGAAAATGGTTTCAGGGTGTTTTGGTTTATGGTTTTTGATTGGTTGTTCCGGGTTTTGTTCTTAACAATGCTATAGTTACCGAAAAACATATACTGAATTCACGCACCAACAGACATAGTACCATCCTCTTTTCTTAAAAAAAAAAAAATTATAATTAATGGACAGTCATGATGGTGTCATGTCTATCGATGCGTGAATTCGATATATGTTTTTCGATAACTGTGTATTTCATCTAACATGTTCCAATAGATATTATGACGAGATGATGGATAGTGAATTTGCATGAGAAGACTTTACCGATCGGTGGCTAAAAGCAAATAATTAAGATTGTAAGAAAGGTACTTGTCATATTTGAACAATACCATATTTGTGCAATTACTTGGTTTATTGATCTTGTAAAGAATTTCGTAACCCTGAGGATTAGATAAGCTTCAATGTGGGTCTGGATACCTTAGATGCCTAAAAAAGATTAAAAAATAAAAATAAAAATTAAGGGTTTAGTGTATGACTATTACTCATCTGCTTCATGTCGCAATTTAAGCAGATTAATGAGTGAGTCATGCCAATGTCGAATTATTTATCACTGAGTTCAACCGTCGAATTGTTCAACTGTAAGTTCAAATTTTATACTAGAACCAGAAAATACTTCAAAATTCACATTGCTTAATAACATTGCAAGGCCTCAAAAATCATATTGCATATATGAGCAGGAGTAAATGAAGCAGGCTTGATGGAATCTATACTTAATCCCACTTTAGAACTTTAAAAAGGAGGGGGGAAAAAAACCTCCTATGAATTTGGCTCATGATACAAAGAATATTATTATCCTATAAACAGATGTTAGGATTATTTTAGAATTAGGATAAGTGTGTTAAGTCTTTTATTATTATCTTTTATAATTATCTTTTATAATTATATTATTATCTTATTAGGATAGAATTAAGATTATCTTATTATCCCTTTATAATTAGAGTCCTTTTGGGAGTCAATAGATTCAAGTGTAAGGCTATATAATAGCCTAAATCTAAATTGTGGGAATCAATAAAGAATTTTATCAATTAATCTCTCTATCTTTTGTTCTTGGAGGTCTCTTTTCCTCATATAAACAGATCATATCCCAAACCCTATGAACAGATAACTGACGCAAATGATATTCCCTCTAGCACGACTAAATCCTAGTCCAGGACTTGCAATTCATCTTAAACAAGCTCTAGTCTTTTTGTAGCCATCTGCCTCTCATTTCATCTCCAAGGAAGAAAAACTAAGGGCTCAAGTACCAGGCAAAAGGATATAGATCCAAATTTTAGCCGCTGACTACAATCTCGTGAATCATATCACTGACATTTGCATCCTTGGATCTCACTACTAGTTTCATTGCAATGTCCTTTGGACCATCGACTCTAAATTGCAACCGCACGAGCACCTTTACGTTGCCATTGAAAACATCAGATAATAGACGTGTGTGACCTTGAGTTGTTTGGTACAACCTCCGTGTCTTGGAGAACACCAACAAAGAAAAAGGAAAGTAGCATGATATCAGCTTCATGGAAATCAGAGTGACAGATGATAGATATGTAAAATTCATTATTAAATGGAAATGGATTCTTGCATTTTATGTGATGGCAACACGATATAATGAAGGGAGCAAATATCTATCACCCCAATCTCTTTTATCAAAAAGACTAAGGGTTCACTTTTTTTTTGGGCAAAACTCTAATAAAATGAGCTTCAAAATGATTTCCTTAACTAATATCCTACAAGTAGATATTTGTAAGAATAAACTGACCTCACAAGGCTACCTGCCAAGAAGGCTAATGACAGCACTATTAGCTTCAGTCAGGCTTTCACTTGGGCCAAGGCCATACTTATCGACTCGCTCAAAATCTGGACCCATGCTTTCCCATGCATTCCTGAAATTGGAGATGGGCACTTTCATCATTTAATCAGAAGGTCCTCCAACTGGTATTCATCTTCCACACCATCATCCTCTGCCTCACCAGTGCTTGGATCAACCTAGTCACATCACCCAAACATTTAATAAACGAAAGCTTCTAAAATATTTTGTTTGCTTGATAGTTAATACCTAGCAGTATGACAGTATGACTCTTTTCAAACATTGTTTTAAAGTTGTAGGTGATTTTACCTTTGAGACCATAATGGTAACACTATAGTCATCGTGCTAGTACAATCTAGCATGCAAGACTGAATATGAGATTCTTCAAAGAAAGCAAAAGTCACTAATTGGTAAAATACCTATAACCAAATTTCATTTTATGACATGTAATCAATGAGCCCAAATGAAAAGGATGACACTTGTAAATAACAATGTTCTGATCAACTCTAAAGAAGCTTCTCCAGAAAAAAAAATGATGTGAGAGTATATGCAACACTTCTTTAGGGATAAGGACAGAATTTTCACCTTTTTAACAATAAATCTGATGGAACTCCTTATCAATCTTACTCAACCATTCAACAGAATATGCAAAAATGGAAAAATAAAAATAAAAATAAAGAACAATGTAATTTTGAATCAATTCAGTATTATATTAATGGAATGGAAATAACAATCACTAGGACAATTAGCAAGTACAATGAACAAGGAAAGTAACAGATAGTCCCAGCAATTCGAGGAGTTGGGGGCCTCCTTTGATGACTCTTAATAATCTTTGTATCTTCCTAAACTCATACCTCTCTTTTATACATATCCTTTAAAACGGAATTATTCCCCTCACTAACCAATTGATTCTTCACACACTAATAACCTCTAACCAACCTCCACTAACACACATGCACTCTGACTCCTTTTTACCCATATGCCCTTTATATTGGTACACCTTCTTAATAGGAGGTCTATAAACCCCCCCCCCCCCCCCCCCCCCCCCCCCCCCCCCCCCCCCCCCGCCTTTTTCTTGAAGAGCCACCTTGTCCTCAAGGTGGAATTGAGGGAACTAAAGCTTGATGGTGTCATACGCATCCCATGTGGCTTCAAAAGGGGCTAGGTCTTTCCATGTAATAACGACTTCTTGAGAGTCATCCACTAATGTGTGGACTGCCAATACTGATTCCGGTTGCACCAGTAGTTCCATGTCTTTAGTGAGAAAGGATGGAAAGGGTTGGATGAGAACCGCGCTGTGCAAGCTATGCTTAAGCTGTGATACATGAAAGACGAGGTGGATCTTGGCAATTGGTTGTAGCTCCAGTTTGTAGGCGACCTGTCCAATCTTCTCTAAAATGGGAAATGGTCCATAAAAGCATGGGCTCAGCTTCTCATTGAGTTTAGTGGCCAAATATTTAAATCGGTATGGCTGGAGCTTTAAAAACACTTGGTCCCCTAGTTGAAAAGTGACATCCCGACGGTGTACAGCAACATGTGTCTTCAAATGGTCCTAGGCGACGGTTAAATTATGTTTTAGTTTAGCCAAAATAGAGTTACGTTCTGCCATTTGCTGGTTCACTTCTTCTACCAAGGATGGACAGTTGGTGAAGCGGAGAAGAGTGGGTGGATCCCTGCCATAAAGTGCTTTGAATGGTGTCATTTTGGTGGAACTGTGGTATGTAGAGTTATACCAAAATTCTACCCAAGCCAACCACCATGGCCACTATTTAGGTTGATTACCACAAAAGCATCGTAGATAAGCTTCCAAACAACGGTTGATGACCTCCATTTGGCCGTC
The DNA here is from genome assembly GCF_008641045.1 of Pistacia vera. Lineage (NCBI taxonomy): Eukaryota > Viridiplantae > Streptophyta > Magnoliopsida > Sapindales > Anacardiaceae > Pistacia > Pistacia vera. The sequence goes on from NW_022196238.1 coordinate 883,427, forward strand.
AGTTTGAGGGTGATATGCTGAACTGAATTTTAGCTTGGTGCCAACTACCTTAAACAATTCTTGCCAAAATTGACTGATAAACACCTTATCTCGGTCAAATACAATTGACTTTGGGAAGCCATGAAGTTTCACAATTTCAAAAATAAAGAGAGTAGCCACATCCTTGGTCGTGTAGGGGTGACACAAGGGAAGAAAGTGATTGTATTTAGTTAATATGTCCACTACCACCATGATAGTTCCTGACCTTTGGCTTTGGGTAACCCCCCTATAAAATCCATACTAGTATCCTCAAACGCCTACGTGGGATAAGTAAAGGTTGGAGTAGCCTTGCTAGTTTAAAGGCTGATTGTTTATTCAACTGACAAATAGAGCACTTTTGCACATACTCTTGAACATTCCTCTTAATTCCCTCCCAAAACACTAGGTTTGTCACCCTCTTAATTGTTCTGAAAAAGCCAATAGTCTCCACCTCCTGGACTATAGTGAAATTCATATAACAACTTAGGAATAAACTTAGAGGATTTCGGTAATACCAACCAGTTTGTGGAGAGGAGACAGCTACGGCGAAATATATAGTTTGGTCGACTATTGGGATCATATAGCAAGTCTTGATAGTTTGGAGCTTTGCATCCTATTGTGCTTCAGCGGCAAGATCATCAAATTCTGAGAAGGTCACAACAAACATAGTAGCCAACTAAGTGTCTTCTCTTCTGGATAGGGCAACGGCCACCTGATTAGAGTTGTCTGGTTGGTAGACCTGGCAAAACGGGTTCAGACCCGCCAGTCGACCCTAAACCCAGGGAAAAAATATAGGCTACGGGTCCTTAACATTTGACCTGTTTTGTTTTGATTCGTACCTGGCCCGACCCGTTTAGTCAATGGGTTAGATCGGTTTACCCATTGGTGCCTGCGGGTACTCGTTTTTTTTTTTTTAAATCCCTTTTCAATTTTCAAGTTTTCATTCATCCCAGATTCCCAAATCGTGAAACCCAAATCCCTAACCTTTCTCTCAAACTCAGTCTCGCATCTCATCAACCTTTCCTTAAACTCAATCTCTCATCACTCATAACCCTTCTCTCATCCCAAATCGTGACTAAAAAGGGTACTCCACTGTCGTTGGCACTGTTTCCCATGTCTCCACTGTCCACTCTCCTGTCTTCACTTCTCATCAGCCATCGTTTGCACTCTACAATCTCCATTGTCGTCGCATCAAGGTATGTGCATCAGTATCACTCTTGTATTTTACTCGTTTGAATCGGATCATGATTTGTGCTAGTTCATAAGAAATGGTGATGGTTTTGTTATTTCTATGATTCTTTTTTAGCTGTATGTCTCTAATCTCCTGGATCTTTGTATTGGTCATTCATAACTTGATGTCTGATCTGATTACACCACATCATAAATAATAGTGTTCATTTTGTGATGGTCTTCATTAAAGACGATTCTGTTCAACATTAGCTTTAGATTGCATCTCTCTTCTATGTTTCTCTGTTTATCAAATCCAAAAGAGCAAAATTGAGACTCTGTAGTTTGTAGGTTGTATCCTCAGGTAAATAATGCCTAGAACAGCTAGCTCTCCCAAAGAGGCCATTTATTTTGTGTATTTTACTATACTTAAGAGTAAAGGAATTGTTTTAAATTATTGCTATTTGATTATGCAATATTCAAAGACAGATTGTTATTGTATGCTATTATTCTCTTGAGAACTGAGTTAGAATATTGAAAGATGATGTTTGCTACTGCTAGTTTAAACTCCATAATAATAATTAAACTCCATGAGAGGTCTTTGGATCATATCTGACAGTGGCATTGGAAAGTGATAATGTCATGGTTTGTAAAATATTTGTTCAATCCAATACTATGCTTCTGATTATAATTAAATTTTGAATGATAATATAAATGGATAGATGATGGCCGTGGGTGGGCATAGATTCTCTTCTCTGCAATTTATTCATGGATATATCTTGACATGTCCTTTTCTTATTTGTCCATGTTCTTGCTGATAGATTTTATCATTTACATACTATTTTGTAAATGATGATGTGAATGCTGATTCGAATGATGATCTTGATGTGCCGTTAAGTAATATGGGGATTGCGGAATCAAGAGGCTCTACCACCCCCACTGTCACTGTGAGATGAACATTTGCTGGCAAAGAATATTTGTTGTTGAACAATGCCAAGTCAAGTTAAATTTATCTTTATGTATTTGTATTTGTAATTTTGTATTTTATGTTATTGACTAAATGTGTTTGTTTATGTGTATTAGTGATTATGTATTTGTTTAGTTTGGTTGGTATTTGTAATTTTGTATTTATGTTATTGACTCATTGTGTTTGTTTATGGGTATCCTAGTTAGTAAATACGGGTACGATAAAAAAAGGGTATGGGAATTTTACGAGTATAATACGGCAAACGATGAAAAATATGTTTATAAAAATTCGGCCATAAAATTCGGATATGGAAAAAATACGGTACGGGTATATACGGGTTTAATACGGTGCATTATTAATAATACATTTTGAAAAATACGGCAATATCAATCTTAGTTTTAACACTTTTATGAACTACTTGGTTAAAATCAATATAACATTTCAAATGCAAAGTATTCAATTAACTAATAACACAAATACACAATATATAACTGATATTCTAATTATAGTCTCCAGACTCAAACACAATATTTAGCCAAGATTCAACTATAGTGTCAAACCAAACACATAAGTCATAACAAAACCAAAATTCAAAGTCGAATTAGAGCTCCAAACAAATAAAATACTCAAATAATACAACCAAGATTCAAATTATAGTTTATAACAAAAACTCACAAAGTACATAAACAACAATAAGTCAATAGCAACTCAAAAAAGAGCATCATCCAACCAAGCAATGTCATCATTATCCATTAAGTCATCCATGTAACCCTCAACTGTCGGTGTAGAATTAGCATCTTCGTTCATATGAATTTCTTCATATTCATAGTCTGGAAGCTCCCCCAATTTCTCAAGATCTATAGGTTCCATGTCACGACTCATCGTGGAAGTGAATTTATCCATCATCATCGTGTTCATCCTCACATACACAAGTGTGTCTAGCATTTCATGTGACAACCTATTCCTTTTTTTTTTTTTTTTTTTTTTTTAGCAGCTTGAAAGGCACTCCAATTTCTCTCACATGATGAAGCGCTACAAGGTTGACTCAGAATTCGAATGGCATATTTCTTGAGCATAGGAAGATCATCCCCATTGTAATCCCACCATATTCCTACAAATGACATAAAAAGCTTTCTTGAATATAAAGAGAGAAGCAATGTACAAAAAAGATATTGAAATTTTTTAAAACACTTACAAGGATGACTTGTTTGTAACATCGTTTTTGCCATTGCAGTCAATAAGGTAGCTGGCCTACTACGATACAATTGAACCTCTCTCATAAATGGATGCTTTTCTTCTATTGGAAGCAGGTTTTCATGAATAAAATTGATGTCATCTTTCATCTCCCTATCCTCTCTAAAATTTTGTGAGAAAAAGTAAGATGGATTGAGAAAGGCAACTGCAGCATGTATAGGATGAATGATGTTGTTGACCCGACAATTCTCAAACAATTCCCAAATTCTCCCATACTTGCTTGCCTCACTATTACATCTTTCTTTGATTGCAACTTTTGCCCTCATCATTGCTTCATATAAGTAACCAGCAGTAGATCCATCACTATCAACCAAACAAAGAACTCGAACCAAGGGTCAATAGTTTTTATAACCTCCCTTCCTCTAGCCCAAAAATCACTTTGAACAATTTTAGTGACCCTTTTACTTGATTCGGTCTTACAATAATCGAAACCCCTCCATTCAGACGAAGCAACAAAGAGTCGAAGTTCATTCTCCAAATCCAACACAGATTGAAGCATTAAAAAATTTGAAGCAAATCTTGTGGCACAAGGTTGTCTAAATTGTCTATCTTTGGTGAACTCTTCATTACTGCATGAAGAACTATGTACCGTGTCATGAACATAACTACTATTCTTGCTTCATCTGTGGCAACTCTTACCCAATTAACTTCTTCATATATATCTTTCAAAAGAACCTGAATTCCATGAGCAACACACCTCGTCTTATACATTCGAGGATACAATCCAATGAGCATGTCACTAACAGATGTGAAATTCTACCATTATCAGTTATGAATTGCACAACATGTTCTTGTCCAATTAATTCAATCACAGAAACAACAATTTATTTCAAATAAATCCCAGTTTTTCTTTCTCGAGAAACATCCAATGATTTTATAACAATGCACTGCTAGGTGAATATGCCACAAGATTAATGAAAGATTGGTGCCTTATATAAGTCCATATATCAGACATTATAGTGCAACCAACTCCAGATGTATCCCAAGAACGCTTTACCATAGCAACATACTCATCAACACCTTTTCTAGATTTGGGAATTAACTTAGTTCGAAGAGTTGAATAAGATGGAAGCTTGTATGCTGCAGCATATTCAGCCACTGCCTTAACAAATTCTCCAAAAGCACCAGTTTGAACAACATTAAAAGCGATATTATTCACCACAAAACACTTGGCAAGCATTTTATCAACAAATTCATTGTCTTTTTTCTTATTCATTTCTAGTAAAGATGCTTGACTTTGACATCTTCGGCTACCCTTAGAAAGTGGTGAAAATGGTGAATCTGTTTCCTCCTCATGATCATTAGAGTTTAAAGCAGTAGAAGAACCGGCTGAACTTTTTAATTTTTTGTTACTTCCACTTCCAGACATAGCTAAGAATGCACATGCTTGTGTGTCATGATTGACTTTACTACAAATCTCAACATCATGGCCAGCAATTCCCGACAAGTGTGCTTTAATTCTGTAAGCCCCACCACTAAATACTTTTTGACAGAATTTACATTTCCATTTATTCCCTTGGAGCTCCTCAACATGCTCCCAAATTTTATCTTTTTTTCATATCATATTGTTTTGAGTATGTATTTACAAGAGCATAAAAGAGAACATCATCAAATACAAAAGGAAAAAAGATTGATAAAAATTAATACTAAGTAGTAGCTTCTTTTCACATTTAATTTCTTCTTTTTAATCATCACTTTTTCTTGCATTCATTTAAAAGCAAAACTAGGCAATCAAATACAAATACAATCAAATACAAATACAATCAAATATAAATATGTTATTTCAAACAATGGAAATGATTTTATTGATTAAATCAGAATCAAGAATTACTATAACTTATGCCACGAGTTTATTGATTAAATCATAACCAAGCCACTTATTTATGATAAGCAAACCTAAAATACTAATAGGAATAAGGGAAATCTATACCCGAAACTTTACCCTAAAAAAAAAAAATTGAAGCCAAAACAATTGGAACCACTCAGTCAATGAAGATAAAATGGCAACCTATTCTCGCCCACCCAATATAAATGCCAGATTCTCCTTAGAAAAAATTGGAGAATGATAATGCATACACCAAATTCTTCATGTTTTGGCAAATTGATTAAGTTAATTATGCTATAGTAGTACTGGTCCTTGTTAAGTTAAATAATTAGCTATATCTAATTCTTCAGTTATTTTTTGAAATACGAATATTCTATTCTCTTTGTTTTACTAAATTCTAATGCATAAATTTTATGTTGTTTTGGTTTTAGGAAATTGAATCAAATGATAAACTCGCTGAAGAGCTTAAGCAACAGGTGAAAGAAATGTTAATTGCTTCTACGAGTGATCTAGCAAAGAAAGTTTGTTTGATTGACTCTATCTATCGTCTTGGTGTGTCATATCACTTTGAAACAGAAATTGAGGAACAACTAAATCAAATTTTTGTAGCACAACCTAACCTTGCAGATGATAATGATTATGATCTCTACACTATTGCTCTTCTATTTTGAGTTTTTAGACAATATGGCTTCAAGATGTCTTGCGATAAGTACCTCTTAATTTGTATCAACGCATGAACATCGTATCTATGTGAACTATAGAATGTGCACAGTTCACTCGATATAATTGTTTGCATTAAGTCAGGACCCCAGACATATTTATATTCATTTTAATTAATTAATTAACCAACCCTTTTTTTTTCAGTTTGCTTGATCCCTTTTACTTACTGGCTTTGCACATGTAAAATCACAATCAAATACAAATATAACTCTCACAAGCATTTCATCAAACAAATCCATCAATCCACCAACATAACAAATCCATCAATCCACCAGCCCCTCCTACTACTACTACTCATACAACAACACAAACACAAGCAATCAACCAATGAGATTCAAAGAGAAGAGAAGAAGTGTCAAGTGTGTACCTTGAAGTCCCAAACTTGAAGCCTGGAAAAGGGAGTTAAAAAGAGAAGAGAAGAACAGATGAAGACCTAAGAGATGAAAAAAAGCTGAAAACGTCAAAGAACTGAGGAAGAAAAGTTGAAAACGTCAAAGAACTGAGGAAGAAAAGCTGAAAACGTCGTTCGTCGAAGAATTGAGGAAGAAGAAGAATCGAAGAAGAGAAGAGATTTTGTTTTAATTAGATTTTGAGTCAAACCCCACTAAAACGACGTTGTTTTGGTGTAAGCAATTGGGTTTTTTTTTTTTTTTTTTTTTTGTAATAATTCGTGAATTATACAGATATTCATATTATACACGTATAATTCGGTAGCCCTTATAAAATACGTAAATAAGTGTTTTATATGCGAATTATACAGCTAGCTGTACAATTCGCTTATTTACTAACTAGGCAAATCAAGATCACACACTCACTGATCTACACGAAAATCACTCAGTAACTAACCCTAAGGAAACTCACCAGGAATCCTCAAAGCACAAGAGCAAAAGACTCTCCTGATTGACTAAACACTTAACCTATCTACCCAAGTTACAATGATTTCCATAATTTGTGTAAACCATAGTAGAGAACAGTATGAACCTTTTGAAGAGAAAAAACCCAAATTGTGCAACCCTGATTTCAACTATTTATCCACTTATATACTGTTGACTCCTATGAAAATTCTCAGTCGTTGGACATGAACTTGTTCAATGGCCAGGATTCAACTCATGTTGTCTCAAAACGTAGTGTTTCATTTAAGCCTCAAAGTGATGTCGTTTTAGTCTTCACTTCAACAATCTCCACCTTGAAGACTTGAAACACCCAGTAGTGCAGTGTGCTCTAAGCCATATCCCTCATAGCTCCAGATTATGTTGGTTTACTCCATTGACAGCAACTTCAAGCACTGCTTGAATTTTGCTAGTGTGATGACTTTGTCCCCATATCGGCTAGATTTTCTTCAGTTGGTACTTTCTTCAACTTAACTACTCCTTGGGCCACCAAGTCTCTCACAAAATGAAACTTCATGTCTACATGCTTGGTCCTTTCATGATAGACTGGGTTTTACTCAGATGTATTGCATTCTGGTTGTCTGAGTAGATTGTAACCTTCCCATCAGTTAGGTTTGCTTCTGACATCATTCCCTACAACCACACAACCTCCTTAAACACATCAGCAATGGCTATGTATTCTACTTCTGTTGATGAAAGTGCTACTATGGGCTGTAACTGTGATTTCCAGCATATGTAGTTTCCACCATATGTAGTTTCCACCAAGTGTGAAACAGTAAGCAGTTGTGGATTTTTTAGTGTCTTTATCACCTACAAAATTTGAATCTACAAACCCAACAAGATCAAGCATAGTAATGTTCTTGCCGTACTTTAAACTAACATTTAATGAGCTGTTAAGGTATCTAAGAACCCATTTCAGGGTAGTCCAATGTTCACTGCCAGGCTTGGACATAAATCTTCTAAGTAGAGATATAGCAAAAGACAGATCAGGTCTAGTGCTTATCATCATATACATTATAGAGTCAATTACATTTGAGTAGGGATATCATTCATCTTTATCATCATAGTTTCAGTTTTAGGACACTAGTCTTTACTAAGCATAAAATGATTTGCTAAGGGCATAGAGACTGGTTTTGAGTCAGTCATACCAAACTTATTTACCAATTTCTACAAGTAAGTTCAAGTTTTAGACAATTATTTCTCCTATCTCTAGATATCACCATTCCTAGAATTTTCTTAGCATTTCCCAGGTCTTTCATGTCAAATTCTGAGCTCAGTTTCGTCTTCAGATCTTGTATTCTAGACTTGGATCTACTAATTAATAACATATTATCAACATACAATAGGAGGTAAATTGGCAGATTTTTATCTATGTCAAAGTAGAAGCAGCTGTCATATCTGCTTCTCCTAAACCCCAGGCCCACTATAAAGGTATCAAATCTTTTGTACCATTGCCTAGGGGCCTGTTTGAGGCCATATAGGGACTTATGTAACAAGCATACATGGTTTGACTCCCTATAATCAATGAATTCTATAGGATGACACATCTAAATTTGCTCATCTAAATTTCCATGAAGAAATGCAGTGGTTACATCTAGCTATTCTAATTCTAAGTTTTGGTGAGCAGCAATGGAAAGCATAAGTCTGATGGTTTTGTATTTCACCACTAGGGAAAAGACTTCATTGAAGTCTATTCCCTCTCTTTGGGTATAGCCTTTGGCAACCAGTCTGACTTTATATCTAGGGGGATCAAAAATAGAAATACCATCTTTTAGTTTATAAAGCCACTTACATTGAATTAGTTTCTGGTCTTTGGGTTTAGGCACCAAAGACCAGGTTTTGTTTACCTCTAGTGAGTGCATCTCATCCCTCATTGCTGCTTCCCACTTGTCTTTGTCTTTAGACTTCATAGCCTCATCATATGTTTTAGGTTCTGTTCTTTGGACTTTTGTACCTGCAAGCAAGGTAGTAAAAATTAGTTCAGCATAAGAATAGCGTACAAGTGGCATTACCTCTCTCCTAGTTCTGTCCCTTGCAAGTTGGTACTATTGTAGATCAACTGGTTGATGTTCTAGGATTTCATCATTGATTTCTTCTTCTGGTTTTCTAGGTTCAAGGTGTTCTATTTTAGCTTCAGTTTGAGGGTTTGGATCAGATTAGGTAGGGTTAACCTACTGTGCCTAAGGCTCCACCTCAATTTGTGTACTACCTATAGGGTTGGGAGATTTTTCAGTGTTTTTGATGATTCCCTGATCAGTGGTAGATCCTTTTTAAGGGAATTCACTCTCATTGAACACTACATCTCGACTTACTATGATCTTTACCCCTGGAGTCTCCCTATCCCATAATTTGTACCCTTTTGTGCCTTCTTGGTAACCTAGGAATATGCATTTGGTGGACCTAGGCTCAAGTTTCCCTCCCACAATATATGCATAAGCAGCACACCCAAATATTCTTAGGTGACTTAAGTCTAGTCTTCTTCCAAACTAGATCTCTTCGGGGCATTTCCCATTAATGGCAATGGATAGGCTTTTATTTACAAGGTAGGTTGCAGTAGCTAGAGCTTCCCCCTGAAATGTGTTTAGTAACCCTATGGTAAATAAAAGGCACCTGACCTTTTCTAGTAAAGTTTTATTCATCCTTTCTGCCACCCCATTCTGTTGAGGGGTCCTAGCTACAATTCTATGCCTTAGAATGCCATGTTCTCTACAGAAGCTATCAAACTTAGTGTTGCAGTATTCAAGCCCATTGTTAGTTCGTAAGGCCTTTACTTTCTTTCCTAGTTGGTTTTCTATTAGTACTTTTCACTCCCTAAACTTTGTCAAAGCTTGATCTTTGGTCTTTAGGAGAAATGTCCAAACTTTTCTACTATAATCATCAACTATGGATAAGAAGTAACTGTTTCCACCATGGGATTTAATTTTTTCATGTCCCTAGAGCTTAGAGTGTAAGTATTCTAGGCAATTTGTGGCTAGGTGAGTTCTCTTTGAGAAACTCAGTCTATGTTGTTTTCCTAACACACAGTTTTCATAGAATTCTAGGTTGCAGATAGTGTCCCTGCCAAACCCCCCTGACTATTAAGGATGTTCATACCCTTCTAACTCATATGGCCCAACCTAAGGTGCCATTTTTCAGTTATAGTCTGTTTAGTAGAAGGCAAAACAATATTGAAGCATTTAGGATGAAACTCTCCACATAGTATATAGAGACCATTTCTCTTTTCCCCTCTAAGAACTAGGTTCTGATTTTTATACATATACAAGCATCCATTGTTAGCCTTATAGGAACATCCAGCCTCATCTAGGGTCCCTAAAAAGATGAGATTCCTTTTTAAAATAGGGACATATCTAACCTTGGTTAATTTAACAAGTTTTCCATTAGTTAGTTTAAGGGTTACACTTCTTATTCCTTTAGCCCTACAAGCCTAATTGCTACCCATATAGACAGTATCAGTTTCATTTGATTCTAAGTCCTGAAACCAGTTCTTGTTTGGACTCATATGAAAGGAACAGCCTGAGTCCAGAACCCATTCCTTAGCAATGTCTGATGTTGACACTGTTAAGACCTCAGGCTCATCCAGTTGGTTTTTGCTAGAGGCTAAGTTACTTTCAATGTTTCCCTGTTTTTGTTTCTTTAGCCAATCAAAACAGTTCCTCTTGATATGACCAGGTTTGTTGCAGAAGAAACACTTCCTAGTGTCTGATTTTGTTTTATTTTACCCTTCCATTTTTTCTTATTCTTAGACCCCTGCTGATACTGGTTAGTCTTTCCTGCTTGACTAGATTCTGGCCTACTTCTTACAAACAGATTGCTATCTGATCTTTTTTGGACCTTTAGCTCTAGTTCCCTAGCTTTGAGTCCTACAACAATCAAGTCTAAACTAGGCACAGTCCCTGAATACTGTAGAGCATTCTTTACTACTATGTATTCTTCGGTTAATGAATTCAATAAGATCATTGCTAAGCTGGTGTCCCCTAGTTCCTTATCAGCCCCTTTAAGGATGAGAATCATTTTTAAAAATTCATCTAGCTAGGTTGTCCTCAATCGACTTAGCACTATCCATTTTGTACGAAAATAGGGCACCCTTCAAAAAAGCTAGTTGGGTGCAGCTATAAAGAGTAAAAGGTTTCGAGTTTATCCTATAGGGCTAGAGGAGTTTCTAGCCCGTCTACCTTCCACAGGACATTGTCTGACAGATTCATCACTATGAGATTGTACGCTTCCTCGTTGATCTCATCCTTCTTCTTCAGTTTCTCTTTTGGCCATTTGGATGCGTTCTTTTCTAGGGCAATCCCACCTTGTTGTGAGAAAGTAACGCCTTCATCTTCTTCTTCCAACTCCCAAAATCAATCTTTCTATAGTATTAAGTGATTTCCAATCATGTGGTTGTCATATTTGTGTTTAAAAAATTGACTCTGTTTCAAGAAGCCCCAATTGAAACCCTAGACATAATTGACGGATGGATTCTTGAACGATTTGCTAAGACACGAACCTAAATCTTCAAAAAAACTTCCTTAATTGACGATTTGACAACTTGAATCTTTAACCCTAGGACTCTAGATCACCAAGGAAAGGCCAATGTGAAAAAACCCCAAATCTTCACAAACCCTAGTTCTTCCAGAAAACCCTAGATCACCTGTGAATCAACAAATCAATCAATCCTAATGTCTATTAGCTCTTATACCACTATTGTAACAAACCAATAAACACAATTCAACCAACAGATCACACAATCACAAGAAATCAAACCAACACACAAACAAGTTTTATCGTGGTTCACTTATCCATATTGGATAAGCCACGTCCACGTTGAGCTTCGGAAATGAGAGAGCTCACGACACTACTATTAGAACAAGATTCAAACAGTAACTAGTACAAATCAAGATCACACCCTACTGAGCTACATGAAAATCACTCAGTAACTAACCCTAAGGAAACTCACTAGGAGTCCTCAAAGCACAAGAGCAAAAGACTCTCCTAATTGACTAAACACTTAACCAATCTACTTAAGTTACAATGATTTCCCAAAATTTGTGTAAACCCTAACAAAGAACAGTATGAACCTTTCAAAGAGAAAAAAGCCAAATTGCGTAACCCCGATTTCAACTATTCATCCACTTATATACCGTTGACTCCTATGAAAATTCTCAGCTGTTGGACCTGAACTTGTTCAATGGCCAGGATTCAACTCATGTTGTCTCAAAACGCAGCGTTTCATTTAAGCCTCAAAGTGATGTCGTTTTAGTCTTCACTTCAACAAATTGTTAATATCATTCTTAGTAATTATATCTTATAAGAGAATATATGTATTTTTCTTTTCTTTTTAACTAATTTGATATTTTACTCCCCTAAATAAGTTTAGAGATGAGCCATTATTTGTGACTACATGATATCGTGTCAACAAACTGTTTGTGTTCAGCTTTGGTATAATGTCATCGTTGAATTTTATTTAACATCTCTACCAAACTTTCATTAATGGCTATTTCTTTAAGTGTTTTTTTTTTTTTAAATCAACTGAAAAAAAAAAATTAATTAGTATGCAAAGTTAAATTGGAGTAGAAGTCAATGACTTGTAATTAAACCTACGCCTTTGTTCATGAAAAAATTAGAAGCACTCTTGTTAGTTAACATTTACTTATATTAATACATACAATTTATTTATTTACTATTACTAATAAAATAAAATATAAAAAAATATTTAAATACTAATTTGAACTCATATTTAAATATTAAATATCCATAGTAAATATAAAAAATGTTATGTTTTTTATAGTTTGGATATAAAAATTAAATTTATTTATTTAAATTTTTAATTAAACGTTTAATAAAATTTAAAAGTTTTTTAATATATATAATTATGTTCAGTGTCACATCTTAAAACATAAATGTTATTATTAGAGGAATAGGGGTATAATAGTCAAATCAAGTTGTAATATTGTAATTACTTTATTTTATTAGTTAAGGCTACTGCACTCTAGCTCAGACAAGCTTAGTTGACTAAGTTTGTATATAAAGGAAAACAGTGCATTCAATAAAGTGAGTGAGTATTTTTTCCCCAAAACTCATCTCTGCGTCAATATTAGTTTCTGCAATATGGTATCAGAGTAGCGAAAATCTTCGCTTCTTGATCAGTAAATCAAGCCGATTAAATCTTCTTTTGTGGTTCAAGAGAGTGCGATAAGGCTTAACATTCTTCGAATTATTCTTTTCGATTTCAATTTCCAGTTTTTCTTTCAGTTTGATCAAAGCCCTAATTCTTGATTCTAGAAGCTGTCATGGCAAATCTGACAGAGGAAGTAGTGGTTCCATCAATTGATTCCAACTCACCGCTCTATGTACATCCATCAGATACACCAGGTTCTGTCCTGGTTTCTGAGCAGCTCATCGGGATGGAAAATTACAATATCTGGAGTCGAGCAATGACGGTATCTCTTTGTGCCAAGAACAAATTAGGTTTTGTTAATGGCACATGCACCAAATCATCGATACACTCTGGCTTGATTCTACAGTGGGAGAGGTGCAATTCATTGGTTCTTGCCTGGATCTTCAATTCGGTTTCTAAGGAAATCTTTAATGGAATTATTTACTCGACAAGTGCTGCTCAGGTATGGCAGGATTTGAATGAGCAGTATCACAAAATGAGTGGAACTAGAGTTTATGGTCTTCATCGGGAAATTGCTAACCTAACACAAGGAGCCAATACTGTGGCTATCTACTACAATAAGCTCAAATCGTTGTGGGATGAGCTTGACTCTTTGGTTAGTCTTCCTGTACCTGATAGTGTTTCGGCTAAAGCTTATCTAGAACACTTGAACCAACAGAAGTTGTTGCAATTCCTAATGGGATTGAATGAGTCTTACTCCATGGTTCGAAGTCAAATCTTGCTTATGAATTCCTTACCGAGTGTTAAACAGGCTTACTCAGTAGTAAATCAAGACGAGAGCCAGAAAGTTTTGGCTGGAATGACTCTGAATTCAGAAGTGACTACTGCACTTTATGCCAATCATACTGGAAGTGGCAAGAATCAGAGTCAGGGGCAAAAATATAAGGGAAAAAAACCGTACATTGAGTGTGAGTTTTGTCATATTCCTGGACACAAACGGGAGAATTGCTACAAGTTGAATGGGTATCCACCTGATTTCCAGTTCACAAAGGGGAAGAATTCTAAGTCAAAAGCTTCTGCTAATCAAGTTCAGTCTTTGGAGTCAGCGGATGTTGTCAATTCTGGAAACTCTGGGTCAGTCATTGGTCCAGTTCTGACTACAGACCAGTATAGTCAACTACTCCAGCTACTAGGCAAAGAAAATGTTTCTCCTCCTGCTGCTAATCTTGCAGGTAATCCTGTTGCCTTGTTCTCTTATTTTGATAATGATAATTGGATCATTGACACTGGAGCGACTGATCACATGACTTTTAATCAGTCTATTTTGAAGTTTCCTTATGCAGTTGAACCATCCTCTAGATACCTTGTTAGTTTACCAAATGGAACAAAAACCTATGTTAGGAATGTAGGATCTGTTATGCTGGACAGTAACATACACTTGTCAAACATTTTACATGTCCCAGATTTTCATCACAATTTACTTTCAGTTTCGAAACTTACTGCTTCTAACAATTGTTTTGTCACTTTCTATCCTGATTTTTGCCTCATTCAGGATCTTTGCAATGGCAAATTGAAGGGGATTGGTAAGCATAGTCAAGGTCTTTACTTTTATGATCCAAAGTTCAAAATTTCATCTGTTGTATCAGCCTTAGGACAAATCAATAAGTCTGTTTGTAGTAATACGCATTTATCACAAGTTGTATCTTTTAGCTCACATATGAATAAAATACCTATTTCGTTTGTGTCAAATTCTGTCTCTCACTATTTTGCACTATGGCATCAAAGGTTAGGGCATGTCTCTTATGCAACTTTGCCTCTCATTCATCCTAAATTGTCTAATTCTAATGTGCAAACTAAACATCCTGCCTTGCATTGTCCTATTTGCCCTTTGGCCAAACAGACCAGGATACCGTTTCCACACAGTATATCCCACACACAGCATAACTTTGATTTGTTGCATATGGATGTCTGGGGCCCATACAAAACTCCCACTCATGGTAATGCCCGATATTTCCTTACCATAGTTGATGACCACTCTAGGGTGACTTGGTTGTTTCTCATACAATTCAAGTCTGAAACTTTTTCTACCATAAAACACTTCCTTAAAATGGTCCATACACAGTATCACTTGATTCCCAAATGCATTAGGACTGATAATGGTTTAGAGTTCTTCAACAAAGATTGTCATGGTCTATTGAGTAGCCAGGGAATTATTCATCAAAGCTCCTGTGCTTATTCCCCTCAACAAAATGGTATTGTTGAGAGGAAACACAGGCACATATTAGAAGTTGCTAGAGCTTTAAAAATTCAGTCTAATATACCTACTCATTTTTGGGGCTATTGTGTGCAAACTGCTGTGTATATAATCAATAGACTTCCCACAGTTGTTCTTAAAGGTCTTTCTCCTTTTGAAACATTCTTTGATAAACCTCCTTCCTTGGATCATTTAAAGGTTTTTGGATCTTTAGCCTATGCTACATTTCTTCCTTCAAAAGACAAGTTGCATCCTAGAGCTATTCCATCAGTTTTCTTGGGTTATTCTCTCACACAAAAAGGATATATTCTTTACAACTTATCTTCACATTCTGTCTTTGTAACCAGGGATGCTGTTTTCTATGAAAACATTTTTCCTTTTGCCTTGTCTAAGCCATCCCAGGTTCCTTTTCCCATTAATTCAGATTTTCTTGATTTAGACTCAACACATTCACCTTCTACAGAACCTTATTCACCTACTGTCCAGCGTCCAGATTCTACAGCTCCTATTATTCCATTTTCTTCCCTTGATTCAACCACCTCAGGTTCTTCCTCTTCACCTGAAATTTCTACTGCTTCACCTCCTATCCTTCGAAAATCCAACAGACACACACAACCTCCCATATGGACACAAGACTTTATTTGTCCTACACTTAAACATAATCCTACAGCCAATTTTTCCAAGTATCCTATCACCAATTTTGTCTCCTATGATAATGTCTCCTATTCATACAAAGCTTTTTTGTCCAATCTATCTTTGGTTGAACCCACCAGTTTTCTTCAAGCTTCTAAGGATCAGAATTGGATAGATGCTATGAAGAAAGAAATCCAAGCCTTAGAGCACAACCATACCTGGTCTTTAATACCTTTGCCTCCTGGCAAGGTTCCCATTGGTTGTAAATGGGTGTATAAACTTAAGTATAAGGCTGATGGTACTTTGGACAGATATAAGGCTCGTTTGGTTGCCAAAGGGTACACACAACAAGCTGGGATTGATTATGAGGAGACCTTTTCTCCAGTTGTGAAAATGGTCACTGTTAGGACAGTTTTGGCCTTAGCTTCAATGCATAATTGGCCGCTTTATCAGCTTGATGTCGATAATGCTTTCTTGCAAGGGGATTTGCAAGAGGAGATTTATATGACATTGCCTCAAGGATTTCCGAAGCAAAGGGGGAAGGATCTTGTGTGTAGGCTTCATAAATCTCTTTATGGGTTGAAACAAGCTTCTAGAGCTTGGAATTACAAGTTAACCACAGCTCTTTTGGATGGTGGATTCCAACATTTAGGTACTAATTGGATGGCGATACATGACAAATTGTACTAATAAAAGGACATCAGAAAATGACCTATTTTCAATATGTTTATGGTACTATACGTTTTTCATATGCTAATTTCAAATTAATGCAATATCTAACCTATTTTCAATGCTTCTGAATTCATTTATTCAGAAGCTAAAAATCTTGCAGAAATATTGATGTATTGTATTGTGAAACAGTGGCAAGAAATCAGAGAAGCTGTAAAGGAGTGAAAGAAAAATTGGATTTTACTTCTTCTTCTTCTTCTTCTTCTTAACTGAACTAGCTGACAAGGGAATAACTTCTCCCTTTTTATACAACACGAACTAACAAATCAGACTACCATTCTTTGTATAATAAAACGACACCGCTTCAAACCAGACTGCTATTCTTTGTATGATAAAACGACACTGCTTCGCCAAAGTTCAATTTGCTCCTACTACTTGACACTTTTGCATTTACGTCCTTTTTGTTCAACACTTCCCCTCAAACCGAACTGGGGACATTTGGTCTTTACACTTTTTGCATCTTAATTGCTTTTGGTTAACTCTTCGATCCCCTCAAACCAGACTAGGGACACCGGGACTTTGCACTTATTTATCTTCATTGCTTTTGGTCAACACTTCCCCTCAAACCAAATTGGGGACATTTGGACTTTACACTTTTGCATCTTCATTGCTTTTGGTTAACTCATCCCCTCAAACCAAAATGGGTGTTGGGGGATTTAATTAGATACTAGCAAATCCTAAATCACTGAAAGCGAAAATAATGCGAACAAATGACACAAAATAACCACATACACAAACATAAGATTTATAGTGGTTCACTCTCTGTATGAAAGCTACGTCCACTTTGCCGCTTCGGAATTTCACTACGAAGAAGAAGAAAATTACAAGAATCTCTCAAGCCTCACAAATTGGCTCACTCAATAAATCATATTTGGCGGCTCTCACTCTCTAATTGTGGCTTTGCCTTTTATTCAATTTATGATGTCTAACTCTAGCACTTAACCCTTTTTTATAGGTAATACATGGGACTAGGGATGGGCACGAGTCAGGGCCGGGGACCCCTATCTCCGACCCCAGCCTGAAAGCTCAAGGGGACTCCCCAGTCCCGGTCTCGGTCTCGGCCCGTAGCCCAAACAGGGAATTCGAGGAATCTCCGAATTTGGGGGTTTTGCATTATAATTCTTCTTTTTAATTTATAATGATTGAAAAAAATATATAATGATTTATTATCAAAATATGAAAATTATAATTATGATACATTATACATATATGTAGATATATCATATATTAATGGTATAATATTATGTATTATTGTATTAACATATGATATTATGATATTATGATTACAGATAATAGCTTATTATGTAAAATGTATAATGTATAATTTTTGTTTTATAGCATATTATGTATAACGTATAATATATAATATATTATTATAAATTCAAAATAAATTTTACCATGTATATTATAATGTCTCATTAATATTCTAAATAATAGATAACATTATTCATAATGTATTACATATGATACATTATACACATATATTATAATAAATTCTAAATAAATAACTACCATATATATTATAATAAATTATAAATAAATTGCTACCATAATATAACAAGGGCAATTAGATGATTGAATTGAAATAATGATTCAATGAGAGACAAAAAAAATTATAATGATTTATTGATTTATTATAATCAATCAAAATATCAAATATACATTATACAATGTATAATGTATAATGTCTAATGTATAACTTTTCTTTCATAACATTAATATATTATGTATGATGTATGATATATATATATATATTCTCGTCCTTGGCCCGTCCCCGAATTCGGGGACCAATCTTCGGCCTAGGCCCGACCCAAACCTGGAATAATTCGGGGAAACTCTAGCCCTTTTGGGACTGGTCCCCGCGGTGGCGAGTATTATGCCCATCCCTACATGGGACACTATTCCTAATAAGACTTAAAAGTCAAATCCTATAGCCTAATAGGAATTTTATTTTAATTCCTAATACAATTATAATACTATTCTTAATTGTATTCCTGAACGAAAACAATTCTACATAAACACAAATTAGGAAAACTTATGTCCTAATCCAACTCTAATTTGGATTGAATTTGGCTTCACAATCTCAACACTAAGGACACCTGGACTTTACACTTTTGCATCTTCATTGCTTTTGGTTAACTCTTCCCCTCAAACCAAACTCGGAACACTTGGACTTGCCTGTAAGATTCTTGACTTAGTTTATAGAAGCTTTGATTCTGCAGTAATTCAGGAACTTTTGCAAAGGAGAATTAGTTCCTTGCATCAAATGCAGTACACCAATGTTTTCTATAGCTTTGCAGTATGCCATTAAAAAAAAAAAAAAACTGAGAGCATCCAGCTGAAAACAATGCTAATTGAAGAATCTAATTGAAGGGACTCTTTACAATAGTGGAGTAAGATTAGCCTTTTTTTTTTTTTTTTGCTTCTGAAGCATAATAAATATCTCGTATAATTTGAATGATATTTTTCTGCAATTTTATCTCTAATGAAGGGGAAATAAAAGTAGTGTTTGATCCTGTATGTAGTGTTCTGTTTTGAAAACATAAAAAAGATCTTTGATTTTGTTTTAAGAAAAATTGAAAATGCATTCATTGTAAATTTTATCTCTAGGTAAATGAATTGGTGTCTGCATATGTGTGTGGGGGTGGCTGAATTGGTTTCTGCATATACTTGTGTGAATTTGTGTCTGTATATGGTGTCTATGTGGGAGATAATAACAATTTTATCCTTGAGGTTTAGTATAAGTAACACTTTAATCTTGTAAAAAAATTTAGTCATGTTTTGGTGAATGTGAATAACAATTTAGTCTAGAGGTTTTCTAATGGTAAGGACCAAAATATTACTGAGAAGGACTAAAAAGTAGGCATGGCAATGTTCCCCAAGATTTCGGGGACCCGTCCCATCCCGCCCCATATAGGGCGGGAAAGCCCCGGTTTTTTTGGGGATAGGGGCGGGGGTGGGGGGTGTTTTAATCCCCGTCCTCGGGGATGGGGCAGGGGCGGGTGATACCTCTCCCCCGGTCCGTCCCGTATATAATATATAAAATTAAAAAAATGTATATATATATTTACTTTTCACTAATATCCCTATATTTCACCTAATTACACAATTATCCTACCTATATAAACTCATATTTTCCTAATTTCCCTCACCCTAAACAATTGAACAAGAACAAACCCTGACCTATATTTATGTATAATTAATTATGTTTAAATGATTAATTTAAGTGTTTGTCATGTAGACGAGAATTAACTATTGTGTTTGATAATGCTCAAATTAATTTATGTTTATATAAAATTAACGGGACAGGGATGAGCCTCCAACATCCCCCTTTGAGGCGGGGAAGGGGAATTCCTATTATCCCCGTAACGGGGATGGGGCGGGGGTGGGGAATGATTTTGAGGGTGGGGATGGGTACGGTGAATGAGATCCCCGCCCCATTGCCATGCCTACTAAAAAGGTTCTACAAAACTCAAGTGTTACGCCAAACCTCTGGTGAAAATTGTTCTTTCCTATCATACGTTTGTGAATTGGTGTCTGTATATGGTTAATGAACATGGGATGATATGATAAGTGACATAAATAATTATATCACACTGATTTCTGATTTGCAATTACAATAAACACCACGCAACATAAATAGTAGTGGTCACACTCATTTCTAAAATCTCTTAACATTATTTCTACTTGCGCTTAGTGAATACTGAATCTTATTATGAACCTTCTGGTAATCTGAGCATAATCTAGAGAGGATACCAATGTATCCACCTTTGAAACATCTCATAACCTTCTCTGCGATAATATTCTAGAGCTGGATGACCTGCACCCTATACCAAATAAGACAACTCATGTAAGACTTGTTTCTTTAATATACATCTATAAAATATTCCAAGAAATTGGTGCTAATCTTACAATCATATACAAGATTGTATCTATATATAGTATATGATTGTATCTTACTTGCCTTGACAGTGGCGTAAGTCAAACGATATCCATGTTCTGAATATTTTTGTGTGTATCTACATTGAAAAAACATCATAAATTAGAGAGGAAGATTCTTTTAAAAGTAATATATATTCAACCAAAGAGAAAGTACGTCGATCGTTAACAGAATGTTAGAGATTGCCCACCCTGCAACTTGGCCGTCAACGAACCATGGGCGCCAGTCATTTACAATGGTCAAGTTAAGCGACTTTATCCATTGTTCGGTACCCAGAAGGGGAACAACCATGTCATGATCTCCACTGAGGGAAAACAACTTATATAGTTAATGAATTGCTTCAAGTGTGTGTACCTACTTTGAGAAAACACAATATAGTTGATTACCAACAGCGCTCATCATAGGGCACAAATGGAGTTTGTTCAGATCAGTTAATTTATTATATCAGTGAAGTAGTAATATTTTAATGTTGATCAGTTACTCAGTATTGGAATTACCATTCATGAGAACTTGCAAGCCGTATCGACTGAGATACCGATTATATCAACCACGCTCAAGATATCCTTGGTGTATGATATGCTCTTGTTGCATCGCGGCCAATCGATACAAATCCCTGTTGCCATCATAAAGGAAAATCCTGGTGTTATATTTTTAATTTGCACCCTCTAGCTTCCTCTGCTGATTTGAGCTCTTTATCCATATTCCTTGATTTTAACAATTTTCTATTTTAACAATTCTTGACATAAAGAGTTATTGGTCTGAATTTTACAAAAAGAAAAACAGAGCAAATGTCCAATTTAAAATTTCTATTGAATTTCTTGACATTACAATTGCATGTTTTAATCACTAACCTTTCTAATGTGTAAAGCATCTTGGACTTGAGCATCATTTGCCCACATGTAGGAAAGCGCATAATTAAAGTTCTGAAAAAAAGGGATCGATTAATATGGGCGTATGTAAGAGGATTTGTATGTTCTTATATGATTATCAGGGTTAAGGGTTGGTTTACCCGACACCATAGTTCAGGGATTCTTGGAGGTGAAAGGATGAAACTTGTAGAATTTTCTTGTAGAGACCTGTGAGGCATTTCTGCTTCGTTCATTGTGGAGATGCATAAGTACACTTGGTTCCAGGATATGACTCCGATATATGTCTTTGATGCACTGCAATTTCAAAAAAATAAATAAAACAATTTAGTCCTTGGAAGTTTGAAGGAAATTTTTGAATGCGATTAACTATAAAATCTCACGTTTTTGTAAGTTTGAAGAGCAGCTACACACCTCGTATTGGAGACGTCTACAACATGATATTCCCTTGCAGCTTGTTTTGAGTTCCTACAGGAAGACATCAGACACTTTGAATGAGAACTATAAATTAAAACGAATTTATGCTGTAAATATTGTGAAATATACATAGGATTATTTATCAATTAATTAAGCACCTGATAGAGTTCATCGATAGGAGTGCCATACGATGAGCAAATATTATTTTTGAATTCTCATCAATAATAGATGTTGTGGGCTCCCCATAATATCCCTACACTCATTCAGAATACGTTACGCGGATCTGCTATAATTAAATTTCAAGAAGAGTAATATATACAAAGTCTTATTATTAATAACATACTTTGAGATTCATACGTAGATTGGTATCAGGTCCATTTTCTGCTAATAAATCAAAGTAATTAAAGAAGGGATCTATAGTGTTTCCATCAATGCACATATCGTGTCTGAATAAGAGTTAACTGACCGTCTATTATCTTTTTGGTGATTTGGGGAACTACCATGCCTGAATAAGAATCACCACCAATGTATAGCTCAACTTGGAGATACTGTGGGTGTTTAAGTAACCACTGCAATATAATTTTCGAAAGAAATTCAAAGCACATTCATCAAAATAATTTATAAGGGTTTATTTAATTAATTAACTCACCTTTTTAAGAAACTGATAGGATTGCTCAGCTGATTTAGAGTCTGAGGTGGGCCAGCCTTCTGGGGTTCTAGCATAAGAGAAACCTGTGCCTACAGGTGCATCTAGAAAGATAATGCTGGCTGTCTGGAGAAATAATTATCATCTTTTAGAGATCTTCTATATTCATATACATTAATGTTTACATAAAAGTAAGTAAAATTTGTTTGTGTGTACACCAGTAGGCTCAGTACCTTAGTCCATGCATATGGATAATACTTAAGTCTTGGTAAGCCACCCGTATACTTCTGGATATCAAACTCCAATGGACCTGCACAAATTGAAACAGAAATCCTGAAATTATATATATATATATATATATTGAAACAGAAATCCGAATGTCCTGTATCTAAAATTTGGACAAGTTTCATGCCGCCAAGAAACTACTACAAGGTTCTTGTGAAAGACTGTTTGCCCTTGTGGTATTCAAAATGATTAGATACCCCTTTATGCATGACTAACTATTGTTATGGAAACAAAGTGTTACTTAAAGATGAGACAGAATACCAATTTCATAGATGAGTCCATAAAAGGAAGAACAGCCAGGGCCTCCTGCCAGCCAAAGAATTAGAGGATCCTCTTCAATGTCACCTTGCGACTCGATGAAGTAGTAGAATAACTCGGAGTCTCCTACACTTTCGTACCTATTCAGCATTACACCCATATATTAAAATCAAATTTCACTCCCGAGATTGACAGGGCTTTAGTGTAATTTCACGTTTTCTTTTTTTAAATTAAAAACAATTCATTAAACTCTATATATATACATATTTGTATATATACATATATACATACATACATACATATATGTATACATACACAAAAAAACAAAGTCAACAACAAAAATAACAAATCAAATTGTTTACTGCATATGGTCATCAATGATATGCTCGTAAGCAAAAGGGAAGAAAAAACTTAAAACAGCTTACCCTGTTTCGAGCTTGAATGGAAGTTGACCCTCATAGCCTGGAAGATATTTAACAATTGAGCCGGAGAAGACGGTCGATGCCGACAGTTTAAGCAGAAGAATCAGAATAAAATATATCCACCTCAACCTCAGAGGACTAATAAAACGGATATGCATATTGTTCATGCAGCTGTTTCTTCACCAAAAGATTTGTTAATAACAGGAATGAAGCGTGTGAAGATTAAAAGAAGAAAAGAGCAAAAACTGGATCTGATTTGTATTAATTGAATGAATCTGAAAACAATCAAAAACTCTCTTATATACAGAGGAGAGAAGACACGAAGGAGAAGAGAATTAGCAAAGTAATACAGTAGCTCGTTTGAGCTCAAGTGTTAACTAAAAACTAATTCAAAACGACAGCATATTGGAAAGCTTCTGCGTGGCCCTTTATGTTTTGCCAAACTACAATCTGCACCCTTTGTATCATATGGTTAACAAACCGGAGTAGCTTTCATGCCGACATGCGACTTAGATATTTCATTTATTCTTCCATCGCTGACAACCATCATAATTGAGGGACCCTTGCTTATAACTGTCGTATTTAAAATGTTTATTTTGTGTGGTAAATCCAATGAGCATAAATTTCCGAAACTAACACCAGCACCCCTAAATCTATACTATTGGAATTATACAAATACAAATTCACGTTGGTAGGTTTGAATGGTAGAGCTGTTAACAAATGAAAGGAGGATCTTGTAGTTGAAGGCCTCTTGTTAGTTAACATTTACTTATATTAATATATAAAATTTATATATTTACTATTACTAATAAAATAAAATATAAAAAATATTTAAATACTAATTTGAACTCATATCTAAATATTAAATAAGTTAACACTAAAATTAATCTTAAATTATAACAAGTTATGATTAATTATCCATAGTAAATATAAAAAATGTTATGTTTTTTATAGTTTGGATATAAAAATTAAATTTATTTATTTAAAATTTTAATTAAACCTTTAACATAATTTAAAAGTTTTTTTAATAAATATAATTATGTTCAGTGTCACATCGTAAAACATAAGTGTGTATGTTGTTAGATTTTTCTTCCAAATCCATTAAGTGTCAAACTTTGAACATTAGTTAAGGTTCTTTTCACCTACAGAATCACGCAAACTTAAGGGTAAATCAAATTTTTACCCCGGAGTTTTAGTAACTCTAAAACCCCCAAGTTTCTGAAACTAACACTAGTACCCCCTAAATCTGATTTATATTTGATTTTTTTCTTAAAAAAAAAAAACAACCAACATCAAAACCAATGAACCATATACTACTTTCTCCTCTCCATAGTCACATTGAGGGTTATGTTGTTAGTTTCCTAAACCTCGCGAGATTGACAGTAAAACATAGAGGTGGCAAAAAAATACCCTGCAAATTTATAGGGCAGTGGATTGAAAAGAGGATAATGTATTGTTGACATGAAGTTTGAATGGTAGAGCTCTCAATAAATGAGCGGTGGTCCATAGGGTTGGAAAAAACCGGTTTATTTTTCTTAGAATTTTTCGGATTGGAGGTTGAGATGGTGAAACCAAAGACCATAAGATTTGTTCGGATTGGAGGTTGAGTGGTAGGTTGAGATGGTAAAACCGTGGTTGATGGTGCTTATACAGATGGCTTATGGTTTTGATGATGAAGTTTTATTTGGAGTATAGAACATTGGAACTGAAGTTGCAGTGAAGAAAAAGATAGAAATGGTGGATGCGTATGTGACTATTTGCAGAGAGAGTGAGAAAGTTAATAAAAGAGAAAGTTTGAAAATGACAGGAGAGAGACGTATTTACTAAAAGTGAAAGATGAAGATTGAAGAGATCGAGAGAGAGAGAGAGAGAGAGGCATTTAATAAAAGAGAAAATGTAGAAATCGAGAAAGAGAGAGGCATTTAATAAGAGAAAAAAAATGTAGAAATCGAGAAAGAGAGGGTGGTATAATACGGAGAAAGAGAGAAGGATTTAATGGAAGAATTTTTTTAAAAATCGGTTTAAGAATTCGGTTTCGGTTAATCGGTTTATGTTTTTAAAAAAATCAAAATGGAATCGGATATTTGGTTTACCTATTATTGTAAACCGAAACCGAACCAATTTTATGAAAAATTGGTTCACAATTTTATATTTTTGAGAAAAATTTTTTGAAAAAAATTAAAAAAAAAGTTGAATTGGATGGGTATTACGATGTAAGATTTACAAATTATAAAATACCTCCTATGTTTATTCTTTTACAAAACACCCCTTATAATAAAATATTAAAAGTTAATAAAAACACTCCCAATCCACCCTCAAATACGGATAGTCGGCCACCACCGTCGGAAGGTGGTCGGAGTCGCCGTAACAAAAATATTAAAAATATTTATGGGTATTTAATTGAATTAACAAATTCAAAGGGTTTAAAAAATGTTGAATAAAGTTGAATAATATTATGAGTTTTTGGGTATTTTACTGTTTAATTTTTTTAAGAATACTAAAAATAGTGGCTTCGTTTGGTTGGATTTTGAGAATACTACTTTTAGTATTTCCAAAAAAGTTAAACAGTAAAATACCCAAAAACTCACAATATTATTCAATTTTATTCAATATTTTTTAAACCCCCTAAATTTGTTAATTCAATTAAATACCCCTAAATATTTTTAATGTTTTTGTTACGGCGACTCCGGCCACCCTCCGACGGTGGTGGCCGGCTGTCCGTATTTGAGGGTGGATTGGGGGTGTTTTTGTTAACTTTTAATGTTTTATTATAAGGGGTGTTTTGTAAAAAAATAAACATAGGGGGTATTTTATTAATTTATAAATCCTACATCGTAATACCCGCCCAATTCAACTTTTTTTTAACTTTTTTCAAAAAACTTTTCCCAAAAACACAAAATTGTGAACCAAACGGAGCCAGTATTCTTAAAATCCAACCAAACAAAGCCCTAATATTTGGTTTGATTTCTTGGTTCGGTTCAGTTTAATAATTGAAGGTGAAACGGAGCATGTCGGTTTGATTATTAAGTAAATAGGGAGTTTTCCATTTCTAATTTTGGAAGTGATGGTAAAATATTATGGACCACCGTCCTATCATGCTATGCCAAACCGACAACTCTCAAAGTTGTTGTCATGTCAACTATGGGAAACCCACACATATCAAACTGTACCTCTTTCTCTTTGTTTGTCCAAATTTGGACTTATTACTATTTTTAGTTTGTGTTTCCTTGCAAAACTTGGCGAAAGCTACTTATGAGTTTGACAGGAAGGAAACCAAGTTGCAAGAAAGATCTTTCCAAGATGAAAGGCTGGGAGGACTTGGACAACGATAGTGGCTGTGACTATAAAATGACTTGTATCTAACCAAATTGTACATTTTTCATATGCAGTATCTAACCTATTTTCAATGCTTCTGAATACATTTATTCTGAACCTAAAAGTCTTGCAGAAATATTGATAGTATCAAACTGTCATAATAAATATCTCATATGGGCCTCCTTCAGAGCTTCCAAGGCCGAATCTAGCTTTTAAAGCCCTTGTCGGTTTTGTGAGGAGTTTCTAGCCTCTAGGGAACTTGGAAGGCCTCTTATAGTTGCTATGAGGCCTCCGCGGCCTCAAGTGGCTCCACGGAAACCGTTAGCACAAGTTTGGTGGCAACTGTGGGAGGGAAGGGTAAAAATGTAATTTACTGACCTAACAAAATTTTTTCAACGAAATAGGAGCTAAGCTCCTGTTTTCAGTACTTGTGGGTGCTGAAGGCAGTGATTATAAATAATATGGGTAAAATAGCTATTTCAATGGTTAACTTTGTTAGAATCATAAATCAAAGAGTAATACTATACTTACAACCCAATCTCATAAACTTTCTCTCATAATCTCGACATGATAGCTCGCAATTAATCAGTTCGTAAATAGGTCCCGCCTATTCACTATGAATTTTGTCTGCCTAATTGCTAGTTGATACGTCGAGGTTGTGAGAAAAAATTTATAAGGTTGGATTGTAAGCCGATCTTTATTGTAAATCAAATAAACAAAGATTAACGTACATTAGGATTAATATTGATAGTGGGAAATAGATAGGGGGTCAAAGTAATTCAGCCATTTTTTTTTTTTTTTTAATTGCATTTATAATCACAAGCAAGCAGATTCCTTGATTTGGAAAACAGGAAAAGAGAACTATGATGAATTATTAAGAGAAGTTTCTGGTGAATTTCAATGAAGTTTGTGACAGTTTTCCAAATTACAGAAGGCTTTCTACCTTTCTTTTACTATTGTTTAACTTTGAGGTGGTAGTAGTATGTCATACAATTTGGTCATTTTATACAAAGGATGTTTATGCAAATCCATATATATAAAAAGAAGAGTTAAAATGGAGAGGAGGATCGAATCTGCACAACACATTTTTTTTTTTTTTTTTTTTCATTTAGAATCTCCATTAGGAATGAGACAACATGTACTACAAACTAATTCAAAATGATCCCTCAACAGTTCCCGCAATTCTCTTTCCTATCGAATCCAAAAAACAAAATTAATTCTCTCTGCATTTTTTTTTTTTTTTTTTTCATTTAGAATCTCCATTAGGAATGAGACAACATGTACTACAAACTAATTCAAAATGATCCCTCAACAGTTCCCGCAATTCTCTTTCCTATCGAATCCAAAAAACAAAATTAATTCTCTCTGCATAATCTAATTAGTAATTATGTTTATAGATAACAATTTCACATTTCAGACTATCTAGTACGAATTAATGAACCAGATTAACGAATTCTTATATAGAATTATAGAGAATAATCAATCCAAGAAACCCTTCAAACTCACTAAATCAGTTTCCTAAAAGAATTGAAATTGTTCCTTGGCAGCATAACTTCTGCTTCTAGCATACAACATATCTTCTTCAAAATAACAAGGCCTATCTTCATCAATTCTCCCAATCTTTCCAAGTCCAACACTTGTGTAACATCTTTTCACCGCCCCATAATTCTCCATTTTCTGTTGTCTCAACTCTTCTTCCCTCGCATTCAAATCCATCTGAGTCCCCATTTTTTTGGACACTACTGCTAGAAATTCTCTAAACTTATCATCGTTCCTCGACTTTGAATAATTGACACTAAAACTTCTGGGCAAACGAGAGACTTGAGCAGTGGGGCAGCCCACCACGCCGCCATAACCTACCTTACTAGCGCAATCCTCCATGCTCTTGACATAAAAGTCTCTAGCCTTGTGTAAAATCTTCCTTGGTTTTTCCATGTAGTGCCTCAACTTGCTTCGCATTTCGGCTTTGCTTCTCATGTTTGCACCTGCAATATTTTGTTGCAAGAGAATGCTATTAATACCCAAATACGGAAAAGAGAAGAAACAAGAGCTTGTTTTGAGTTTAAGAAAGAGATGATGGATATATAAATTAAGATAAGTTTATTTGGGTTTGACTAATTTAAGACTTGCATTTTGGAAATAGCATAAAGAGGCAAAATGATCTGCATAAAGGGTTAGAAATGGTTTCTAATAGGCAGATGTTGGAATTCCTTAATGCTGACCTTTTTATTTGTTCTAATGTTTGAATTTCCCAGTCTTGTTAGAATACTGGAAGTCATTTATATATGTTGGTCAATAATGACATAAGAAACAATTTTATCAATTGAACATTAATTTCTACATTCTACCATATTTACTTTCAAAAACTAAACTATATACTTGTATTTTTATTCCTCTGTAATTATGACAAATATTTTAAAAATATTTATGATGACCTCCTTCGATATTTCTTCAATACTAAAACTACCCCCTCTACCATAAGGAATTATTTTTTTGAATTTAAATTCGTCTTCAATAGGAAAATGGATACAACATCGCAACAATTATTTAGAGAAACCCTAAAGGATTGGCCTGACGGTTATAAAGGTTTATTCCATTGACTTTCTAGGTTCGCATCACTTTGGGGTCACTTACCATATCTGTGGCGTATTTGGAACATTGGGTTTGTACAGTGTTCAATAAGTTTTAAGGATTAGTTGGAGTATGCGCATACTAGTCTGAACACTCCGATCATAATAAAAAAAAAAAAAGGAAAAAAATTAGAGATAATAACCTATTCTTAACATGGTCATTCTCTCTCAAGCACAACGGATAGTATTCAAATAAATGAATTTATTAAAAAGGGTAGACGACTATTTTGGCTAAACATGTCTTGTTACTCCCAATATATACTATATACCTGGTGGGCATAATAATTATATAAGAGTTGTAAGCGGAAGTTTCGGATGAACATAAAAAAGAACTGGGAAAATCCAGACACAGCGGGTGAGTAACAAATTTCACCACTTCTAATTAAGTTTCCACATAAATATCTAGAAAGGATTTCAAAATCTGACACAGGAAAAAGCAAATGTCTATGCATAAAGTCGACTAATTTTTTTTTTTTTAATCAGGGTGTTCGGGTCAGTTTACGCGTACTTTAGCTAATTTTTCGAGACTTTGAATTATCGACCGAGTAAGAGTTTCAATGATTACTCCTATTAACAACCGATCTTTTGGATGATATTGGAACTTATGTAATCATTACCTCTCAAATAATTTTATGATGATGACCTAAGTAAATGGAATAAAATAGTCAGCTTAATGAGAGTATTAGATAATCATTTATACATCCTATATTATCTATATGTTTATTCAATAAGGTATGTCGTAAAAGAGAAGATTTTTGTATGCACGAGATCTGATTTAATTGTATCGGCGCACAAATTAGATCATAGACAGCATGGACTGCCCACATCCTAAACTTTCGCAGCTTAATTACCAGAAACCCTTTTCTTTGTTTTTGACCATCTGATTATCAAAATTGACGACGATCTTAAGACAAGAAACAGTCAATGCCTAATTCAAAAGGGTAATTTGACATCTAATGGTTAAATTATTCAATAAGCGTTTGTTCCCTCACATTATTTTTCAACTTTGGCCTGCTAACTAATGTCCTATTCATTTAATTATGTATTTTATTTGAAGCTTTCACTTGTCTTTTTCCCATTTGAAAAAGTCTGCACTGCTTTGCCGATCTTTTCAAACTATTTTGAAGCCACTTCCAAGAAATAAATCCTAAACAATACAACTAAAGCCTATATCTATATATATATATATATATCTGTCTACTCCCTTTGTCTCAAAACATGCAATCTTCTTCCTTCTTATTCACATTCTATCAATTTCTTCGCCATTAACGAGCTCTTTTTAAAGACATAAGCTGCAAAAATGAGAAGCAAAGCGAACAAGCGAAGCAAGTTCATGCTAGTAATCTTAGCGCCCGTTAAAATTCTTTCAAGAGCTAGAGATTTTTACGTCAAGGGCATGCAGGATTGCAATGGCAGGATAGTTAATTACAATGGCACGGTAGTCTGGCCCACAGCACAAGTTGTGCACTTGTCTAAGAGTTTGAGTGTCAACTCTTCCAAGCCGATTGATGATGAAGAATTCAGGGAGGTTTTACGAGCAGCGTCAAGAAAAAACATGCAGTTGAATCTGTATGGGCGTGCAGAGAGGACGAAGCAGAGTGGTGGGATGGGGAGGAGTTACAGTGTTAGTATGGGGAAGATGGGGAGAATTGATGAGGAAGGGCCATGTTCATTTGAGGAAGATGGTTCAAACTCAAAGGCAGATGTGTTGTATCCAAGAAGTAGAAGTTATGCTGTTAACAGAAGGAACTTCGTTCCCCATTAAAGTGGGAATAACTGGTGGATGTATTGGGAATGTTCCGTTTATTTTTTTCTCACTTTTTTGTTTCATTCTGATTCAGTAAGTATGAAACTGTAACATAGATTTAAGGGTCATTTCCTTTACTAGTTGCTATATTTTCCATTGTTCTTTAGTTAACCCCACTAAAAAATGTAATGAATATTATCCCGTTAGTTGAGAAGAATTTTCTCGATGAAAATATTTGTTATGGCTAAGAAATCAAAGGCTGACGTGGAATCGCGTGACGAAACATGGCCTGCTCCCGTCAGAACGGTAAGCGCACGTCAGGCCTGCCAAATGCCCTGGTGCTTCCACGTGTCCACTAACCTGCTCCAAATCGCGTGAAATCGGCTTGGAAAATGAGTAATGGGACGTAAAATCAGATTAGGTCCTGACAATCACACCAACCCAAGGATTTAGTGATGATTACGCACATTCAACTGGGTATAAGAAGAGGAAGATCCCTTCATTAAGGGGATTCGACAATTTTACATTTGTATTCTCTCTCTCTAAACAAAGCATTGTATAGACTATTCAATCATTTGTAATCAGTACGCTTTAGCGACCTGACCCACACTATCAATATCAATACAAATCAGTGGACGTAGGACTTGCTACCTTAGCATCCGAACCACTTTAAAAACTCTCATAGCATTTATTTCGTATTCATAATCCGTATTCACGTGCGTTCCTTGTCCAATCAACGTTGCGCACGTGACGATTGGTTGGTGCCAAAATCCCGCATCAACAGTTTGGCGCTAGAAGGAGGGCCCTGATTTAGTGTCTACCCTTCATCAGGAGAATCTTTGACCTGCTGGTCCTACAACAACAAATGGCTCACCAATCTGAGCTAGAGCAAGCTAATCAGCGTACTGAAGAAGCTCCAGTTTCGCAAAATGCTGCGGGGAATATCCCGGCAACTCCGCAACTCGACCCTGCCATCAGAAGCTACCTGGAGAGGTTCGACAATACTCTCCAGACGGTCAACCAGAGGCTAGACCGTTTGGACCGAGGCATGTCTTCTACGACAACCGGGGCGGTACAACCGCCAAAGACGCCTGCAGGTCACGCGAAAGCGCGGCAAAGGGCAATAGCCCGTGCCGCGAGCACTGTAGCGCGTAGGCGCAAGGGTAAGCAGGTGGCAAAAAGTAAGCCTACGGGCTCCCAAGGACCAGCGAACGCAAAAGGTGCCTCGAGCAGGGTATCGGCAAAGCTGAGACTCGGCGAGAAAGTGAATCCCGAGCTGTCCCATGCCACGTCGCAGGCAAACCCAAGTGAAAATGCTGGGCGCGATAATTCCTATCACCACCAGCAGAACGACTCCGATCGTTATCATGCGGGTGGCCCCCACACCTCGCGGGGCGATTCGTACCACCGCGAGGGTCGTGAAAATACCCCGCACAATCCACCGCCTTCACACGCCTCTAGTCAGTGTGTGTCGAGTGCGGCCGGAAATGTTGGCCGAGGCGAGGAGGAATCCGACTTCCGGACCTTCCTGAACCGTAATCGAGAAAGTCAGACTCGCACGGGTGAAAGCAATCCCCAATTGGCTCCGCTACCACAAATTAAGGAGCTACAACGAGCTCTGGACAGGTTAAGGGAGCAGCAAAACGAACAGGCGCAGGTCGCCTCTGCATCCCTTTTTTCTCCCGAAGTGCTAGCTGCTCCACTCCCACCAGGGTTCAGAATGCCAGATATGCGGCCGTTTGATGGGAACTATGATCCGCAGGATCACTTATATGAGTTCAACGACCTGATGGAGCTCCACCAGGTTTCAGACCTTGCAAAATGCTGTTGTTTGGCCGTGACGCTGACTTCTCATGCCAAGCGGTGGTTAAGGTCGCTCCCGACAGGATCGATCAGTTCGTGGCCTCAGATGAGCACGACGTTCCTACGGCATTTCCAAGCCAATCAGAAGTTTTCGATGCCCTTGAGCTACCTCAGCAACATAAGGCAAGAAAGAGATGAATCCCTGCAATCTTACATTGACCGTTTCCACAGGGAACTCAACAAGGTGGCCCACGCTCCAAAAGAGTCCATCCGGACACTTATAATAGCTGGAGTTCGCCCGCAAACCGACCTGTGGAAAGAACTGCAGGCTGAGGACGATATTTCCCTCATCAGATTCTACAACCTGGCAGAAAAGTATCTCCGAATAGAGAATTCATTGGCGGCACTCCGTCGTCGCGATCACGGCACTTCCAGCAGTATGTCTGGCCGGGGAGATAATAGGAGAGCTGATCGCAAAGGAGACATTGACGATCAGCGAAAAGGGAAGAAACCCCGCTATAAGCAGAAAAAGTCCTATGCTCCTATTCCTCGTCGCGACCGCGACAGGACTCAATACACTCCGCTGAATGTGTCCATATCTGCAATCCTTGACAAATCCGAGGAGGCTAGCTTGCTCGGTGAGCCCGAACCCATGAAAACCCCTGCTACGGCCAGAAACAACAAAAAATACTGCCGTTACCATCGGGATAACGGGCATCACACTGATGAATGTCGAGCTCTAAAGCAGGCTATCGAAGAGCTCATCAAGAAGGGGCATTTCAAGGAGTACATTGATGACTCCCCAAAAGAAAACCAAGGGGAGCTAAAGAAAAAGCGTCGTGATCGCAGCGGGTACAGCAGTGTGAACATAATTTTCGGAGGTCCGCACCTCGCGGGAAACACGCGAGGAGCGCAGGAAAGGTATGCTTGTGAAGCGCATCACGACCCGATCAGGGTAATGAATACTTCTCAGCGACCTCAAAAATCCAGAAAGGAGGAACCGATTACCTTCTGCGAGAAGGAGGCAGCTCGCTTGCACCATCCTCATGAGGATGCTCTGGTGATCACGCCCCTGATAGGGTGTCATAATGTCTGAAGAATGCTTGTAGACAACGGAAGCGCTGTGAACATCCTGTTCAAGTCCGCTTTCGATAGAATGAACTTAGCCGAGGCCGACCTGAAGCCAGCCTCAATGCCTCTGTACGGTTTTACAAGGGATCACTTGATCCCCAAAGGAACGATCCAGCTACCAGTCACACTCGGCGACTACGACGAGGTGACTAGGGTTACTGAATTTTTGGTCGTGGAATGCCCATCGGCCTTTAATAGAATCTTGGGGCGACCTCTGTTGAGAACCTTCAGGGCGCTCACTTCCATTTATCATCTCAAGATGAAGTTCCCCACTCCAACGGAGATAGGCGAAGTAAGCGGATCGCAGAGCGCATCTTGCGAATGCTATGTAAAAGCGGTCCAAATGGCCGACAAGGGAAAGGGCATCTCGCGATGCGTGCCCCGCCAGGCTATGGCGATCAGCCAGATTGAGCCACAGCCTAGCCCAGTGGAGGATAACATAGATCCGCGAATTCAGGAAATCTCCCCCAACGGCCCGGCTGAGGATCTGTCCGAAGTCTCGGTTGATCCGAAAGAGCCGAGCCGAGTGTTAAAGATCGGAAGCTGTCTCAACCCTCAGCTCGCTGCCGAACTGACAAGCTTCTTAAAGGAAAACATTGACGTGTTTGCCTGGTCGCACGCGGATATGGTCGGGATCAGCCCGGATAGTATTTGCCATTCATTGAACGTCAGCAGTGAAGCCAAACCAGTTCGCCAAAAAAGAAGGGCGATAGATCCGGAGCGGTACGCCGCACTAAAATCAGAAGTGGAGAACCTTCTCCGAAATGGATCCATTCGTGAGGCTCTCTACCCGACCTGGGTTGCCAACCCGGTCCTGGTAAAGAAGTCGAATGGCAAGTGGCGGACCTGCGTAGACTTCAGCGACCTCAACAAAGCTTGTCCGAAAGACAGCTTCCCCCTGCCGAGAATCGACCAGCTCGTTGATGCCACCTCGGGGCACGAGCTATTAAGCTTCATGGATGCATACTCGGAATACAATCAAATCCTGATGTATAGACCAAATGAGGAGCATACGACCTTCGTTACGGACCGGGGGCTATACTGTTACAAAGTCATGCCCTTCGGCCTCAAGAATGCGGGTGCGACCTATCAGAGGTTGGTCAATCGAATGTTCTCCGACCAGATCGGGAGGACGATGGAGGTCTATGTGGACGACATGCTGGTCAAATCCCAGGTTGCCTCAGAACATATTGCGCACCTCGCAGAGATGTTTGACATACTTTGACTCTACAGAATGAAGCTGAACCCTCTCAAATGTTCATTCGGGGTATCGTCAGGAAAGTTCCTGGGATATATGGTCAATCAGCGAGGCATTGAAATAAACCTTGAGAAGATTCAAGCTCTGCTCGATATGGAGAGCCCGACCAGCAAAAAGCAGGTCATGAGTCTGAACGGGCGGGTAGCGGCGCTTAGTCGCTTCATATCAAGGCTAACAGACCGCTGTTTACCATTCTTCAATGTTCTGAAGGCTAATAAGAAATTCAAATGGAATCCCGAATGCGAGCAGGCATTCCAGAGTATAAAAGAACACCTTGGGAAACCACCTTTCCTCTCTAAGCCTCTTCCACAGGAAACCCTGCTCATCTACCTGTCCGTCTCCCAGTTCGCGGTCAGTGCAGCTTTAATACGGGAAGACGAAAAGGCTCAGTGGCCAGTATATTATGCAAGTAAGCGGCTATCGGATGCCAAGATGCGGTATCCAGAAATGGAGCGACTAGCTTTTGCTCTGCTGGTCGCGTCCAAAAAGCTGCGACTTTACTTCCATGCCCATACAATCAATGTAATGACAAATTACCCCCTCAGACAGGTCCTTCAGAAGCTAGAAGCCTCAGGTAAACTGCTCAAATGGGCCATGGAATTGAGCCAATTCGACCTAAAGTACAAGCCCAGGTCGACCATTAAAGGGCAGGCTGTTGCCGACTTCATCTCGGAATTTTCCTATCTCCCAAGCGAGCAACAACCTAGCAAAGCCATGCAAGAAGGTATTCAGAACCTGTCGACTTGGAACCTCTACGTCGACGGGTCATCAAACAGGAAAAGAGCCGGTGCGGGTCTTTTCCTTGTGAGCCCCGAGGGGGCTCGAATTCATGGTATTCTCCAGTTCGGGTTTAAAGCAACCAACAATGAGGCCGAGTACGAAGCTCTGCTCGCTGGGTTGCGACTTGCCAAAGAAATGGGTGCAACCGTGATCAGCATTTACAACGACTCTATGCTGGTTATCAACCAAATTCTAGGGGAATACCAAGCCAAGGAAGAGAACATGGTCCGCTACCTGAAAGAGGCTAAGACCGCACTGGGGTCGTTTAAGCACTTTGAAATCGCTCAGATCCCCAGAGAGAGCAATTCCATAGCGGACGCCTTGGCAAAGATAGCCTCCTTGTTGGATTCAGAGGCTCCAGACAACATTCCTGTTTGTTTCGTCGGTACTCCAACTATCAGCTCGACCAAACAGGCCGTAAATGTGGCTCAACCGGATTCCTGGATGACTCCCATTATCCAGTACCTCAAGAATGAGACCTTGTCAAGTGACAAGGTCGAGGCAAGGGTCCTGCGAGTAAGATCTGCTCGCTTCACACTCATCGGGGACCAGCTGTACAGGAGAGGATTCAGTGCCCCTCTCCTCCGATGTGTAACCAGTGAAGAAGCAGACTACGTCATGAGGGAAATCCATGAAGGGATCTGCGGTAACCACACAGCTGCTTGATCTCTTGTGAACAAGGTTGTTCGTCAATGATATTATTGGCCCCGGATTCAAGAAGATGCGCACAACTTTGTCAAGAAATGTGATAAATGCCAGCGGTTCGCGAACATTCCGTGAGCCCCCTCTCACGAGCTGATAACTATGTCTAGCCCCTGGCCGTTTTCCATGTGGGGGATCGATCTTATCGGCCCCATGCCAGTCAGAAAGGGAGGGATCAAGTATGTCGTAGTCGCGGTACATTATTTCACGAAATGGGGTGGAGGCTGAACCACTAGCTGCAATCACGACTAGAAAGCTGAAAGACTTCGTTTTCAAGAACATAGTGTGCCGCTACGGAATTCCTCACACCCTCATCTCGGATAATGGAAAGCAATTCGATAATGAGGAATTTAAGCACTTCTGCGACGAGCTGGGTATCCATAAAAAATTTGCCTCGGTCGCCAGACCGCAAGCGAATGGCCAAGTTGAGGCAGCCAACAAGACCATCAAGCACACTCTAAAGGCCAAACTTGGAGTAGCCAAGGGGAATTGGGCTGATGACCTCCTCGAAGTCTTATGGGCGTACAGTACAACTCCAAGAACTTCCACCTCAGAGACCCCTTTTTCGCTAGCCTACGGCTGCGAAGCGATGATCCCTGTAGAAGTGGGAACTGGTTCTCTTCGGAGGGACTTGTACGACGAGGTTGAAAACGAAGCGCTCATGAGGGCAAGTTTGGATCTCGTTGAAGAGCATCGCAGCAAGGCTTCGCTAAGGAGAGCAGCCTACCAGCAGCGAGCAAAGAGATTTTTCGATTCAAAGGTCAAGCGAAGATACTTCCAGGTCAGGGACCTTGTGCTAAAGGAAGTTCTCCTTGGGACCAGAGAGCCGAGTGCGGGGGTACTAGGACCTAACTGGGAAGGGCCGTACCGGGTCGACAAGGTGATCAGACCGAGGACTTACCATCTCAAAAGACTGAACGGTTCCAAGTTTCCCCAAGCTTGGAATGCCGAACACCTCCGGCCATACTATCAGTAATCCTGAACTCAGCTCTCAATCAGTTTATGTTAATTTCATTTTTAATGTAGAGCTTAATTTTGTTCGCTGAAAACAGTTCGTATGTGTTCTATTCGCGTGTGAGAATTCGCATGAAATATTGCTTATGTAAATTGTAAATTGAGCTTATGTATGACAAAGCGAACTGCAATTGAAAAGAAAATGTATCTTCATTTATATACAAACAAAAGTTAGACCCAATTACAATGGAGTTGACTCATCACTACGGTTGGTCGGGGGGATCCTTCGAACCAGAACCCCCTGCCTGGTCGGGTCGTTGGGTGGCCGTGGCTGCCTGGTCGTCTTCCTCAGCCATGATCCGCAAAGTCTCTCGCCACCCCTCCGGGAGGTCAGAAATGTCCATATCTGGGTTCCTTAGTCAGAGGGAATAAATGGACCCGATCGCCCAGTTGGCGGCCTTTTCCTCCAGCTCCTCTGACTGATTCCGCATTTCTTCGGTCAGTGAAGCGATCCTTTCACGACT
The DNA here is from genome assembly GCF_008641045.1 of Pistacia vera. Taxonomy (NCBI): domain Eukaryota; kingdom Viridiplantae; phylum Streptophyta; class Magnoliopsida; order Sapindales; family Anacardiaceae; genus Pistacia; species Pistacia vera. The sequence continues at coordinate 921,665 of NW_022196238.1, forward strand.
CTCTTGGAGTTCAGCCTCAAGAGCTCGCTTCTCCTGTTCGGAGACCTCCCTTTCTTATTCGACCTACTGGGCCCATACGGAGGTCGCTTGGATCTCCTGGTCCTTCTCCCCGACCACTTTGGAGAGCCTGGCAGTTGTCCTTTGGAGTTCTTTCACTTCCTCTGCACGCCGCTCAAGCTCTGCCTTCTGGAAGTCCACAGTTCGTAAAGCAGCATCCTTTTGGCTCAGATACCTGTTCGCCGCTTCGAATGCTTGCGTTCTTTCAGCTTCGACAGACTCCAGGCTTTTCTTGAGCTTCGCGACCTCTTCTTTTAGGTCGCTGGACCCCTTCGCGGCTCCCAGCCGAGTCCTCTCCATGGACATTCTCATCGCAAGTAGAGCCTGCGAACAAGAAATGGTTAGAAATGAACCAGAACAAAGTTCTAAGAGTAGCTCGCTTACCTTGCTCAGATGCTGGAACGACGTGGTCATAAGGTCGTCGCCCGTGTCAGCGAACTCATCGTAAGACTCCGATAGTCCACACTCGAGCAGAGAATAGACTATCGGCTGCAGGTACTTGGGCAGGCTCCCCAGCGAGTCCAGCACTGGTATGTCCTTTGCCTTTTCGGCGGTGATCGCCTCGCTTGCAGGTTCCTTGTCCGACCTCCTTGAGTCCCTTTGTGACCTCAAGGGCCCTTCCTCGGATTCGGTCTCAGACTCTTCAGCCTGAACCTGTTTCCTCTTCTTCGACCTTTGGGCCGGAGCCTTACGACTTGGGTGTGCCGGTGGTGCCTGAGCGACCTGTTCTACCCTGGTCGCTTCATGCACAGGGGGCTGCGAAGGTGCAGCAGCTCGCACCGGTTGTGCGGGAATGGGACGAGCAGCTTCGGCCGCTCTCTCCCTCCTCGATCGAGGGAAGACGAACGGTGCTCGATGGGGCTGCTCGGATTCCTTCGGGGGCATAGTTTCTGCATGCAAGTGCGTTAGTAAACAAAACTGCTCCGCGACCAGGACGGAAATCAATGTAACCTACCTTCCAAGGGTTCTAAAGATGCTTTGTCGTTGATAAAACTGTACTTCCGCAAGTTCGCGGTTGTCACGAGCTTCCTCGCGTCCCGGCTTTCCTCGTCTAGCACTCCAAAAGATACGAGCCTGTCCGGGTCGTTAAGTAAGTCCTGGCTGGTCGTTCTGTTAACTGCAAAAGAATACAGGTCGTTATCATAAAGCGTGCGAGCAGGTTATATACCCAATGAGGAAGAACCTACTTGGTGTCTGGAAGCGGCAGTAGCCGTCATAGCAGAAAAAGAAGAATTTCGTCTCGTAAGCCCCCGCGTTGCTGGGATAGCTATGTATCCCCTCGGCGATAGTAGGTCGCCGGGACAAGTAATATGAATCCTTGTCCCTACTCTTTTTCAGATAATAGGTGACGCCGAGCTCTACCGCCGTTGGTTCGCCCAAACCACTTTCGCAGCACGCGATGTACATCGCAACGGCGATGACATACGCGTTTGGTGTGAGCTGCATCGGTGCGATCCCGAAGTGATCCAGGACCGACCTGATGAAAGGATGGAAGGGAATCATCCCTCCACCTTGAAGATCTCCTCGGAGATCGCAGCAAGACCGTCAGCAGGATGCCGTGACGACCGGGTGTGGTCGAGGAACACCTCTNAGAAGAATTTCGTCTCATAGGCCCCCGCGTTGCTGGGATAGCTATGTATCCCCTCAGCGATGGTAGGTCGTCGGGACAGGTAGTACGAATCCTTGTCCCTACTCTTCTTGAGGTAATAGGCGACGCCGAGCTCTACTGCCGTTGACTCACCCAAGCTGCTTTCGGAGCACGCGATGTACATCGCGACGACGATGACATACGCGTTTGGCCTGAGTTGCATCGGTGCGATCTCGAAATAATCCAGGACCGACCTGATGAAAGGATGGAGGGGAATTCTCCCTCCACCCTTGAAGATCTCTTCGGAGATCGCGGCAAGGCCATCGGAAGGGCACCGTGACGACCTGGTATGGTCGAGGAACACCTCCGCGCAGATGTCATACTGCTTTTTTACCCTATCAAATTCCTTGGGGGTGAGAACCGAGAAGACATCAAGGGATGCGTCCTCAGGAACGTCCCGCGAGGACGAGCTGGCCGCTTTCTCGGGTCTAGATGTTGACGGATCCATTCCAGAGTCTGCAACATCGACAGACACGGTCATTTAGGCTTACGTGCTTAAAGCCGCCACCCACGGCTCGAGTCTGGCAACAATGGGGCGTCTCTGGTGGAACACCGAGAGACCCTACGCCGTTGCCCACCAACCAAAAAAAAAAAAAAAAAGGGAAAAAAGAAGAGAATCTCACCTCCTGGGATGCGTAACTGAGGCCGAAACTCATTTCAGTTGCCTGAGAAGCGCCGATCGGAAAAGAATAATTTCTGGTTTGCTATTGTTTGTCACTGGAAACGAAAGAGGTTTTGGTGGCCTCATCTGAAAAATGCGAGGTTTTATATGGATTGCGAATCGACGGTTACCGCTTCTCAGAACCGAAACGACAGCCTTCTCTCTCTCCCTACATTTAATGCGCCCCACGTCGCATTAAATGCCGTAATGAGGGTCATCGTTTCATATGCGTCGCTCAGTTAAGACTGTCAAAACGACGTCTGGTCAGTACACGCATTTAATGCTTCTGTCAGACATTGCAACGCGTGCAGAGCGCCTGACAGCGTGGATGCAGGTTCATTGAATCTCTCCAAGGCACGTAAGAAAGCACCCGACGAATCCAGGTCGTTAAAATGACAATTGTCAGGTCGTTTGGGCGAGAATTGTGCGAGGTCGTGTTAGCCGAAGGTCGTGTCCCGAGCTTCTTCTATTCAGGTCGGAATGACCAAAACCTCCAATCGTGGCATGACTTAGTTTCCAAGGTTCGGCCCTCAAACCTTGCAAACTAGGGGGCTTCTGTTATGGCTAAGAAATCAAAGGCTGACGTGGAGTCGCGTGACGAAACGTGGCCTGCTCCCGTTAGAACGGTAAGGGCACGTCAGGCCTACCAAATGCCCTGGTGCTTCCACGTGTCCGCTAACCTGCTCCAAATCGCGTGAAATCGGCTTGGAAGATGAGTAATAAGACATAAAATCATATTAGGTCCTGACAATCACACCAACCCAAGGATTTAGTGATGATTACGCACATTCAACTGGGTATAAGAAGAGGAAGACCCCTTCATTAAGGGGATTCGACAATTTTACATTTGTATTCTCTCTCTTTAAACAAAGCATTGTATAGACTATTCAATCATTTGTAAGTCAGTCCGCTTTAGCGACCTGACCCATACTATCAATATCAATACAAATCAGTGGACGTAGGACTTGCTACCTTAGCATCCGAACCACTTTAAAAACTCTCATAGCATTTATTTCGTATTCATAATCCGTATTCACGTGCGTTCCTTGTCCAATCAACGTTGCGCACGTGATGATTGGTTGGTGCCAAAATCCCGCATCAACAATATTTAATAAGATTTTCTTTCAAGAATAGTATATGTTCTACTGAGTACTGAACTCGTTTGAGCAAATAGTTTTGGTACTATATGCATATATGAGAACTAAACTATCAAATTTCCTCAAAAAGTTGATAAACTAAATTAAATTTTCTCAGGAAAATAGTTGTAGAACAATAAAAGAGGCCCTCCCTGCCTTCCGGCACATAAAGAGCGGATAGACAAAGTAATAGGATCTTGGAGTTTGAAGCTACATAAAAAGACGAGATACAATAACAATTAGATAAAAGGCATTGTTTTAAAACCTGGATGGGACCGGTCCAACCGGGACTCAATAGCCTTTCTAGTCCGAGTTACCATTTTTTACTATTCACAAAATCCCTAATTTAATTATCAACAAACGAGGAACTACCAAGTGCCAAGGTTAGAAGGCTTTTGTAGAGTGGAGGTCAATGGTTAAAGGGGTGCCGTCGGATTAAAGTTTCGATGCCTGAAAATTCAACCCAATATGCAAGTCACGACCAACAAACGGGACGCTACCAAGTGTCGGGGTTAGAAGGTTTTTGTAGAGTGGAGGCTGATAGTTTAGGTGGTGGTGTTTGATTGAATTTTGGACGCTGGAATCAGCCGACGGGGGTCTACCAAGTTCTGGGTTTAGGGAGGTTTTATAGATTGAAGGACGATGGTTCAAGTGGTGGTGTCGAATTGAATTTTGGCCGCCGAAATCAACTAGAATTTGGCCGAAAAAGTCAAAACTCAAATAGATCGCAAGTGTATATTTGCTAGATTTCAAACCTGTAGGGGCTGGTGTATTTTTCAAGGATGTGTTGCAAGATTTTAAACTTTTTGGATCATCAGTTATACCACCAATTTAACTGGTCGGACCGGTCAACCCGAGACCTGATGGTATTAACAAGTCCCTTAATGGGTCGGGTTTTAAAACAATGGATAAAGGATGATAGTAGCCAGGATAAAGGACCTCAAAAATGTTAAATAAAGCATGGAAATTTTCCTTCAAATTTGAAAAAAGAAATGGTTCTAATCACAACATTGATCTCAGAGAGTTATTTATAATAATAATAATTAAAAAAAAAAACCCAAAATACTGGAGAGATGAGCATCCATTAAACAAATAGAAGGGTTAACAAGTTATTTGATGTAGGCCCCAAAGCATGGTGTTGTTCACTCTTCAGAGTTTGCAACTAATAGCAAAGCACCTGTTGACAAAGCCCTAGCAGATAGACATCCTGGACAACCCCAACATATCCACATTTGTGCTAGAGCTGTTGTTCAACATTAACCTTAGATGACAGATATGTTCACTTCTCATAGAGGCATACATATTTGCAACTACTTGCTCATTTGACAGTAGGGTTACAGTTATCCAAATTAAACATATAATATATAAAATTAAAGCACCATCTGTCTAGTTTCGAAAGATTTAATCCTCCCATCAATTAGATTTTTATTGAGCAAGTTATAGTCAATTTACTACTAATTGTTTAGTGGAAACCGAAATGTGTGTGATGATAAAATGAATGGTTTACTTGACCCAAATTTAAGAGATTATCATATTAGGACTGATAAAAAATATTTCAAATAACACCTATTAATTGGAAAACAGAATCAGTCAAAATTAATTAATTTAACATATATACTCGCACATCAGCAGGACATAAACAATTAAAAATTCCTATAACAAATTAAAATACACGAATGTTTTTACAGAAAACATAATCAACACAAATAAACTGTTTCTACTAATATAGATATGACACATACTCACAGTTCGGTTGACAATATGATCATCCTTGATTTGATCTTAGTAGAGTACATGAGCATTTCCTTGAAAACAAACGTAACAAGTTTAATTGATCTTTATGTTAAGATTGTTAAGGAACAATTATTCATCCGTATAGCAACTGTTACTTGAAAACGAAATCAACAAAAGTTAATTAATTCTCATATTAAAATTGTTAAGGAATACACTTACCGTTCGGCAGGACTAATATAATTAATCATTCAAATAGATTGATCGAACAAAAACAATCATTCAACCAAATAATAACCGTTAAAATAGTTAGAAGATATACTTACACTTCTAAAAAAACGAATCAAAATAATAACTCATGTGACAATGTCAATCGAACATCATTCCTTTATTTCATGTCAATTCATGAATATTTGACCTGTAAACAACAACAAAAACATAAATAAATAAAAAATCATTGATTAATAAAATCACGAAGAACAAACATATTATTGACACAAACTAACATGACATATAAACAATGAACAAAAGACCAGACGTATTGTTGACACCAACTTGCATATTGCGATAATACACAACTGAACATACGCCTCTTTTATAACCCCTTATTTAGATCTTTCGAATGCCAACACAATTAAATACGGATTGAATACGAAAAAAGGTTTGCAATGTCAATACAATACACCTATATAATTATTAATAAACAGGTATATTTTTACTACCAATGCAATGCATCTATCTAATCCAATCTTTATGTCCATTTATTTAGACTTTGAAATACCAATGTACCAATTAATATTGTCTACATCATCACCAATAAAATTCAATCACATGGCAATCACAAATTCAAAGTGTCATTATGGTTAGACCTTTAGAATGTCAATGAGTGCACCTATATAATTAGTATTATTATTAATTATTAATACAACCAATGCAATGCACCTATGTAATCCAATATTTATCTCTATTTATTTAGACTTTGGAATACCAATGCAGCAATTAAGATTGTCTACATCATCACCAATAAAGTTCAACTATATGGAAATCACAAATCCAAGGTGTCATTATGGTTAGACCTTTAGAATGCTAATGCAATGCACCTGTATTATTATTATTATTAATTATTAATACATATTCTATTTTTTTAATTAATTAATAATTATAGATGAAGCAATAAATATCAATCCAAGATGTCAAGATAGAGATATCTGATTGGCTTGTCAATCCAATGTGTCAAAATGGAATAATTCTAAAGCTTCCAAAATGTGCCACATGGCGAACAACCCGCATGGGTATATATAACATTACAAATTTCTTTCAACCCCATACATTTAAAATTTTGCTAAAACAACCCGGCCATATAAAACTTTAATTTGTAGCAAAATCACCCCCACCCACCCCAAGCCACTGCTAGTAGCCAGCCACCACTGTCGGCCGCCACCAACAGTCGATGAAATGGTGCACGACTAGCCGTATATGGCTGACTATGCACCGGTAAAGACGAAAATGGCCATGGATCACAAATCCATCTCCAAAAAACAACTAGATATATGGTCATTTCATGGCCAAAGATCTGGTCTTTTCACGATCCCATATTTGGCCATGAAACGGCCATAGAAACTCCAGATCTGGATGTTTTCGGCCATGGATTTGTGATCTATGGCCAGAAAATGTCTTACCGATGCACGATCGACCATATCCAACCGGTCATGCACCATTATGGCAACTAACTGACGCCGGTAGTGGTCTTGGGTGGTTGGAAGTATTTTGTTAACTTTTAAATTTTTTTGTGGCTGGGGTGTTTTTGCTAATTTCTTAAATGTAAGGGGGGCTGGGTAATTGTTATTTGGTAGACATTTGAGGGCAATTGTGTCCAAAATTGTTTTTAATTAAAGGCAAAATTAGTAGAAAAATCATATTACCCCGGTAATGTTTTAATCCCAGGGGTGGGGGAGGATATCGGATTACCCCCCACATTACCAATAGTAAACACTATTTGCAATAAAAGATTCCCCTAATATTTTATTACTTGCAAACCAAACACTAGAATCTTGCAAAATAAACGAAAATTACCCCCGTTATCTTATATACCCTCGATCCAAATACCCCCATAATAATATTTAACAGAAGACAACCACTCCTGGGTGGTCGGATGAGATGATAGAGAGCTTTGGGTGTATTATTAAAGAGAGTTTATCTAATTGTTAACTTTAAGGCCCCTCGATTACTAATAGAGATGACCATTAAAAGGTTTATCCGGTTATTAATCTCATGGTCTCGATAGATTAATCGAAATGCCATTATATTGAATGCATTTACTATAATACCGATCATGGTGTTCCATATTATAAATTTTTTGTTTATTATCAGAATAATTTTTTTGTTAATTATCAACCACGATAATCCAATATATTATAAGTTCTAAAATTCTATATTATCAGGACATTATTTGTTAATTATCTATCATATTATAATTTGTTAATGAAATAGTTTTCAAATTGAACATCATTGATATTCCCAACAATTTTATCAAAGCTCAAATTAATCTCATATGACTTCAAATTTGATGATTCATTCTGATGTGAATTTGATTGACACCNTATAAGCATAAACCGTATAAGCCTAGTTTAAGAATTGATTATGGAGATAATTGAAGCCCTATAATTGCTATATAAGTATACACCTCCTTGCTCCTATGGTACCTGAAATTTTATGTGTTCTAAGTAGTTGTTGTGCCCTCAAGACTCAAGTAGTCTTGGTTCAAGACGTGATCACCTTGGCACTAGTGCAATAATTTCTTATGGACTAAGCAATGGTTCAAGCCATTGGCACCATTGTTATTCATAACATTTCTGTTGATACCCAGTTAATCTATAATATATATATTTTTTTTTAAATTTGTCTTTATTAAATAATAAGTGGGGCATTGTTGGCTTATTCTTTAATAAATTAAGAAGATTTTATAAGAAAAACTGTTTTGATCATGTCTTTCTCCTCAAATCATGAAAGACTATGTGAGCGTATTTTTAGACTTGAAAAAACCAACGTTAACTTTTATTCTCTTATCCAGTAGTAGATTTTTATGCAATACATTTGATTTTTATTTGATTTTTTAGAGAGATAAATAAGAGAAAAACTTCTCTTCTTAAATAACAAGTTTTAGTAAAACAAAAAGTTCCCTCTGTGTTTATTATTGATTATCAGGTATTAACAAGGTAGTGTGAAGTTCTATCTTCTTGTATTGTGCAGACGAAAAAAGAGTACAAAGATCGTTTGGGTTGTTGTATCCATAAGACGGGTGTCGAGGAGTCTGTTGCACCGAAATTTCAATCGCAGAGGCATGAAATCGTCTTAAGAGAGCGACATCTGTAACGTCTCTTGTCCTAATATGTCTTTGGTGGTATTGTTTCGATAACTTATTTGGGTTCAAGTGGTTGAGGTAAATCTGCATCACTCCCTAGTTTATTATTATTAAACTAACATAATATATCTTAAAACAAGGTTTAGCAACCCAAAACAATAGTAATTGAGACCACACAACAAAGAAAATGTCAAGTTCTATAACAAGATTTGGGAGAAGAGCAAAGTGTATGGTTTTCCTGCAGGTGTTTGCCCCACTGTTGGTGTTGTTGGGCACTTGAGGGGCGGCGGTTGTGGCAACATGTTGCGAAAATATGGCTTGTCAGTTGATAATGTTGTGGATGCTAAGATTGTCGATGTTCAAGGAAGAATTCTTGATAAAAAAGCATTGTGAGAGGATCCTTTGGGGCACTTAGAGGAGGCGGTGGAGCAAGTTTTGGCGTTGTTTTGTCTTATATGATCATGTTGGTTCTGTTCTTAAAACAGTTACTGTTTTCAGAGTTGAAAGACTCCTGGAAGAGAATGCGACGAATGTTGCTTGTAAGAGGCAGTTTGTGGCGTCTGTGAGTGATAATAATTGGTTCATGAGAATGCTTTGGCAGCCCGTAATACGAAACAAGAAGCATACGGTTCGAGTATCGATTGTGACATTATATTTAGGCGGGGTGGACAGTGTTGTGTCTCTCTCGGCGAAGGAGTTTCCGGAGTTGGGGCTGAAAACGGAAGACTATAGGGACATAAGATGGATTGATTACTTTGGTGGGGTAATTTAGGTGTTGGTAGGGTTGTTCACGAGCTGAGTCGAGCCGAGTTTCTAGCTTAACGAACTCAACTCGTGAAAGGGAAAGGATAATTGAGTTCGAGCCGAGCTTATGATTTTTTGACTCGACTCGGCTTGTGAAGGTTCATAGAGTGGATTTCGAGCCGGCTCGAAAAAGAGCAATTTTTTTAGAAAAAAATTAAGTGCAGATTCCAATTTTTTATGCCCCATTTATTCTTTAAAGGACTGAAGAATCAAATGCATATTCAGTGATTGGACAGGTCACAGACATCCATACAGCATACTCATAAAATAAAATTATATAAAAAATGACAAAAAAAGAAGACAGAAATCACATCAACATAATCAGAGAGACAAAGAGTGAAAGTAATCTAACAACTAAACGGAAAGAAATCAAATTAAAGTAATTAAAAAGAAAAGTAAATTACCACAAAAAGTAGAGCGGTAAACGAATTTGGATTTTGGAAGGTCTGATTTTGTAGCCTTGAACCAAAACTAAATAAAAAAATAAACAAAAAATCATTTATGATAATTTTTGCATCTTTATCTGTTCCGGCTGAACTGAGTAGCAGTTGTTCTCACTACTCATTTCTCATTTCTCATTTCTCAAACTCCAGTCCCCTCTCTCTCTCTCCCCTTCATTGAAGCTTGCGCCCCCATCACAAGCCTCTTCATCTCAACTCAATTCCACTCTTTCTTCACTTTTAGCTTTTCTTTCATCTCCATTCACTCAAAACTAGCACGCCCCCCAATGCCCAGTTTTTTTTTTTCTTCACTCTCAGAACAACCTAAGTAGAAATCTTCATTTTCGTTTTGTTTTTATTTCCATCATGAAGAGGGAGCATAACCAACTCGACCCACCAGCCAATTAGGCGCCGAACACTGGAAAAGCCAAGATGTGGGAGGACTATCCTGCGGCGACTGATATGAAATTTTTGGGTTTGGTTTGGTTTTACGGCAAAGAGTTGGAGTCGACATTTTTAGGGATTTTAAAATCCGGGGGTTTGGTCTTTCTTATTTTTTGAAACTTTTTGTTTTGAAAATTTTGTTTAATCCCCCATGTTTCAGAAAACCCCCAAAAATCCCCTATTTATTCGAGCCAGGCTTGCCTCGCGAGCCTAACGAGTCGAGCAGATACAGGCTCGAATTCGGCTCGTTCTCTCTTACGAACCGAGCCGAGTCAGCTCGAATCCACCCGAGTCGAGCCGTTACAGAGCCGAGCCGACTCGCGAGCGGCTCGGTTCGTTAACCAGCCCTAGGTGTTGGTGATCCAAATGTTCTGCTTGATAGAAATCTTGACTCCGCTAAATTCTTGAAGCGGAAATTGGATTACGGACAGAAACCAATTCCCAAGCATTCCTTGAGTTTGATATGGAAAATGATGGAATTGAGAAAAACTGCATTGATTTTAAATCCTTATGGAGGGAGGATGGATGAAATTACTGAAGCAGAGACAGCATTTCCACACAAAGCTGGAATTTTGTTGAAGATACAGTACTCCGTGAGTTGGGATTCACCTGATATTGAACTTGAAAAGAACCACAATACGTCTCAGATAAATAGACTTTACAGTTTCATGACTCTGTTTGTGTCCGAGAATCCAAGGAGGGCTTACTTGAACTACAGAGATCTTGATATTGGCATTAATCATAACGATAAAAATAGATATAATGAAGGTCAAGTTTATGGGGGTGAAGTGAGGGCCGTCTTTAGAACATTTGTGACCCTAAGCAGAAGTTACTTTGGGGCCCTCTAATAATATAAGCATATATTAAAAAAATTATTATTATTTTTTTTTTTTGTCTTTTGAGATGAAAAATCACTAGGAGAGATGGATAGCAATCGGCAGACTAACAAGGTTAGGTTGGTGGGGGGTTTTGGAGAGTAGATGTTGAAGAAGTGATGGATGGTGAAATGGGTGATTTCCAATGCCAAGATTGATAAGAAAAGGCTTGAGAAGTCGTGGCCCAAAAGGTATCAATGGCCGGCGATTGGCAGAGTAAACGGATAAGGTATGATAGGGGTTTTGGTGAGAGGGCTGAGAGGAGGAAGATGGTGGTGTCGGGGAAGGCCAACAATGCCGAGTACATGCAAAAAAGGCTAGAAATGGCTGTCGTGTGGTGGAGTTGGGTTGCGAGATTCATCAAAAATTAGTCAAATCGAGGGCTATCAAGGTTGGGAAATAATAAAATGATGATTTCGGTCGATTTTGGTGAGAAAATCGACCGAAACCAAAATTGACTGAAATTAACTCCAAACCACTGGCGGCAAAAAAGGGTTGGAGATGATTTATGTGAATGTCAAATTTTGGGATTGAATTGGGGGTGAGTAATTTGAGATATGTAAATGACTATTTTAGTCTTCCATTGTTAAAAGAGATTCAATGTGTTAATTTAGGGGTATAAACTAGAATATATAAAACTAGAGGTACAAACTTGCTATTTTGTTAAACTTTGGGTGGGGATATATATAAAAAGTTTATAATAAATTTGGACTTTTTTGATATTTTTTTTGATAAACCATTTTCATTTTTGTAAGATATTAAAATATATATATAAAATTTGGACCCCCATTTTTTTGGGGCCCTAGGCAGGTGCCTCACCTGCCTACCCCTTAAGCCGGCCTTGGGTGAAGTATTTCGATTACAATTTTGATAGACTGGTGAAAGTGAAGACCATGGTTGATCCTGAAAATTTCTTCTGAAATGAACAGAGTATACCCCCTCAACCAGGGAGGGATAGAAGATTCTGAATGCCGAAAGTCGGGGATGATGAACATGTCAGAATATCTAGATAAATAAATAAATTTGCAGTTCCTGTAATTAACACATGCAATTATATCTCCCAAGCAGTTCTCTTCTTTAAATTTTCAAATGATTCAAGTAGCCACAAAGTCTAATAAAGATAGTTACGTGGAGGGCTATTTCAAGAACATTTGTGATCTTAGACAAGAGTTAGTTTGTAGTCCTTTTAATAATATAAGTATATATTAAAAAAATATTTTAAATTTATTTTTCTTGCCTTTTGAGATGCAAAATCACTAATTAAATTTTTATATTCAAGTTTAGAAACTAAATTTTTTTCAATTGATAACATAACCAAATTACCTAATCTTTCTTGTGAGGGCAAAGGTGGATGGCGGGCTATCGGGATTAGGTAAGTGAGGGGTTTTGGGGAGGGGGCTGAGGGGACGAAGATGTTGGTGTCGGGGAAGGTCAACGACAGCGGATACATGCCGAAACTGTCGCATGCAGTGAAGAATGAAAATGGGTTGCAAAAATCAACCAAATTGGGGGTTGTCAAGGCTGTGAAAACGTTTCGGAAATGATTAAGTGATGAATCCGATCAATTTTGGTGAGAAAATTGACCGGAATCATCACTTCAATGTCGACAGTGACACTATGGCGGTGTAGAGAGGTGGAGATGCAATGTTTTCATTATTTTAGGGATCAAATGGGTGTTTTGGAATTTTAGACATTTAAATATAGTTTAGTTAAATTATGGGTGTGAATGGAAAATATGAAATATGATTTTTTTTTTTTTTTTTGTAAATTTATGTAAAAAAAGTATAATGAATTTGGGCTTTTTTGGGGCCTTTTGATCAGTTTTGATAAAAAATTATAATTTTTTTTAGACTCAATGGTATTTTTGTGAATCTATTTAAAATAATTTTGGACCCTTTTTTGGGGCTTTTTTTTTTTGGGGGGCCCTAGGCAGGTGACTTACGTGCCTACCCCTTGGGCTGGCCCTGGTTATGTGAAATCCCAAATACAAATGGGTAGACATGACCATTGATGAGCAGCGAAACCCATCTATAATATGCAGCAAAGATTGAGAAATAATTTTTTTTTTTTTTTTTTTTGGGAGTACGGTTAAATCCAAAGCTTATTATTAATAGCGGTTTGACAGGTAATTTCATTCATCTCCTTCATTGTCATCAGGTAAAACAGGTTAGTCAAATTCAACATCCATAATCAACCCAACCATCATATGTACAACAATCTTTCAAAAGCTTTCTATGAAGGAACAAAGATAGTGAAGACATGATCTTCGGCCAACATTCAATTAGAATTCCACATCCACTACTGAGTAATACTATGCTTACAATTGAGTTGTACAACTAAATCATATAAACAAACAAAAAATAAAGGAGAGAATAGTCATTTTACATAAATTTTGTATAATTTCGGTTTGTTTGTATAATTCAATTTTAAGCAAAACATTATTGATCCACTAATTATGGGATTAATTTACGGTTTATTAACCCAGACTCTCTTCCTTTATAAGTGGGTTTTAAGGGTGAATTCTATCCAATGGTAAATAATGGAGTAAGGTTGACCTAATTGGGATGTCAGAATCCAAATTCACTAATGTGGGATAGTAAAAACTTACAATTAACCTTTTGAAACAAACAACGTCAAATTACAATGGTTTATAAAATTACCTTGGAAGAGATTTTGAATATCTTTTAAAATGGAGTACTAAAAACTTACAATTAACCTTTTGAAACAGACAACATCAAATTACAATGGTTTATAAAATTACTTTAAGGGGGCGTTTTGATCATATAATGTTTTATTATAAAGGGATGTTATATTAACAGAATAAAAGATCACCTTGAAGATTACTAAGAATGTTTAGAAAATGTGTTTGGTTAGAAGGATAAATGGGTGGATATGTTATATAGATTACTAAATTTTCCTCATTTTTAGATATTAATTAACAATATTTTTTTTTGAATAATTTTTAACCCCCAACTTTTCAGATTTAGCAAAAACACCCTCGCAATCAAAAATGATTTAAACTTAACAAAAACACGCCTACTCGCCCCAAGCCACTGCCGACAGCCAGCCACCACCATTGGCGGCCGCTGGCAGTGCCACAGATTTGGCCGTGACGTCTGCAGTGCCATAGATCTGGCCGTTTCACGGCTAGATCTATGGTCATTTCACTACCAGATCTCTGGCCGTGAAATGGCCAAGTCTTTGGTTTTGAAACGTTGGCTGTTTCACTGCCAGATCAGTCGCCATTTCACGACCATAGATCTGGTCGTGAAACAACCAAATCTGGCCTTTTCTGACCATGTGATGCATGGTCGAAACAAGCCTCACCGGCACACAACCGACCATATATGACTAATCGTATGCAATTATGGTGACTTTTGGCAACCTCCGGCAACGGTTGACGATGGCTGGCGGTGGTGGCTAGTTTTAGGTATAATGGCATTTTTGCAAATAATGATAATAACAAGGGCAATGTCATCCGAAAAACGTAAAAAGCGAGGACGAAAGTGTCCGCATGAGTGAATTTGGTGTTTTGTAAATATTAACAAATATAAGGTTAATTTGGACCAAATACTCAACTGTTTAGGGGCAACATAAGAAACAAAATTGCATTACCAGGGTAAGTTTTAATACCAGCCCCCCCAAGGTATTAAGATTCCCGACAATTAATCCCCCAGATGCTACTGTTTGTCATAAAATATTCCAAAAATAACTTCTTACAAACCAACCAAACATTGTCATTTGCCCAATTTAAAAAATATTATCCCAGTTATCTAATATTAACCTGATCCAAACGGCCCCTAAAAGAGATTTTGGATTTCTTTAAAAATAGAGTAAAGGCTGACCTAATTGGATATCAAAGTCTAAATTCACCAACATGGAATGGTAAAAACTTACAATTAACCTTTTAAAACAAACAACGTCAAATTATAGTGGTTTATAAAATTACCTTAAAAGAGAATTTGGATATCTTTTAAAATTGTTTTTGGGGTTGAAAAAATGAGAAATTGAAAACTTTAACCACAGGACAGTTCTTATTAATTTCTTTTGTCTTTTTGTTTTTGTTTTTTTTGTTTTCGTGTCCTTAGTTTTATATCTTGTAAAAGGGTTACGGATTACATTGTTTAAATAGAAAGTGATCATACGACCAAAAAAAAAAAAAAAAAAAGAAAACACCTAAAACTTGAATCAAACAAATTGTTTATGTTAGTTTTTGGAGTGTTTCAGAGTTGACAACCTTACAGAGACATAGGATACTGAAAAATTCCAGATCTTAAGCAAAATAATGAACTTCTATATAAACCCTTTCTAAAATTTTTGAATATGCATAGAAAATCATTGTTAATAATTTTGTTTGAATATTATTATACCCCTATTTAAGATAGAAGACGAGGGATAAAGATAAAAATGATGGGTGCTAAAAATTACTTCCCCAAATTTAAATAACCACTTAAAATAAAGATAGTCTGACAAACACTTCTCGTAAATACTTTCTCACAAACGCGACGTGGCAGTTCGCAATTGGTTTGATCAGGCGGGATTTATTGTTGGATAGACATGATTCATACGAGTTAATCAATTGCGAACTGACACGTTGCATTTGTGTGAAAAAATTAATGAGAAGTGCTTGTCCGTGTAATATTACTCAACCACTTATCTCACTTTTTCTCATTAACCATTCAATTAGTTTTAGGATTAACCATTTCTTCGATTCCTCAACTCTCTTCAATTACAACTCACAAAAGCCAATAAACCAGCAGCTCACCAAAATTGAAAAGTCTTGGGAAGTGAATCAGAGCCATGGATCATCCTGAAATCAAATTCGAACACACGAGTAAAATTAAGTTTAATGATAATTATTCCTTCATCTATGGTTAACTTCATCAATTATTGTAGAAAACTTGAGTTTTTTTTTTCTTGTTTAATGCAAATGTGTTGGAATTTGTGCCATTTGTTCAAATATTTAACCAAATTGATGTGCAGTTCAAAGAGTGATCTTAAAGATTTAAGAAAATAAAATATAACCAGGCAACCAGCCCATGGCCATAAAATCCAAGGGTTTGAGATTTTCCAAGTACTGAAGAAAACATTAAACATGAGGTAGCAAGAAAAGTTCAATAAACATTCACCGTTTAAAAAAAAAAAAAAACGGGTTTTTCCCAACTGTTTAAAACGAGTAGTTAAAAAGAATTAGTTGCTCAGCGGGTGGGCTTACATGGGTCAAGGTCCACTGGCTGTCTGGTTCGATGCTGACTCATGTCATGTGTCATCAACGCCCATACAAAAATGCGAAAATTACTGTGCCACTGTATCGGTAACATTAAACGAAAGAAAGGGAAGTTAATTTTGGGATTAAATCTTCTAAATTGTAAATCGGGTGTATATTATACAAAACAATAAATATATACGATCTTGATATAATTAAATCAAAACTGTACTAATACTTTGGATCCACTCATTAAATTGAAATGATGTTATATATATATATAATCACGACCATCTCGTGACTAATCGCCCCATGACAATTATAATTATGTCAACAGATGCATAGTAATAATATTGTCACATAAAATTTCATGGATCCTATTGTTTTTTTTTTTTTTTTTAAATTATTTTGGTGTTTAACTATCATTATTTTTTTAATCTTTTCAGAGTTATAAATATTTTTAAAATTATTAAAAATTTGTCAAACACTACAAACTTCCCAAATGATACTTCTGAAGTTACCAAATTTTAAGTCTAACGCTAACTAATTGTTTCTTGAGGTTGTTTTAGTGTGTTTAATTTGACTTTAAAGAAAATATCCCCACCCACATATAATCATAAAGAATTATAAGAACTCAATATCAACATTAAGGGCCGTTTGATATAGAATTAAATACATTTTTTGTTTTGTTTTTAAAAATAATACAAATAAATCTTATGAAAATGAGTTTATTAAAATGATTTGAAATGTTTTCGAAATAGTTTTTCGGATACAATCCTAAAAGCTATTGTAAAATCATAAAACGATACAAACCATTTTCACAATTTTTTATGCTTTTTAATCTAAAACATTTTTCATTTTTTTTTATATAATAAATTTAAATTATATTCTAGTTTTTTTTTTTTTTAATTTTAAATCAACTTGTTGTTAACGTTAATTTAAAAGTGCCTTTACTTGGTGATTTAACCTTCCTTTTATGTATAGAATGTTTCAATTAAAAATTAAACAAAACTCTTTAGATCCAGAAACTAGGCGTCCATACCAAATGTTTAAATTAAAGTCAAGGAACTATAAATTGTCAATAATCAAATTCGTACAATTATTGTAATTAATAAACACGAAATGTAAGCCCAATGGACCCAGTTCAAGGATTGATTAATCATAATTATTACTTCTATCCTATTTAAAAAAAAAAAAAATCTAAAATAAACCATGTGACCTTAGCCTCACCAAATTAAACCGACATTGAAAATAGTTTAATCTCCCCAAAATTAGAAAATTAATTAGACTATTGTGATGACTAGGGGTAATTTCAGTCTCCGATTTTCTCTTAAAACGGTGAAAAGTCTTTTAAGTTGTTACGCCTAATTAAAGATGTTATTTCGCCATAGACTGACCTCCAAAAAATGGTATAATGCATCTGAACTCAATCTTTACTGACCAAAACAATAAAAATTGAGACCACAGAACTATGAAAATATTAAAATTCAGTTCCGTGGCCTCAATTCTTCTTCTTTTACTCAATCTTTCCCGTTCATGGGGGGCTCCGGATCCTGTGTATGAAACATTTCTCCAATGCTTCACAAAGCGAACAAATTCCACGGATGATAAGCTCTCCAGCATCGTCTACAACCAACAAAGCAGATCATTTTCATCGGTTTTACGCGCCTATATCAGAAATGCCCGCTTCAATTCTTCCTCAACGCCGAAACCAACCGTCATCATAACCCCATTGGAAGAATCCCACGTTCAAGCCGCTGTGATTTGCGCCAAACAAGTTAATTTTCAGCTTAAAATCCGTAGCGGGGGCCATGACTATGAGGGTTTATCGTATAAGTCAGAGAATCCTTTCTTCATTCTCGACATGTTTAATATTCGGAATGTTGATATTGACATGAAGGAAGAGACCGCATGGGTTGGAGCCGGTGCCACTCTGGGTGAAGTTTATTACAAAATTTCGGAGAAAAGCAGTGTTCATGGCTTTCCTGCCGGCGTTTGCCCGACTGTTGGGGTTGGTGGGCACTTTAGCGGCGCTGGTTATGGCACCATGTTGCGGAAATTCGGTTTGTCAACTGATAATGTGGTTGATGCTAAGATTGTTGATGTTCAGGGAAGAATTCTTGATAGAAAAGGAATGGGAGAGGATCTTTTTTGGGCCATTAGAGGCGGCGGTGGCGCGAGTTTTGGCGTTGTGTTATCGTATAAACTGAAGTTGGTTTCTGTTCCGCAGAAGGTTACTGTGTTCAAAGTTGAACGACTTGTGGAAGAGAACGCAACGGAGATCGCCTACAAATGGCAGTTTGTGGCGCCGGCGACGGATAATAACTTGTTCATGAGAATGCTTTTACAGCCGACGACGAAGAACAAGAAGACGACTGCGAAAATAACTGTGATCGCATTGTATTTAGGATTGAAAGATAATCTTATGTCTCTTTTGGATAAGGAATTTCCTGAATTGGGATTAAAGAAAGAAGTTTGTATGGAAATGAGATGGGTTGATTCAGTTCTTTGGTGGTCTAATTTTGATCTCAATACTACAAAACCTGATGCTCTTCTCGATAGAAAAGTTGACTGGGCCGATTTCGTGAAGAGGAAATCCGATTACGTGCAGCAACCAATTCCGAAATTTTCCTTCAATTTGATATGGAAAACTATGACGGAATTGGGGGAAGTTGGGTTGGTTTTCAATCCTTATGGAGGGAGAATGAGCGAAATTCCTGCAACGGAGACTCCATTTCCGCACAGAGATGGGAATTTGTTCAAGGTTCAGTACTCCATTACTTGGGAAAAGCCTGATCCTGAGCTTGAAAAGAACTACACTTCTCAGGTTTCAGACCTCTACATTTTCATGACTCCATTTGTGTCAAAGAATCCAAGAGGTGCTTACTTGAACTACAGAGATCTTGATATCGGTATGAACCATAATGGTAAAGATAGTTATGAGGAAGGTAAAGTTTATGGGGCCAAGTACTTTAATGGCAATTTTGACAGATTGGTGAAGGTGAAGACAATGGTTGATCCTGAAAATTTCTTCAGAACTGAGCAGAGTATTCCTGTTCTACCAAAGTAAGAAAATTTCAGAAAATTTATTTTAATTATTAAATATTGAATGTAAAATACAATACAAGTATATCGTCAATTTTTCTTAGACCATTATATTAATGATATTTTATGTTTATTAAATCTAAGATTCTTTAACTTTATAAAAATGTTTTACTTGATAAGATTATTGTGACAAATACAATTAAAATTGTGATCTCATCAAAATATTTCTTTCAATAGTATCTCTCTTGTGCATTTTTTTTTCTTAAAATTCAGTAACAATATCATTTAACTTGAGCCTGTTGAAAGTATAAGGATTGTGGGGTAGATGGAGTTATTACGGTTGGTAGTTTTACTTGACGAGTTGGGCACCCAAACAAAGCTGGTTCATTAATTATTAATATATATTTATTTGATCATTTTTATACAGATGAATTAAATAAAATTAGATAAAAATGATTATTAACATATTGTAGGTTGTCATTGATATTTGATAATATGTTGATTACTTGTTAATATATCCTTTTACCATATAATGTTGTGACCCCTGTGGGTTAATATCGAGTATTAAAAATATATTTGTAATTAGTATGATAATTGTTATTTATTTAGGAAAGAAAATTAAAATAACGCGGTTAATGACTTCAATAGATTCTTCTATTTGCTATTGTTGGTTATGTGCCTATGAGTACATGTGGTGCCGTCATGTGGAAAAGTTCAAATGGGTGGTTGAATTGGCTTTTTCAGTCACAAAAAGCACTTAAACATAGCGTTTTTTGTCCTCGTAAAAGCACTTTATGTGAAAGTGAGATTCAATTCATCTTTAACACGCCTAAATGTCTTGTATTTCATCTTATAGATACTAAAAGTATTCATTAATGAAACATTACTAAGAACAACATTAACATAGTTTTGATAAAATTAACATGCAGGAGTATAATATGAAAAATGTTCTCATATGCTTACAAAATGCCTTGTGAAAAAGGATGACCAATAGGATGATTGTTAGGTAGACCGAATGTACCATTAGGTTGAGCTAATGTCAATTGGGAGTTATAACAACTAGTGACACATCAACAATAGATCGACCAAATAGACCATTAGGTTGATCACGAACTGGAAAATTCATTTTTGCGCATAACGACTATTTTTTTTTTTTTTTGAATTTTTCTATATAAACCCAACCGAATCATATTGAATCAATTTTTGACACTCTGAAATTGCAAAAACATCAAAGCATAAACATTCAATCATTCAAAGAGCTTTTACTTGCAAAATTCTCATCCTAAACTTAAAACTTTTCTACACAGTCATTTGATTTCTTGTTGATTGGGTTGTATTGAGTGAAAAGACTTGTGATTCTATTATGCGAGAGAGTTATTGCACTGTTTTATTAATCTATTTTTGGGTTGTAAAAGAGTCAGGTTCAATCTTGAGTTCCTAGACATTTCTAGTGAGAGAAAGTGAGTCCAAGAGAGTTTAAAGGTTAAATAGCACCTTGGAAGCTATTTGTAAATTGAGAAAGAAAGCTTGGTTGGGGGTTTGATAACCAAGGGTTAGTGGAATACTACAAGAGAAAGAACTTGGAGGAGTGGATGTAGGTTGGTTTGGGCGGAACCACTACACATTGTGTAGAAATCATGTCATGGCAAGCGCGGAATAACAAATTTTTTTTTCTTGCCATAGCATGATCTCCTTACCTAAGATCATAACTCGATAAATTAATTTACAGTATATTTAGATTAGACCATATAAGGATAGTACTTTTACCTCTTGTTGGCTGCTCCTTCTCTAGATTAGAATTTTCAGTACTGTTCACTAGCATTGTTCATGAGGTTCGGGATCACCCTAGGATTGATTGTTAGACCAATAAAAGGGTTTAAGGGAGTTGGTGGAAATTAGAGAGAGAATATTGTTAGTGTATGCCCTAGGAACCAATCGTGTTGTCAGTTTTAGGACATTATATCTTGTAAATGTATTATGAATAAAAGAAACTGTTCTTATTTCACATGTTGATTTTCTGCTTCATTTGTATTATATTATAGTTAATATTGCATGTAAAATGTCCGGATGACACGGATCTTCAGAAGATCAAATCATTAAAGAATTCTCTACGCAAGTAATGTTAATTGGGCAATAACATTGCATAGTAGGCATGTTGAATGTCTCCACTGAATATCATGTGATGGTATTAGTGTGGGTGATTATAAGAGGTATGCCACTAAGGCATTAGCATGGATAAACGGTTAGTGAACTGTTTATTAAATACGTAGATTACGATGAATCACATGGATGTGGTCAATGATGCATTGTAGGATCGTGCTAGTGTACCACTGATCCTTAGACCTGAGACATCACGGTTGGATTCAACATAGGATGTATATGGTTCATATGGTGTATAAGCATGAGACTAGTCATGTCTTGTGTAATAAGCCGGTTTGGTTATATGTTATTCATGTGCAAGGACAAGTGATGGTAAAGATATGGGATCCGTTAACTCAAAATAGTCAAATCTCAAGTTCCCAGATGAATGTCAATAAACATTGGAAAAGGGAAATCTCTGGCCAGAGTATAATGAATGTCAGATGAAAAGTAGTTTCATGTTGACGAGTTCCATTGTATCGATTGACAATTTGATTAAAGATTAAGTTAAAGGTTTTGACATACCATGAACCATTCTTAATCCAGATTAGATAACGGAGGGATTTGACTATATGATACGTACGATCATAATAGGTTCATTGGAGTTTACACTTCATTGTGGTTTAGGTGTTATGAAACATTGCTAGACGTTTACCATAATCGGTGGGAGTTTCGATTATAAAGAGTTATAATAAAACATATCAAAATCCGATATTGGGCCCACAGCTAGATCATGGTGAACCAAAATGGTCACACATAAAACCAAGCTCAAGGAGAGAGAGTAATACACATCATTAATTAGATTAATGATGTTCGGATGTAAACAGTTGCATCCGAATTAATGTATTGGTGAGAAATGATTATCCATGGATAGCTAGCACTAACTAAGGGTAATCAGGATTTATTAAATATTATTATTGAATCGGATTCAATAATGGGGACAAAAGTGCATTGGTTTTATTCTTAAGAGTTAGAATATTTAATGGGATCAAAATTTGGGCTAATTATGAATTAACCATAAAACCAAGGACTTGACATAAATGCTATTTTCCAAGATTAATTTTAAATTGTTTGAGGACTTCATAAGACAATTTAAAATTACACTTTGTGCCCATGGTATATAAACCAAGTGTTATACCAATTTCATAGAATTGAAACAAAAATCACTCTCCCATTTTCTCTCTCACTCTCTCGGCTCTCTTTTCCTTGACTTGTGTGGATCATATTTTGAGGTTATTCAAGTCCACTTGAAGACCTAAGACTCCAAGAAAGAAGATTCAAGTATTGAATAGCAAAGGAGTTGGTAATTTTCTATCATTTTCTTACATTAATATGTTAATGTTTTAATGGTTTGTTTTATACCTTATATTCATCATCTCGATCATCATTTTCTCTCAATTTCCATGTCCAAAATGCATGAAACACAACAAATATCTCTCTAGGGTTGGCAGCGGCTAGGATTTTTGGGAGAGTTAATTTTGCTATTAAATTTGCAAAATTAACTTCATGAGAATTGCTCTTTACAAATAAAAAAAAAAAAAAACTCTCCTCATTTTATAGTGCTATTCCAAGTAGGAATTCAACTAGGATTGCAATCCTTGAATTCCTATCATGGAAGGATTCCACTAATCCTAAAAGGAAATGATAATATCTCTATCCTATTTAAATATTAAATACTAAATTAAATAAATAATACTATTTATTTAATTCCATAAATATATATAAACTAATTAAATAAATACATTTATTTAATCCATATATATAAAATATTTGGGTTTTTAATATATATATATTAAATTAAATATATTTCCATATTAATTAAAATTAACATGATTCCAATTTTGCTAAATTCTCTTCCAATAAATTGGATAATGGCATCAACCCCTTAGCAAAATTACCAAAGTGTCCTTTTTGCCCATAATAAAGAAAATGCCCCTGGACTCCCAAATTACCAAAATACCCTTTTTGGCCCAAGGACAAGATTGTCCTTTTATTTTCGTTTCTCACTTAACTATCTTCTATGTGTGTGACCCGAAGGCTTTTTATTTTGTCAGTAGTGTCCTAATAACTAATTAAGCATCAAGCAATTAGTTTTTTCGTACACCAATCAAGATTGGCCTCTAGCAAGATATCATAATTCCTCGGTAATTAAAGAATCAGCAATTTAAGCTTACCTTTTCTACGGTATGATTACTGTGCAATTCGATCCATTTCATCATCTTATATCTCATCAAGGTTTGAGGTATAGAAATAGTGATTACCTCAAAATGCTACCTTGACATATTCTATATTTGGTTCTCGAATCTAACGACTATATAAAATTGGATTTGAGCACCAACTCGATTTTACCGTGGCCACAGATTTGAGGTCGTAGTTCTAAGCTAAATATCTCGCGAAGATAGAATCTCCTATAACCAGAGTGATAAATCTTTTGTTGATCCACCATAGCCATAAATTCTCTTTTATCACCTTCTCACTATATGAAAAGATAAAGAAAACAATATCATACATAGCACCATCTCAAGAAAATTTGTGACTCTAGACAAGAGTTACTTTAGGGCCTTCTAATAATATAAGCATGTATTAAAAAAAAATATTTCAAATTTACTTTTCTTGCCTTTTGAGATGCAAAATCACTAATTAAATTTTTGTATTCAAATTTGGAAACCAAATCTTTTTCAATTGATAATATAGCTAAATTACCTAATCTTTCTTGTGACATTATTGAAAGTAAATAAGATTTTATTAACCTTAATTTGAAAAACTTCTTTCTGCTAAAGTTATAATAACAGGAATAGTTAATAATATTCTATAAGCTATCCATGCATTTGGAAAAGAATTCACATTTTTTACAAAATCTAATATCTCAAGTGATGTTTTAATTTCCATTTATAATTTCTTTTAAATTTTTCTACTCTGAATATAAATCTAAACTATCAATATCAGATATCATGTCATGTTTTAAAATTTTTTCAAGATTTAAACAAATTTTCTTCAAATTATCATCATCAAGCAATTTTAACTTTTGTATATTATAAAGGAAACCAAAATTATCACTATATATTTCAAATTGTTCAAACATACTTTGAAGGGAAGAAATGACATGATCAACTAAATATGTGAAATAATTTTAACTTTTGTATATTATAAAGGAAACCAAAATTATCACTATATATTTCTTTTGTTGATTCAGTTTTTGTGAAGATTGGAGCTACAGAGAGTTCTCTGTGATTCTGAGAAGCAGTTGTTGATTATATTTTTGTGAAGATTGGAGTTACAGAGAGGTGATTTTGAGAGGTGTTTATGTGAGGTGGTTGGTTTTTGTTTATGCAGTTCTCAAGTTTCTATGACTTTTCAGAAGTGGTCTGTAATTTTTTTTTTGGAAGAAATGTGTTAGAAGATTTATAAGAGGTGGCTTTAATTCGGTTTAGTTTTGGTGTTATTGAGAAATGACTTGTTTTGATTCAGTCAAAAGTTGAAGCTATCGAGAAATGATTCAGAGTAGTAATTCAGCTAAGCAGATCATCTATCATTGTCAATCTTTCAGTCAATGTTTCAGCTCAGCTAAGCCAGGGTGCTGTCAACTTTTCCCTGGTCCAGCTTAAGGGAAGATGTTAGTAAAGGAGTGAAAATGTGATATCTTCACCCAGGTTCAGCTTAAGGGAAGATGTTAGTAAAGGGGTGAAAGTGTAATCTGTTAATGTTGGTGGTTAATATTGTTAGATGGTTACGTTTCTGTTAAACGTTTGTTAAGTTGTAACAAGGTTAGTTAGAGATTATTTTTACTCATGTAAACACACTATAAAGGTGTACAGTACAGCAAAAAGAAATAATAAGGAAAAACAAAGAAGTATTTCAGCTTTACTCTTTCACTCGTGTTTACTTTATTTTCTCTCTGTTTTCTTTACGTTCTTTACTCAAAGATTTACAAGCCAAGATATGGTTGTTATTGACCATCAACGACTAATAACCAAACGCGACAAGATCTAGCCATAGATCTGATTGGAAAAGGCCATATCGGTGCACAACTGGTCAGATTTAGCAGGTCGTGTGCCGATACGATGACTCTGGCCACCCTTTGATAGTGGTGGCCAGTTGCCGATATTTAATGGATGAATGGGGGTGTTTTTGTTAATTTTTAATATTTTATTACAAGGGTGTTTAGTAAATTAACAAACCTATGGGGTGTTTTTGTTAATTTTTAAATCCTACCTCGTAATAACCACCCAACTCTTATTTTTCAAAAATTCTATCAAAAATAATAAAACAAACAGTACTATCTGTTGTTGTTGTTATTATTGTTGTTATTGTTATTATTTAACAAAATTAGAGAGAGGAAATAGGAAGAAGTCAATTCTAGAATTCAATATGTTGACCAGATTTTTGCCGGGCCTCAGTTAACATTGTTTGGGCTAGGATGGACTACACTTTGGGCTTGGTCCACAATGAAGAACGTAGATATTGGAGATTGTGTGGGCTCAAATGTCTACAAATGAGTTAAAAGAGTAAGGCTCTAATGTCTGCAAAAGAGTTAGAGTGAGTCAGTGGTTTTTCTCACAAAAGTCTTTGCAATGTAGTGTATATATTGTGAGAATTACGTTTCGTTTTTATTGTTCTATTTTCATTTAGAATAAGGTTATGGTGGAAATGATAATTAAAGCTTGATTTTCCATTATGATGCTACCATGCTAATGTTTAGTTAAGTATATTTCTTTGATTAGCATTCTAGTCAATGGTTTTTTTATACCTAGTTTATTAGTTTATTAATCAATGCTGGTTTATATTAGTTAAAAGAGGTTTACTAAAGAACCTAAGTCTAATAATAACTCCAATTATAGTCCATAAATCAATTGGCTTATTCTTTTAATATTGTAAGGAAACATTGTCATAAACCATTCCAGATTTTAAAGCTTCTAAGGTCAATTTTTGTTATATGCTCAAAATAAAGTTCTTTGTGATTTTAGACTTTTCAAATGGAAAGTGTTATGACAATCAATTACTCATAAACACAAATAAATATAACATTAAGATAAAGAATTGAGGGATAAGAAAGGCAAACATGCAATGTGTTAGAGTAGGTGCACTAGAGCCAACATTTTAGCTCTTGTAAACTCATTTTATAAATGAATAAAAGGCATCGCTTATTTATGAGCATATATACTATAACATCTATTTACTGTGCATAAAGAAAATAGTATATGTCTTTAGAAAGGTTGAAACCAATGACGACGGAATTAAGCATTATAAATGGTGGCCCTTCTGAAACCGTTCATAGTCATAGTATAAATCTAACCAATGACACAAATTATACGAAGAGAATATCATCGCGCTGAACGACCCTACCGAAACGTAGTAACAGATCTCTTATGTCAAGGTTGTGGGCATCAACCTAGTGCAATGCATGGATGCTTGCTTTTGCAAGTCTACTAGATTGACCCATCGAGGATTTCATACAAGATGGTAAACCTAGTATCTATGGAATGTATCCTCTTACGAATGGTGGTGCATGTGGTTCTTCGACTTGAGGTAAATATCGATGTGATTTGACACCAACCCAATGTCGTCTCTCTTTGGGATTACCAGAATGGTGATGATTGGTTACATTGAGAAGTACACTATGACTATGGTTGATCAATAAAAGATTCATCACTATTGGTTACAAGAGATCTTATCTCGGCGAGATATTTGGTTAAGAACTAAGACCTCAAATCTGTGGCCATGGTAGAATTGAGTTGGGGCTCGAATCCAATTTTATATAGTCGTTGATTCAAGAGCCAAATATAGAATACATCAAGGTAGCATTTTGAGGTAAACACTATTTCTGTACCTCAAACCTTGATGAGATATAAGATGATGAAATGGACCGAATTACTCGATAAACATACAGTAGAAAAAGCATAAATCGTTGATTCTTTACTTGTTGGGAAGTCATGATGTCTTGCTAGAGGCTAATCTTGATTGGTGTACGAAAACACTAATTGCTTGATGCTTAATTAGTTATCGAGGCATTGTTGGCAAAGTAAAGAACCTTCAGGTCACACACATAGAAAATAGTTAAGTGAGAAACAAAAATGGAAGGACAATCTTGTCCTTGGGCCAAAAAGGATATTTCAATAATTTGGGAGTCCAAGGGCATTTTCATCATTATGGGCAAAAATGGTACTTTGGTAATTTTACTAAGGAGTTGATGCCATTATCCAATTTATTGGAAGAGAATTTAGCAAAATTGGAATCGTATTAATTTTAGTTAATATGAAAATATATTTAATTTAATTAAATATATATATTAAAAACTCAAATATTATATATTATATATATATGGATTAAATAAATATATTTATTTAATTAGTTTATATATATTTATGGAATTAAATAAATAGTATTATTTAATTTAGTATTTAATATTTAAATAGGATAATATCTCTAGATATTATTATTTCCTTTTAGGATTAGTGGAATCCTTCCAAGATAGGAATTCAAGGATTTCAATCCTAGTTAGATTCCTATTTGGAATAGCACTATAAAAGGAGGAGGATTTTTTGTTTGTAAAAAACAATTCTCATAAAGTTAATTTTGCAAATTGAACAGCAAAAGTAACTCTCCCAAAAATCCTAGCCGCCGCCAACCCCAAAGAGATATTCTCTCTCTAATTTCCGCCAACTCTCGAAGCCCTTTGATTGGTCTAACAATCAATCCTAGGGTGATCCCAAGCCTATTTTCGTGTGGATACCGTCGTGCTCGATCCTACTTGGGATTGATAGCAAAGTACTTGTGAATAGTACTCGTGAATAGCACTCATGAACAATACCCATGAACAGTGTTGGTAAACAGTATCTCATAAATAGTAACAGTGAAAAGTACTCGTGAACAATGTCATGAATAGTGCCAGTTAACAGTGCATGAACAATACTGAAAATTCTAATCCAAACAAAGAGTTGCCAATGGGAGGTAAAAATACTATTCTTGTATGGTTTAATCTAAATATATTGTGGATTAATTTATTGAGTCATGATCTTGGGTAAGGGGATCTTGCTATGGCAAGATTTTTTTTTTTTTTTTTGTTATTTTTCGCTTGCCACAACACGATTCCTACAAGTGGTATCAGAGCTTCGATTAGATAATTAATCTCCTATATGTGATTGTGTGCTAGTATGCGTGTTTACGGTTTAATTTTATTATATTAAACCTGCTATAATTTTAATTTAATTTTTTTGAATGAGTTAATATAAAATTGGTTGGGATTAGGGTTTGAAAAACCCTAAAAATTGGTGGCTCAAATATAGAGGTTGTGTGCAGTCCCTGGCTGCATGCTATTGCATGCAGTCGCGTTGCCTTGCACAGCTAGGTCTCACCCCTGGCCCTTGGCCATGCATTGATGCATGTTTGGCCTACCACAAGGCACGCGTTTCACCGCGTGCAGCTCTGTCCAGATGCCTGAGGTAGGTGCCTATCCCAAGCACCTGGCATTGGCCACACGCAACCAAGTGTGCCGCTGTGTAGCCTACCACACGCTGCCTTGCCACTGCAAGCTAGGGGTGGGCATTAACGTGTCGAGCTGCCCTTGCACTATGTGCACAGGCCTGGTGGGAGTGGTCCGTTTTGGGCTACCATGTTTCAATGGTCATTGCCATTAATGAGGAATCCTTGTGAGCTTTTGTGTGGGAATTAGAGGGTTGAAAACGTATTTCCTGTTGTTGCGGGATAAGGGTGTTTTAGGGATTCTTGTAAGTGTTTTGAACTTTTACTCTAAGCCAATAAAGAAAGAATAAGTTGCCACTATTTTGGACTGTTTAGTTAGTTTTAAACTAGATAGGGACTAGGCTATAATTTTACAAGTTTAGGGACCAATAGAAACTCTACAAAATTAAAGGGGTAAAGCAAAATTTACCCAATAATTCAAGTGGTAAATTTGACTTTATGCATTATATGATTGGTGTCTATTTTGCATGGTGTTTGGTACTTGGCCATTAACCTTAGGATTTTATTATTTTATGGATTTCTATTTTAAAATAGAACCTGTGTGTCCTGCCACTCTCTAATCTCTCAATGTAATTCTTTTCTCATCTAAATCCTCTCGAATGTAACTCGAGGTTTCTATGTATTTAAATATAAAATAGAATAGGCGTTGAAGATGAATTGAAGACATGACGAATCCCGAGGATTTATTTTCCTTGTAATAGAATAATAAACCTAGGGTGACCTACCAACTTCCTCTAAGCTCGACGAAATTGGTGTTAGAATGGTCATGTACCAACACAAGTTTATTTCACTATCTTATTTGTAGAAGCATGTTAAGGTTGAATGTCAAACGATAACATGCTAAATAAGAAAATAAAATGGTGAGAATATTAAGGCTTCGTTTGGTTCACATATTGGGAAAACTATTCTAGTTTTCCCAAAAAAGTTAACTTTGGTTCACCTATTTTCAAAATATAATTCTAAATTATTTAATTTCCTTTAAACCCTATAAATTTGTTAATTTAACTAAACAACCCCCAAAAAAATTTTAAAAATTGACAAAAACACCCTAACAACCCAAATTTACCAGATTCCGGCCACCACTGTTGGAAGCTAGTCGGAATCTAGTGTAATAGCGCACTACAGGCTGAATCTGGCCAGTAGTGCGCCGATCTAGCCTTTTTCGACCATTAGATTGTGTAATTGATTTGTTTGCTTTACTTACATTTGAGTTTAATAAGTTGGTGCAGTTAAATGGTGTAAGCTAAAGTTTGTGGCCTACCTACTCATCCTAATTTGGTCTATTAGTCCCTGTGAGAAATCAAATTAGAATGATGGGATTTCGACCCACTAGTAAGACCAACAGGCCTTCCCAAGTTTAATAGTGAAGGCTATAACCTTAAGTAAAAATAGTGGGAGCATATTAATTAATAAAAGGCCTTATTAATTAATAAAAAGAATTTTAACTCTGTAAATTTTGTAATTGTAGAAATCCATTTAATGGGTTGACGCCCATAGCGATCGATCATCAAAATGAAACATGCCAGATGGTAGTAATTTTATGGACATGTATTGATTGTACTGAAATTATACGATTGGGCAGGCTCTGCCTCAAGAGAAAGGTGATGATATCACTTGGAAACAACAAGATAGATAAGGGTGCCAAAGTTGGTCCTCATGTACTCAACATGATTGGGTATAACGAGAGATTTGAGACTCTGGGTTCTGGTTTGGACAGTGACTTGACAGTTGATTTAGTCCTTACCAGATTCTCAATTCATATATAACATGAGCATGAATGAGAGGTCCCTCCCTGAGCTCGTTTAAGGACTATAGAGCAAAAGGTTGAAGCCAGTAGTGATAGTAGTCGCTAACACTTAATAAGGGGCGGACAAGAGTAAGGGTGAGGCTAACACCAATCCCAAGCTCAAATCCAAACCTTAGGATACTCTAAAGTATGTATGCAAAGATGGAAAGGTTGTTTGCTTCCATTATGACAAGCCTGGCCACTAGAAGAAACATTTAAGGCTTTCCTAGCAAGCAAGCAAGAGGAAGAAGCCTATATCTTCCTCTAAAAGTATGTACATGATTGAAATCAATGTTGAACTTGAGCTCCACTGAGTTTAAGTCGAGCTCAAGCCGGCTTGCGAGCCCTAATCGAGCCAAGCTCTTTAAGGCTCGATCAAACCCAGGTTTGACCGAGCCAATTCCATCGCTATAGCCTATCTTTTTGGTCATGATTCTGTTTTAATATAGAAATTTGCATCAAAAAAATGGCTATTCCATATTTTCAACCACATTAACCATGATAGTTTCAGACTTTACAAAAATGGCTATTACTTTACAAAATCAAAAAACAATTCTGAACATATACAAATAATAGTCCAAGACATGAAAATTCAATCCAACAATCAAAATAATTGTCTAGTGGTAGTCTATAGTAGGGCTATCTTCTACCAAAACCACCATTTCCCCCTGTAATGCCCCACTTGAGATACGTAGCCATTGTTTAAGGTATGGCCTAAAGGGTTACTGAATTGTTCCTAAATGAGTTGGTATATTGTTCATGTTGTTTGGTTGGCCTTTGGTTGAGTTTATGTTTCAGGTTTGGTTGAGTGTGTACCATGGAATTGATCAAGACTTGGCAGATTTTGGAGTTGCAGCCTTCACCGAGGCGAGGGAAAAGCTTCACCGCGGCGATGTTGGTTTTGTGTTGGCGGTGTCGGTTCTGGAATGTTTCGCCGGGGCGACGGAAAGTTCTTCGCCGCGGCGACGGAAGGCAGAAAATTTTCTTGAGTTTTCTAGAGAATTCTTCATAGGGGTAAAATGACCATTCTACCCCTAATTAGCAGGAAAAGTGGGGAGTAAAATGTAAGGAAATTTCATGGAGAATAGTGTAAAATGGGGGTGAGTTTGTAAAGAATCAAAGGATAAAAGTGGAATTTTCAAAAAAGAGTAAGGGTAAAATGGGAAAGAGTGTTTATTATATGAGCTAATAAGGGTTGAATTCTCTTAACCCATTCATTTTCACCCATTTCCACCGCCTCTTCATCTCCCATTTTCTCTCAATTTCCTCACTCAATCTTCCAAGGGATTTGTAAGAGTTTTGAGTTGGAATTTGACAAAGAAGTGATCCTAAGCAAGAAGAGGTAAAAATCCCTACTCTAGAGATGAGTTTTATTTATGTAAGGGTTAAATTCTTACTAAGTTTATGCTTAGGAAACAAGGGAAAGTTATGATCCAACAAGAGTAGAGAGCTTTAGTGGAGACTACTCAAGTATGAGGTAAGTAAATCCAACTCAAGCTAAAGTTTAAGAAATTCTTAAGTAGAGATTTATTTATGCATGTATATATGATGCTTATTGAGAAATTGAGTAGAGATGTATGTCTATTTGTTGAGGAATTGAGTTGAGAAGAGTATTTATGTTATGGTTGTTGGATATTTCCTTTATGGGAAGTGTTAATGTGTGATAAGTTTGAGATGAAGTTGGAGGAGATTGAGTAGATATTTTGAGAGTGTTCTTCTATGATAGGAACCATGTCCATAGAAGGGAGTTTCTTCCCATTTTGGATGGTTAAAAAGAGAAGGAGAGTGGTAGTTAGAGAAGAGTTTTTGTATGCACATGAGTTGCTTGATGAAATGCCTAAGTGAAATCTGCCCTGTCACAGCCGTGACTTTCTAAGTGAATTTTGGGCATCTTAAGGATTGAACTGTTCTGAGACCAAAACATAGAAGTTGTAGCCCTATCTCTAAGATTTAATTTGAGACCAAAACCGTAGCAATCCGAGGTATATAACGCAAGTTATGTCCTTTTTAGTGTGATCTGTGCAGAATGACCGTTTTGATGCAATATTGCGTATTTGGCATTTCAAAAGTGCATTAATGAGTATGAACCATCCATATGCATTAATTGTGCATTGAAACGTAGCTTGAGAAAGAATAGAGAGTGTTGAGTATGAGCTACATTATGAGTACTAGCTTAAGAGTAGAGAATTTTGAGTAAAAGTTATACTATGAGTAATAGTTTGAGTGAGAAAGAGTAGAGAATGTTGAGAATAGCAACTCCTAAGAGTAAAGAGAATGAGAACACTCTGATAGTAAAGAGAAAGAGGGATTGAGCACTAGTGAATAAAAGAGCGAAAAGTGCTAAGGAAGAGCATAGAGTAGGTTATGCGATAGGGAACCTGTGAGTGATGAGTAGAGTCACGAGAGTGGGTGCTTTGTGATCCCCAACCGTGCCTCTGGTAAGATAAGGCCGTGACCGTCATGCAGAGTGGAACATGAGGTTCCAGCCGTGCCTCCGGTAAGATGGGGTCGTGACATTTAGAGAGAGAGAATACACTCACATGGCCAAAGGTTCCGAATCCATGCATGACCAAATCCGATTGGTAGAGAAATGAGCGGAAGTCACGTAGAGTGGTAGCGCCCAGCCGTGCCTCCGGTCAGATGAGGTCGTGACATTCCAATGAGTGAGAATGAGAAAGAATAGAAATAAAAAGAACAGAGATGAGAAAAGCTAAGAGTTAAGCTATATTATGAGTACTAGCTTGAGTATGAGTACTAGCGTGAGAAAGAGATGAGCAAACATGAGAAAGAATAAGAAAGAGATAAGAGCATAGAGTAGGTTATGCGATGGGGAACCTGTGAGTGATAAGTAGAGTCACGAGAGTGGGTGCTTTGTGATCCCTAGCCGTGCCTCCAGTAAGATGAGGCCGTGACCGTCACGCAGAGTGGAACATGAGGTTCCAGCCGTGCCTCCGGTAAGATGGGGCCGTGACATTTAGAGAGAGAGAATACACTCACATGGCCAAAGGTTCCGAATCCATGCATAACCGAGTCCGATCGGCTAGAATGAGTAGAAGTCACATAGAGTGGGAGTGAGTCCCGGCCGTGCCTCCGGTAAGATGAGGCCGTGACTACTAAAGAGCGAGTTAGTAGAAATGATTTATGAGAAATGAGAATGAGATGATAGAGAGAATTACAGAATGAGAAAGCTTGAGAAAGCTTGAGAAAGAATGAGAGAGAAAGAGATAGAAAGTATGAGAATGAAGGCGAAAGTTTGAGCTAAGAAGAATAGAGAGAAGAAGAAAGAAACATGCAGTTCTTTTGTATTAATTGCATGTAGAGCTTATATAGGCGAGAACCATGATTTTCCTTCATGGTGAGTATGATGAGAATAAGAGAGAACCATGATTGTCCTTCATGGTGAGTAAGAATAAGAGAAAAAGAACAGAGAATAAGAACAGAGAGAAAGAATAAAAAGAGCAAAACAGAGTTAAAGGAGAATAAAAGTATCAGAAAGAAAGAGAAACAGTGAGAAAAAGAAATAGAAGAACGGTAGAGTAAGGAAAGAACCAATGAGTGAGTTACGGGGATAGGTAGTAGAGGACTTACTTATTGAGCATTGTTGTGCTCACCCCGTTGTTCTTCTCTGTTTTGCAGGAAATAGGAGTAGTGGTTTGATGGACTTCGAGGAGCGAAGAGTATTGGCACCACTGTCCACCAGCTATGATATTTTGTATTAATTAGAAAGTTTTTAAATACATAGTCTTTTGTATTTGTAAAGAATTTTATTTTATGAGTAAAGAAAAAGAAAAAAAAAATTTGAGCCCACTATTTTCCATACGCTATGTATATTTATAATTTACGTAGTATGCATTTTAAAAATAGTAGTAAATAGGAGGTGTTACACCCCCTGGCTGCATAAAATGTTCAATTTAGTAAGTATCTTTTAAGGTAACTATGACAAAAGAAAAATATGCATAATCATGAAACAAAAGCAAAATGAATCAAACTTTTACTTGTGCATGCCTTCTGCCACAGCCAAACCATGTACTGAATCCCAAGAACTTACGGGATAGGAAGGTTGATCTCTAACGATTGCTGCTCTTCCTAAAAATGACAAAGGAGGAGTAATTGAAGTTTAGTTAGTATGAATATAAAGTAATTATTAAATTTAATAAAAACAATATTCAATGTAAGTATATAACCTACTTTGCATCCTTTCTTCACCTCATTCAAAGTCCGACACCAATCACATCAACATAAGAGCATCTCCACTGTGTCGGGGGACAACGATGATCGATACATGTCAATAACTCTACTACCAACATTGAAAGCAGACTCAAAAGCAACCATAGTAATAGAGATGGCTAATAAGTCATAAGCCATGGTAAACAAGATAGGGAACTTCGTTGAATTTGCCTTCTACCACGTCAAAGAATCAAACGCCATAGGGTCCCCCACACATTTATGGCATCCCTCTCCCAAGTAACAGTCTAACTCTGATTTACTTGGCTCAACCATCTCGACCACGTCCAAACTGACTAAAATCATCCCAATCCTCTGCCCTCTTTACTGCTATCCCCGACCCCTCACCAACAACCTCAACTTCATCCCCTCTAGATGTAGAACCGCGGGCAGCAATCAATACTTTATTAGCATCAACATACTGCTTATATACCTTATACAAGACATCTCGAACAACATCAGTATTTGCCCGCACTTCAGGCTCAGAATATATCTTAGGGAATGACCACTGAATCACCCTCATCTTCTGTCTGGGGTCCAAAACAACAACATAACCATCAACATATTACATTCCTCCTAATATCTGTCAAACTTTTCTTTCATTTTCCAAATCATGGTCTATATAAATTCATCTTCATCCTCACTCTTACTATCCAACCTAATTTTGATTATACAAACTGTTTTAGAAATAAGTTTGATTTCAAATAATCACTCCTTGATATGAGATTCATTGCACCACTAAATACCTTCAAAATTTCACAAATTTTCTCTACTTTGTCCCAATTTTCCTCTTTGGGATAATAATGATAACTCAAATCTCTCTACTTCAAATAAGGAAAAACACGTCTAAACTTCATTGTTGTTGCCAATATATCATATGTTGAATTCCACCGTGTTTTGCAATCAAGAATAAGCTTGCGAAATGGCAATCGCCGATGCTGAACAATCTCTGCAAACACCTTTAGCCTCCTCTCTGATGAATTGATATATACCACGTTGTCACAGATGTCCTCAATAATGTGTCTAATCTGATAAAGACCATCTTGAACAACCAAGTTCAAGATGTGTGCACAACACCTCACATGAAACAACTTGCCCCCACCTATGAGCTTCCCCGTAGTTTGGAAATTTTCTTTCAACACTTTGATTGCAACATCATTGCTTAAAGCATTGTCCACCAAGATCTTGTGGACCTTAGCTTCAATTCCCCACGCCATCAAACACTTGAAAATTGCATCAACAATGGCAACACCAGAACGGGGAGGAGGGAAAAATGAATAAAGTTCAAGATCTGTCTATTCAACTTCCAATTATCATCAGTCCAATGCCCAACCAACATCATGTATTCCATCCTCTGATTGCTTGAATTCCATAGATCTGTGGTAAGTCTTATCTTCCTAATACCTTTCAATATGATCTTCAACTTTTGCCTCTCATTTTCAAACACTTTCACACAATCATTCTTATAACGATTATGGAAAATTGGAGTCCATTCAGGAATCTCGTACTTCATCATGTTGTTCAGGGCCTTTTTCTGCACAATAGAAAATGGATGCTTGTGCATCAGCACCCAATGCGCAATAAGCTCCCTCATCTTAAGGATATCGAATTAGCCCTATAGAGCAGGCAAGATGGTAGAGGTACCCTAAGAACTGGAAGCAGGGAAATTTATTTGTTGTTGCCTCAAGTTAGTAGTTCTCTTCGCATAGCTCTTCAAATATCTATTGAATTGTGTAGTGCTTCCAATGGTAGTCTTTTGTAGCTTTGTTTTACAATTAATGCTCTCTGCCTTCCTTGTACCACCAGGGAGAACCACCTCCCTAAATTCTGACTACATAGTTGATGTCTTAGCTCTCTTCTTCCTCCATAATGGATTGTCATTGTCCTCTACATTTTTGGGGCTACTCACACTTTGATTCGTACCACCTATGCTTGCATAAATGTTACGGCGATTGACTACTCTTACTGTAACACAACCATCGACATTATCCAATG
The DNA here is from genome assembly GCF_008641045.1 of Pistacia vera. NCBI lineage: Eukaryota > Viridiplantae > Streptophyta > Magnoliopsida > Sapindales > Anacardiaceae > Pistacia > Pistacia vera. Next base: position 958,696 of record NW_022196238.1, read on the forward strand.
TGGGGATGCTTGAGGAACTGTCTCTCCAGGCCATACCTATAATTGAAAAATAAGACACCATTAATAAGGGAATATAGGCATATAGCAAGTAAATATCATCAGGATGAGGCCATAATTAGCGAGCTGTGTGCAACTGAAAATAAATTTTTCATGTACTCAACAAATTACAAATGAAATGTTTGAGTTATACTTTGTCAGATTCCAAAAATGACTCAAAAAAATATGTAACTACATTATGGTAGGACATTATAAATTCAAGTAGGCATTTTATAGTATACTTAAAGCATCACATCAAGATAATAAAAACTTCATACTGATCCTAGCAGGGAATCTATATAAAGCAAAAGAAGAGGCAAAAATACACATGAACCAACTAGTTGATCTAGATATAGCAAATTAGAAGTAGTTTTCTTTCTCAAAGCATATTATCTGCACTATCCTAGAAATGAAGATAACTACCAAGATCACAATACATCCCAATACATTATACATCCGAAGAATCTTTTATTTCTCAATTAGTAAGTAGTTAGGACATATGAATCCCATAACCTTATCCATTAGCAGAGATAATCGACATCCATGCCTAAAGAAGAGAAGCCATAATACCAAATAAGGTATAGTTTAATGCTTAGCTGAATGGTTGCTAATGAGGTTTTTATATTCCATAATCAAATATGAATTAAAAAGCAAAACAACTCATAAGCGTAAAAAAACAACTCTAAAAATATTGTGGCAAATAAATGAACTTCTTAATCCTATTTAATGCAGCGTGAAAGGAATGAAAGAAGAGATATAAAATTCATCGATTACTGCAAGAACATAGGATGAAGGTTGTCACTTTCACGGTGATGAGATTTCTTGATTTGAGGGTTTAGGCTTCGGTGGTTTGAGGGATGAAATTGCTGTTTGTGTGAGTGTTTTCACGATCGACGAGATTGGTGACGTCACTAGTTTGGGGTTAGGATTCTTCGTGTGAGTGTTTGCGATTTGGGGGAAACTGATTTGGGGTTAAATTATGTCGTTTTACTATTTTGCACTTTGGGGGGGGGGGGGGGGGGGGGGGGGTAAATGTCTGTTTTTTAAATTTTTTGAACTGCTATATAATAGTTCAGTCCCTCTTGGTTTATAAAACTCACCAAAAGCACTCTTCTTACGCTAGCCAGCCCGAACTCGCGAGCTCACGAGCTAAGCCCCCTAATGATCGAACTTTACTCGATTTATATATTGAGTTCAAGCTGAGTCAACTCGACGATCGCCGAGTCGAGCTACAAACAAGCTTCAGACAAGTCAAGCCAAACCGGCTCGCGAGCAGCTTGACTCGTCTGACAGTCCTAACAGGGATTGCGATAGAGTAGACTGCTCGGTCGAGCAAAGGTGGACCTACGAGTTGGGAATGGAGCACACATTGCTAAATTAGCCGTAGGGGATTATTATTTAAGTTTGCCTTTAGGCCTTGTACTAGAACTTTTAAATTGTTTTTATGTACCTTCGATTTCAAAGAATATTATTTTTGTGTTGGCTTTGGAGAACATTGGATATCAATTAATGATAACTAATGGATTGCTTTCAATTAGTTTGAATAGTATTCAATATGTAATTGCGATATTACATAATAGTTTGTATGTTCTAGATTTAAATAATAATGAGATTTTCAATATAGAGAATAAGAAAGCCATGGTTGATGGCTTTAATCAAACTTACCTATGGTATTGTAGGTTTGGTCATGTGAACCAGACTGCATAGCAAAAATAATTAACAGACCTAGAGGGTTTAAAAATAATTGAATAAAATATAATCGGATTTTCAGAATAGAGAAACAAATATGTATTTTGGGTAGGATAGGGATAGGATAGTGCAAAAATACTTAAATAAATGCACTCAGCCTATTTTGTTTTTCTCTCCAAATTATAGAGATTTAATTTTTATAGCTTAAATACTGCTGTTAACAGTGCTCCTAAATTATAAAATATCATCACTAAGAACTTTTTAACTTCTTGGACTAAACATGCATTAATTCAAAGAGTAGAGAAAAAAAAACCAATTTTGATATTTCTTGAGGGGGTCTGAAATTATTTTAGGCAGAATTTTTATAATCAAACCGAAATCTTAGGGTATTTGTAATTTTTTTTTTAAAATGTTGATGAAATTAAATACTTCCCATTTTATTATTCGAATGCTGTTTAATGGAAGGCGGATCAGGTTTTGGTCAAATAATAACCTTTTCCTGGGCACCAGAAGCTTGGAAGAGTATCAGGATTTTTTTTTTTTTTATTTTTTATTATTTTTTATTTTTTACACGTAAAGAAAGTTCAATCAAACACCAAATAGAATACTGAATATTCCGCACGTTTGTGTTTAATTTTGTGGCTGCATGTATCCGAATATGAATATTGAATATTACAAGTCAAACGAATAGGATTATGAATAAGTATTGATCTTTTTTTCAGAGCCGAGTTGCTTACTAAATCAAAGAGTGAACAGAAGAAAGAAAATTACTGACAGAGAGACTTATTCCAAAACAAATTCAAAGGAAAATGGAAGAAACAAATAAATTAAGAGTCTCTCAGTTTTAGGTATAAAGACGAAAAACAAACATTTTATGCATGCGGAACTTTGAGGGAAAATGATAACCAAAGAAGCAGAATAAAGCAAAAAAAGATTATTCTTTGGTTTTGTGAATTCTAAGAAAAAACGAAAATTCCACACGTTTAAGTTCTTGCCACTGCTTGTATACAAATGTCAACTTTTTGAAGCCATGCTTTATCTTGGTAATAAATCGAAAGGCAATAACATTTGAACTCAATTAAGGAGATATTGTTTATTTTGGGTTTACAATTTTCTTATTTGGACTTTATGTAATAGTTTTAATTCCTGAGTGGTTGAATCTTTGTATGCATGTGCATGGACATTGAAAAAGTTTAATATGAAGCACATTAAACTCCTGTTGACAATAAGTTGAAGCTTATACGAGAGCACATACAGATGAGTTAACAGCGGCGGTTAATTTGATTATTTTGACACAACGACAATTCTTTTGACAGAGACAGCTACCTACTCGGCCACTTAATTCCAGACTCTCGATTACTTTACCAAGATTTTCAAAGCAACTTCCTTCTAAGTAATTATCGTCTAGCTTTTGTTTGAATGTGTCAATGATTAATAGTCTCTTGGTCAATTTGACTGAAGTCTATAAATATCAGCTGGCCTCTCCTTGAAAGAGCACATTACTGCATTCTTAATTCTAAAAAAATTTCAGCTTCGAAGTCGCATTATTGTTTTCTTTTGGGCACCAAAAGAGGTGAGGGATTTCATCTAAGTTTCTGTTGTTATATACTTTCAATACCGCCTGCTAAAATATTAAAATTTTGGTTATACTAATTCATGTTAATATCATAAAATCACCTCACACTTAAAGACCAATTTTGATTAATTTATAATAACCACTTGACATTATATTTTTAATCATACCAATTTTCCATTCAATGATGCAAGGCTAAGTGCTTGTAGTCCTTGGAAATTCTATTTCCAGTTTACTAATCATCAGCTGATGTTTCTTTCTTGCATTTTTATTTATTTATTTATTTTTTTTTATAGATAGCAGGCACTATAAAATTCTTCACTAGATCGTTGCAAAAGAAAAAGTAGAGTAATGGGTGACATAGCAAAGAATTGGAAGGAGTTAAGTGGCGAGAATGATTGGGAAGATCTATTGGATCCTCTCAACATCAATCTCCGCCAGTATATAATTCACTACGGCGAAAGGGTTCAAGCTGTTTATGACTCCTTCAATCAAGACAAGTCCTCTCAGGTGTATGGATTTCCTCATCTCACCCAAAGGTCTTCCCAGTGTCGGGCCTAGAGAAAGGGAATCCTTTCAAGTATACCTCACCAACTATCTGTACGCAATGACAGATATCGATTCCGCATTGATTGGATTGTCAAGGACCAATCTTCTTGGATCGGTTATGTTGCTGTGGCCACGGATGAAGGGAAGGCTGCATTAGGAAGGAGAGAGATTCATTTCCTGGAGAGGGACTCTTTGACCGGCGAATGGTTGAAGGATGTCAATTGGCTCTAACTTCAGCTTCAAACTTACTTGGGGAACTCATCCGGATCCTCAACCTCATGTGCACCAGGGATTTCTTCGCTCTACACATCGCCAACCCCAAATCACAATACAATAACTTAGTGCCAGAGATCAGGTATCCAGAAAAGCTCAGATCATGAGAGATTAATCCTAATCTTAATATATAGTCGTCTTGTTTCAAGTCATTAATGAGTAGTTTATTAGTTAACAAGGAGTTTTTTTATTTTTTTTTTATTTTTTATTTTAATTATTTTTTTTTTTTTTAATCTAATAAGCATATGCAGGTTCTGAGGTGCTGTTAGAAAATTGGTAGATAAATACAAAGACGGGAAATCAGGATAATAAATAATAGGTCATAGTTGGGTTCAGCGCTTGCGACATTGAATGCAGCAGACATAGTTCCGGAGGATATAATAAGCCCACGGGATCGGATAAAGCATGCATTGTTACAGCTTTTGTGTTTGCGAGTCCCAAGGTTGGAGACAAAGGCTTCAAGACTGTATTCAACAAAACTCAGCATCTTCATCTCTTGCCATCAGAAACATCAACGACATAGTTTCCTAAATTGCCTTTATTTTCTACTGTAAAGTGGGGGAACAGGTAAAATTTGATTCTACCAAGTCAACGTACTTAAAGGCTGAAAATGCTAAACAAATAGCTGATCTGCATAATTTGGAGAATTATCTTCGGAATTGCAGGGACGACGTCTGAGGGGAGTGGTAAATTGAGTGATAATTAAACGTGATTTGCATGGTGAACAAAGGATTAGATATTTTGAAGAGCGAATTTGGTTGTACCACCTAATGGTGGGATCCAGTTGTAAACAAAAGAATGGTTTAAGACAACAATGGCTATTGGAAGCTCGAGTATTATGTTCCAGAGTGTCCTAGTGCTTAATTATCCTGGGAAATACAAGCACTAATTAAGAGCCTGAATTTATGTGGGAATTATAAAAGTAGATAGGACTCAACGGCTTAGGGTACCTTTGCTACTTAAAGCTTTGTTTATTGTAATTTTTTGCTATTTATATTATTTATTTATTTTTTGACTATATTTGGTGTAACATTAACTAACAAATGGCCATTTGTCTTCTCCTACGGTTATTAGATGTTATATTAATCCAAAGGTTCTCTTTTACAATTACAAATATGGCTAAGAATTGGGATCCCACAACTTTTGGAAACAAATTTGGCCATTCATTAAATTTTCAGATACTACATTTGCACCACTGCCATATGTGACCATTAAATGTGTAAGCTAATGGCTAGTGACTACTCCAATAAGAAATTTATACGTATACATTCCCATAATTATTTTTTGAATTTCCTACTTAGATATGCTTTTTTCTTTTCATTAAAATTCCATAATGTCAAAACTCTCAAATTTAAATCCTAAATACCGAAATCTAAAATTTTAACTCAAAATGCGTAAAGTTTTACATGTACAAAGTCCAAAATCCATCAACGGGACTCTTATCATTGAACTCAATGGTGGCTCAACACCAACCGAGATTGTGGCATGATTATAAATTGTAATAAAGATTGTGGTGGTTATCTCGAATAGCCCAATCTCCGGTAGCCTCTGTTAAAGAAATTCCGCAATCAAACTATGATTTGTGATAGCTTCAATCTAGTGGCCAAATAATAAGGTACCGATTTTTCTTTTCCATTTGTGGTTTTGACCTCAGAGAGAGAAAAGCGGAATATGGGTTTTTTTTTTTTTTGTTGCAGATGAGGAAGATAATTTAGAAATATTTTATCTTATAAAATTTTCAATTTGCCAAATCTATTATTCTATTTTAACCTTCCTCTAATTAATATCAATGGCCTGAGAAATTGAGAATAGGTGATGCTACTGGTAATATAAAATACCCCTATGGTAACATCAATCGTTTCTGGTGTATTGATAGCAGAAATATATGGTCTCATTATTTTTGCTGCTTCTGTAAATTCATCAAGCATTTGATTGGCAATATTTTGCAAATGTGTTATTATTTGCACTTCATTTTCAAATTGAGATGTGCGAGGATCAAAATGAGACATAGAATCACTTTCCAAGAAAGTTCAAGCCTCACTTCAGGAGGCTTTACCTTTTTATGTAAAGACGGGAATGTTGTCTTGTCAAAATGGCACTCCGCAAAACGTGCGATAAACAGATCGCTTGTTAGGGGCTCAAGATATTTGATGATGGATGGTAAGTCATAGCCAACATATATTCCCAAATGACATTGGGGTCCTATTTTGATGCATTGAAGGGGTGCAATTGGAACTTGCACAATATAACCAAAAGTTCTTAAATGGGATATATTAGGCTAGTGTTCAAATACAAGTTGCGTTGGAACGTATTAATGATATATAGTGGATATTAGGCGAATTAATGTCGTAGCATGTAAAACAACATGAGTCTAGGAAGATTTCGGTAATTACGTACGTAATAGCAAAGTTCTTCCAATTAATTGGATATGCTTTATGAATGACTCTGCATGCCATTCTGGGTATGTACATGCGGTACTGGGTGCTGAACATCAATTCCCATTGCTGTACAATGGTCATCAAATGTCTTTGAGGTGAATTCACCAGCATGGTCCAAACGGATTGATTTAATTGGGTAATCTGGAAAGTGTGCCTGTAATCTGATAATTTGTACCAACAATCTAACAAAAGCAAATTACAGGTAGATAGTAGACAAACATGTGACCATCGTGCGTCGTGCTGATGAATCAATCAATACCATAAAGTAGCGGAAAGTCCACTTGACGGACGAATAGGTTCACATGTGTCCCTATGAATCCTTTGTGAAAATGATGGGGATTCTATACCAACGTTTGTGATAGATGACTTAAGTGCCAATTTGCCTTGTGATCAAGCAGTACAAGCACTCATTAGGCTAAAGAATCTTCAAGTTCTTTAATGGGTGCCCATGTGAGTTTTCTATGATTCTATGCATCATAGTAGATCCTAGGTGACCAAGACGGTTGTGCCAAATTTAAAAAGTTCAGGATCAGTGAACTTATGGTTCATGACTACATATATTTTAACATTCTTCAGGAATGTGTTATATAACCCTGGTGAGAAAGCAGAGAGTTTCTCCAGTACATACTTCTAGCATGAAATATTAGCAATGATGCATAGAAACTCTCCATCCTTTTCACTTATAGTTTCAATGTGGTATCTATTGAGCCGTATATCTTTGAAACTAAGCAAATTTCTTCAAGATTTGTTAGAATATAAAGCATTATGGATACTTAATTTAGTTCCACTTGGTAACCAGAGTGTTGCTCTTCCAGAGCCCTCAATTATGTTTGCAGATCTTGATACGGTATTTATTTTAACCTCAGTAAATGTCAAACCTGAGAAATATTTTCCATCCCGAAGGATGGTGTGCGATGTTGCATTGTCTACTATACAAATGTCTCCACCATTTCTGGATATCGTTTTCAGGGGTCTTATCAGATTAGAACATTATTGAGGACATCTGTGATAGCGTAGTATATATCAATTTATCGAAAGTAAGCTAAAGGTGTTTGTAGAGATTGTTCAGCCACGGCGGTTGCCGTTTCGCAAGCTTATCTGATTGCAAAACACGGTGGAATTCAACTATGATATGTTGGCAATGACAATGAAGTTTAGACGTGTTTTTCCTTGTTGAAGGAGAGGGATTGGTATCATTATTGTCCCAAATAGAAGGATTGGGACAAAGTAGAGAAAATTTGGGAAATTTTGAAGGTGTTTAGTGGTGCAACGAATCTCATATTAGGGAGTGATTATTCGACATCAAACTTGTTTCTAAAACAAGTTTGTACGATCAAAATTATGTTGGATAGTAAGAGTGAGGATGAAGATGAATTATACAGACCATGATTTGGAAAATGAAAGAAAAGTTTGACAGATATTAGGGGAAATGTATATGTTGATGGCGGTGGCTGTGGCTGTGGCTATTGTTTGGACCACCCTAGACTAAAAATAAGGGTGATCAGTGGTTTCCATAAGATGTATTAAGCTTGAAGTTGGGCAAATACTGGTGTTGTTCAAGATGTCTTGTATGAGGTATATAGGGAGTATGTTGATGCTAAAAAGTATTGATTGTTGCCGCGCTTTTACATCTAGACGGATGAAGTTGAGCTTGTTGGCGAGGGGTCAGGGGCAGCAGTAAAGAGGGCAGAGGATTGGGATGATTTAGTTAGTTTTGACATGGTTGAGACGGTTGAGCAAAGTAAATCGAGTTAGACTGTTACTTGGGAGAGGGATGCCATAAATGTGTGGGGGACCCTACGGCGTTTGATTCTTTGACGTGGTGGAAGGCAAATTCAACGAAGTTCCCTATCCTGTCTACCATGGCTCATAACATATTAGCCACTCTTTCACTACGGTTGCTTCTGAGTCTGCTTCAGTGCCGACAATAGAGTTATTGACACGTATCGATCACCATTGTCTCCGACACGGTAGAGATGCTCTTATGTGGATATGATTGGTGTCGGACTTTGAATGGGGTGAAGAAGGATGCAAAGTAGGTTATATACTTTATTGAATATGTTTTTATTAAATTTAACAATTATTATATTTATACTAACTAAACTTCAATTACTCCTCCTCTGTCATTTTTAGGAAGAGCAGCAATCGTTGGAAATCAGCCTTCAATCCCGTATGTTCCTGGCATTCAGCATGGTTTGGCTGTGGCAGAAGGCATGCATGTAAAAGTTTGATTCATTTTGCTTTTGTTTTATGATTATAAATTTTTTCTCTTGTCATAGTTACCTTAAAAGAAATTACTAAATTGAACATTTAATGTAGCCAGGGGGAAATGGTGGTTTTGGTAGAAGACAGCCCCACTATAGACTACTGCTAGACAAATATTTTGATTGTTGGACTGTATTTTCATGTCTTGGACTGTTAATTGTATATGTTCGGAATTGTTTTTTGATTTGTAAAGGAATAGCCATTTTTAAAGTCTGAAACTATCATGGTTAATGTGGTTGAAAATATGGAATAGCCATTTTTTTGATGCAAATTTTGTATTAAAACAGGATCAGGACCAAAAAGACAGGCTACAGGGGTGGACTTGGCTCGGTTAAACTTGGGTTTGATGAGCCTTAAAGAGCCTGGGTCGATTCGGGTCGTGAGCTCGAGCTCGACTTGAACTCAGTTGAGCTCGAGTTCAAGTCACTTTTCCCTGGCTCGACTGGCTCAAGCTTGAACTTGAGCTCGACCTTTTAGCAAACGAGCGAAGCTCGATAAGTCGAAAACTTGACTCGGCTTGTCGTTTATAGGCTAGTCCCTGCACAGAAGTGCAAATATGAGAACCAAATCATGTGTCAATAACCCAAGATGTAACAGGAGATACATTGATTTCAATCATATACATACCTTTAGAAGAAGATATAGGCTTCTTCTTCTTGCTTGCTTGCTAGGAAAGCCTTAAATGTTTCTTCCAGTGGCAGGCTTGCCACATGGAAGCAAACAACCTTTCCTTTTTGCATAAGACTTTAGAGTATCCTAAGGTTTGGATTTGAGCTTGGGTTTGGTGTTAGCCTCACACTTACTCTGTCCGCCCCTATTAAGTGTTAGTGACTTCTATCACTAATGGCTTCACCTTTTGCTCTACAGTCCTAAACGAGCTCAGGGAGGGACCTCTCATTCATGCTCATGCTATTTATGAATGAGAATCTGGTAAGGACTAAATCGACTATCAAGTCACTGTCCAAACCAGAACAACCAAAGTCTAAAATCCTCAGTATACCTAATCATGTTGAGTACATGAGGACCAACTTTGGCACCCTTATCATCTTGTTGTTTCCAAGTGATATCATCACCTTTCTCTTGAGGCAGAGCCTGCCCAATGGTATAATTCAGTACAATCAATACATGTCCATAAAATTACTACCATCTGACTTGTTTCCTTTTGATGATCGATTGCTATGGGAGTCAACCCATTAAATGGACTTCTACAAGTACAAATTTTAGAGAGTTAATATTCTTTTTATAATTAATAAGGCCTTTTATTAATTAATATGCCCCCACTATTTTACTCAAGCTAATAGCCCTCGCTATTAAACTTGGGAAGGCATTGTGGTCTTCTTAATGGGCCGAAATCCCATCATTCTAATTTGATTTTTTTACAGGGGCAAGTAGACCAAAGTAAGATGAGTAGGTAGGCCACAAACTTTAGGTTACACCATTTAATTGCACCAACTTATAAACTCAAATGTAAGTAAAGAAAACAAACCAATTACACAACCAATGGCACCAACCATTAGCCTCAAGTGTAAATTGTGGATAGGTGAGTTTGGACAACAGGCCTACTTGTGCATTTTAACTATGCACTGCTCTATCATGCCTCTGGTTTTCTTATCAACCTTCAAGGAGGCGAATCCAACAAGTACGACTAGTCAAGTCATAACCCATCACCATTAAGGAAAAGCTCCGATGAGATTAACCTCCCAAAGTTAGAAGTGGCTCCTTGTGGGGGCAAGTGAGACTACGACGAACGATGGTTTGAAATCCCATTGGATGAAAGACTCGATTTATTTTTACTTAATATTTTATAAGGGGTTATGCTTTAATATTCTCACCATTTATTATCTTATTTAGCATGTTATCATTTGACATTCAACCTTAACATGCTTATACAAATAAGATAGTCAAATAACTTGTGTTGGTACATGACCATTCTAACACCAATTTCCTTGAGCTTAGAGGAAGTTGGTAGGTCACCTAGGTTTATATTCTATTACAAGAAAATAAATCTTCGGGATCCGTCATGCCTGCCTTGTCTTCAACGCCTATTCTACTTTACATTTAATAAATAGAAACCGAGTACATTCGAGGGGATTTAGATGAGAAGAGAATTACATTGAGAGATTGGAGAGTGGCAGGACACACAGGTCCTATTTAAAATAGAAATCCATAAAAAATAAAATCCTAAGATTGATGGCCAAGTACCAAACACCATGCAAAATAGACACCAATCATATAATGCATAAAATCACATTTACCATATTTGAATTATTGGGTAAATTTTGCTTTACACCCTTAATTTGTAGAGTTTCTATTGGTCCCTAAACTTGTAAAATTATAGCCTAGTCCCTATCCAGTTAAAACTAACTAAATAGTCCAAAATAGTGGCAACATATTCTTTCTTTAGTGGCTTAGAGTAAAAGTTCAAACACATTACAAGAATCCCTAAAACGCCTTATCCGCAACAACGGGAAAAACTTTTTCAACCCTCTAATTCCCACACAAAAGCTCGCAAGGATTCCTCATTAATGGCAACGACCATCAAAACATGGTAGCCCAAAACGGACCACTCCCACTAGGCTTGTGCACGTAGTGCAAGGCCCACAAATCCCGGTAGCTCGACAAGTTAATGCCAAGCCCTAGCTTGTAGTGGCAAAGCAATGCCGCACGCAGGAGCGCGCGACAAGCCATACAGCGGCACACTGGGCGCGTGTGGCCAGCAGCAAGCGCTTGGGATAGGCACCTGTACTAGGCATCTGGACAGAGCTGGACGCAATGAAGCGCGTGCCTTGTGCTAGGCAGACATGCATCAATGCATGGCCAAGGGCAGGGGTGGAACCTAGCTACGAAAGGCAACGCGACTACATGTGGTAGCATGCAGTCAAGGACTGCGCGCAGCCTCCAGATTTGAGCCACCAATTTTTAGGGTTTTGAAACCCTAATCCCAACCAATTTTATATAACTCATTCAAAAAATTAAATTAAAATTATAGCAGGTTTAATATAATAAAATTAAACCGTAAACATGCTACTAGCACACAATCACATATATGAGATTAATTCCAATTGAAGCTCTGATACCACTTCTAGGAATCGTGTTGTGGCAAGCGCAAAATAACAAAAAAAAAATCTTGCCATAACACGATCCCCTTACCAAGATCACGACTCGATAAACTAATCACAATATATTTAGATTAAACCATACAAGAATAGTATTTTTACCTCGCGTTGGCGGCTCTTCTTTGGATTAGAATTTTCAGTATTGTTCATGCACTATTAATTGGCATTGTTCACCAACATTGTTCATGGGTACTATTCACTAAAACGTTTTTGAGATACTATTACCAACACTGTTCATGGGTACTATTCACGAGTGCTATTCATGGGTACTGTTCACAAGTACTTTGCTATCAATCCAAGTAAGATCGCATGACGGTATCCACAAGAAAATAGGCTTGGGATCACCCTAGGATTGATTGTTAGACCAATCAAAGGGTTAAGGGAGTTGGCAGAAATTAGAGAGAGAATATCTCTCTAGGGTTGGCAGCGGCTAGGATTTTTGGGAGAGTTAGTTTAGCTACTCAATTTGCAAAATTAACTTTGTGAGAATGTTTTTTTACATCTTCCTCCTTTATAGTGCTATTCCAAATAGGAATTAATAGGATTGAAATCCTTGAATTCCTATCTTGGAAGGATTCCACTAATCCTAAAAGGAAATAAATATCCAGAGATATTATCCTATTTAAATATTAAATACTAAATTAAATAAATAATACTATTTATAATTCCATAATATATATAAACAAATTAAATAAAATATTTTTTAATCCATATATATTGTATAAAATTTGAGCTTTTTAATATATATATATAGATATAGATTAATTAAATTAAAATATTTCATATTAACTAAAATTAATATGATTCCAATTTTGCTACGATATGATTACCGTGCAATTCGATTCATTTCATATTGGCCTCTAACAAGACATTAGATTTCCAACAAGTAAAGAATCAACGATTTATGCTTACCTTTCTACGGTATGGTTACGTGCAATTCAATCCATTTCATCATCTTATATCTCATCAGGTTGAGGTACAGAATAATGTCTACCTCAAAATGCTAACTTGATGTATTCTATATTTGGCTCTTGAATCTGATGACTATATAAAATTGGATTCGAGCCCCAACTTGATTCCACCTGGCCATGGATTTGAGGTCTTAGTTCTTAACCAAATATTCACCGAGATAAGCTCTCTGTAACCAAGATGATGAATCTTTATTGATCCACCATAGCCATGGTATACTTCTCAATGTAACCATCATCACCGTTCTGGTAATCCCAAAGAGAGATGACATTGGGTTGGTGGTCAAATCACATCGATATTTACATACAACGCTTTGGTGATCTCAAGTCGAAGGACCACATACAACCAATCTGTGAGAGGATATATTCCATAAACATTAGGTTTACCATTTGTATGAAATCCTCTGATGGGCCAGTAGTGGACTTGCAGAAGCAAGCACCCATGCGTTGCACTAGATTGATGCCCACAGCCTTGACATGTGAGATTTGTTACTACGTTTCTGAGGGTCGTTCAGCGCAATGATATTTGTCCGTATAATTTGTGTCATTGGTTAGATTTATACTAGCATGGTAGCATCATAATGGAAAATCAATCTTTAATTACATTTCCACCATAACTTATTCAAATGAAAATAGAACAATAAAAACGAAAAGTAATTCTCACAATATATACATACATTGCAAAGACTTTTGTGAGAAAAATCACTGACTCACACGATCTTTTGCAGACATGATAGCCTTACTCTTTTAACTCTTTTGTAGACATTTTAGCCCCACACAATCTCCAATTCTACGTTTTCATTGTGGCCCAAGCCCAAAGTCTAGTGACCCATCTAGCCAAACAATGTTAACTGAGGCCCGGCGGAAATCTGGTCAACACATTGAATTCTAGAATTGATTCTTCCTAGTTCCTCTCTCTAATTTTGTAAATAATAACAATAACAATAATAATAACAACAACACAAATAGTAGTGTTTGTTTGATTATTTTGGATGAATTTTTGAAAAAGTAAGAGTTGGATGGTTATACGAGGTAGGATTTGAAAATTAATAAAAACAACCCCTAGGTTTGTTAATTTACTAAACACCATTGTAATAAAACATTGAAAATTAAAGAAAACACCCCCACTTATCCATTAATATCGGCAACTGGCCAAACAGCCAGACGGTGGCCGGAGTCACCTTATCAACGTACAATCTACTAGATCTGGCCAGTTGTGCACCGATATGGCCTTTTCCAACCAGATCCACCATGGATCTGACCAGAAAAGGCCAGATCTATGGCTAGATTTGGCCGCGTTTGGTCATCAACCGTTGACGGTCAATGACGATCATATCTTGGTTGTCATTGACGACTAGCTACGGCCAAAATCTGGTCTTTTCTAGCCAGATTCCGCGTACTACCGGCCAGATCCAACCGATAGTGCACATTATATCAGACTCCAACCAACTTCTGGCAGTGGTGGCCAAAATCTGGCAAATGTGGGTGGGTGGGGGTGTTTTATCAATTTTTAAAGCTTTTTTTGGCGGTGTTTAGTTAAATTAACAAACCTATGGCGTTTAAAAATAATTGAATAAAATAGAATGAGATTTTCAAAATAGAGAAACAAATGTCTATTTTGGGTAGGATAGGATATGATACTGCAAAAATACTTGAACAAATCTACCCAGTCTATTTTGTTTTTCTCTCCAAATTATAGAGATTTAATTTTATATCTTAAATAGTGCTGTTAACAGTGCCTGCTAAATTATAAAAAATCATCACTAAGAACTTTTTAACTTCTTGGACTAAACATGCATAATTCAAAGAGTAGAGAAAAAAAAAAACAATTTTGAATTTCTTTAGGGGATCGAAATTATTTTAGGCAGAATTTTTATAATTAAACCGAAATCTTAGGGCATTTGTAATTTTTTTTTTAAATGTTGATGAAATTAAACTTCCCATTTTATTATTCGAATGCTGTTTAAGGAAGGCGGATCAGGTTTTGGTCAAATAATAACCTTTTCCTGGGCACCAGAAGCTTGGAAGAGTATAAGTTTTTTTTTTTTTACGTAAAGAAAGTTCAACCAAACACCAAATAGAATATTGAATATTCCACACGTTTGTGTTTAATTTTGTGGCTGAATTTATCCGAATATGAATATGAATATTACAAGTCAAACAAATAGTATTATGAAAAAGTATTGATCTTTTTTCAAAGCCGAGTTGCGTACTAAATCAAAGAGTGAAGAGAAGAAAGAAAATTACTGACAGAGAGAGACTTCTTCCAAAACAAATTCAAAGGACTCCGAGGGAAAATGATAACCAAAGAAGCAGAATAAGGCCAAAAAAGATATTCTTTGGTTTGTGAATTCTAAGAAAAAACGAAAAAAACGAAAAATCCACACGTTTAAGTTCTTGCCCATGCTTGTATACAAATGTCAACTTTTGAATCATACTTTATCTTCGTAATAAACGAAAGGCAATAATATTCCAGAGACAAGCTATACATTTGAACTCAATTAAGGAGATATTATTTATTTGGGTTTACAATTTTCTTTTTTGGACTTTATGTAAATATTTTTCACTCGAAACACATTTATTTAATTAAAGGACCTAAGATTCATAAATTAAATTGACACAGTTTTTCATTCGATAAATGTAATGTGACAAAAGTTATACATTAATCTAAATTCATTTATTTGTATTGAACTAATATAACATGAACCCTAATTTATTACCTTAATCTTTTCAGTAGAATGACAATTTAACAGTTTGTTTATATTTCGGAAAAAGTCTTTACTGCTTTCCCAAGTTTTAATTCCTGAGTAGTTGAATCTTTGTATGCATGTGCATGGACATTGAACAAGTTTAATATGAAGCAAATAAACGCCTGCTGACAATAAGTTGAAGCTTATACGAGAGCATGTACAGATGAGTCAACAGCGGCGGTTAATTTGATATTTTGACACAACGACAATTCTTTTGACAGAGAAGATACCTACTCAGCCACTTAATTCCAGACTCTCGATTACTTTACCAAGATTTTGAAGCAACTTCCTTCTAACTTCTAAGTAATTATCGTCTAGCTTTTGTTTGAATGTCAATGATTAATCGTCTCTTGGTCAATTTGACTGAAGTCTATAAATATCAGCTGGCTCTCCTTGAAAGAGCACATTACTGCATTTAATTTAAAAAATTTCAGCTTCGAAGTCGCATTATGTGTTTCTTTTGGGCACCAAAGAGGGGAGGGATTTCATCTAAGTTTCTGTTGTATATAACTGCCAATACCGCCTGCTAAAATATTAAAATTTGGTTATACTAATTCATGTTAATATCATAAAATCATATTTATTTTTATAAACTCACACTTAAAGAACAATTTTAATTAATTTATAATAACCACTTGACATTATATATTTAATCATACCAATTTTCCATTCAATGAAGCAAGGCTAAGTGCATGTAGTCCTGGAAATTCCTTTTCAGTTACTAATCATCAGCTGATGTTTTTTTTTTTTTTATAGATCGCAGGCACTATAAAATTCTTCACTAGATCGGTGAAAAAGAAAAAGTAGAGTAATGGGTGACATAGCAAAGAATTGGAAGGAGCTAAGTGGCGAGAATGATTGGGAGGATCTATGGATCCTCTCAACATCAATTCCGCCAGTAATAATTCACTACGGCGAAAGGGTTCAAGCTGTTTATGACTCCTTCAATCAAGACAAGTCCTCTCAGGCGTATGGATTCCTCTATATGCAACCAAATATCTCTTCTCCAGTGTCGGCCTAGAGAAAGGGAACCTTTTCAAGTATACCATCACCAACTGTACGCAATGACAGATATCGATCCAGCATGATGGATTGTCAAGGACCAATCTTCTGGATCGGTTATGTTGCCGTGGCCACAGATGCAGGGAAGGCTGCGTTAGGAAGGAGAGACATCTCATTTCCTGGAGAGGAACTCTTTTGACCGGCGAATGGTTGAAGGATGTCAATTGGCCTCTAACTTCAGCTTCACAACTACTTGGGGACACTCATCCTGATCCTAACCCATGTGCACCAGGGATTTCATTCGCTCTACACATCGTCCAACCCCAAATCACAATACAATAACTTCAGTGCCGAGATCAGGTATCCAAAAAAGCTCAGATCATGAGAGAATCCTAATCTATATATAGTCATCTTGCTTTTCAAGTCATTAATGAGTAGTTCAATATAGTTAACAAGGAGTTTTTTTTTTTTTTTTTTTTAAACTAATAACTCGCATATGCAGGTTCTGAGTGCAGTTAGAAAATTGGTAGATAAATACAAAGACGAGGAAATCGTAAACAATAACAGGTCAAGTTGGGTTCAGCACTTGCGACATTGAATGCAGCAGACATAGTTTCCGGAGGATACAATAAGCCCACGGGATCGGATAAAGCATGCATGGTTACAGCTTTTGTGTTTGCGAGCCCCAAGGTTGGAGACAAAGGCTTCAAGACTGTATTCAACAAACTCAGCAATCTTCATCTCTGCACATCAGAAACATCAACGACATAGTTCCTAAATTGCCTTTTATTTTCTACCGTAAAGTGGGGAAAACAGTTAAAATTGATTCTACAAGTCAACGTATTAAAGGCTGAAAATGCTAAACAAATAGGTGATTGCATAACTTGGAGATTATCTTCATGGAATTGCAGGGACGACGTCTGAAGGGAGTGATAAATTTGAGTTGATAATTAAACGTGATATTGCACTGGTGAACAAAGGATTAGATATTTTGAAGAGCGAATTTGGTGTACCACCCAAATGGTGGGATCCAATTGTAAACAAAAGAATGGTTCAAGACAACAAGGCTATTGGAAGCTGGAGTATTATGTTCCAGAGTGTCCTAGTGCTTAATATCCTGGGAAATACAAGCACTAATATAGAGCCTGAATACTTATGTGGGAATTATAAAAGTAGAGTAGGACTCAACTAGCTTAGGGTACCTTTGCTACTTAAAGCTTTGTTTATTGTAACTTTTGCTATTTATTATCATTTATTTATTTTTACTAGTATCTTGGTGTAACTTAACTTAATCAAATGGCCATTTGTCTTTTCCATTGTTAAGATGTATATTAATCCAAAGGTTCTCTATTACAATTACAAATATCGTAATGAATTGGGATCCCACAAATTTTGGAAACAAATTTGGCCATTCATAATTTTTAGATACTACATTTGCACCACTGCCATATGTGACCATTAAATGATTAAGTGATGGCTAGTGACTACCCAATAAGAATTATTACGTATACATTCCAAATATTTCTTTGAATTTCCTACTTAGATATGCTTTTTTTTTTTTCATTAAAATTCCTTAATGTCATAAACTCTCAAATTTAATCCTAAATTACCGAAATCTAAAATCTTAACTCAATGCGTAAAGTTTTACATGTACAAAGTCCAAAATCCAATCAACGGTGACTTTATCATCGAACTTCAATGGTGGGCTCAACATCAACCGAGATTGTGGTGGTTATCTCGAAAAGCCCAATCTCCTAGCCTCTGTTAAAGAAATTCCGCAATCAAACTACGATTTGTGTTAGCTTCAATCTAGTGGCCAAATAATAAGGTTGCCGATTATTTCTTCCCAATTTGTGATTTTGTACTAGAGAGAAAAAAGCGAATATGGGATTCCTTTGTCTATAAAGTTTTTATTAGTTTTAATTGCACTATTTCATTATTTGCATTTAGTCTATTTAGTTTCATTAATCCATTGCCAATTTCATTTTCGCTACTTAAAATACATTAGGTTGTTAGTCTTGCTCCCTGTGGATTCGATCCTGCTTACCGCTAACTACGGTACTTAGGTTTAATTTTTAGACTGTGACGATCGGTCTAACAGCAAGCCGGCTTGGCTCCACTTGTCTGAAGCTCGTTTGTAGCTCGACTCGGCGATTGTCGAGTCAACTTAGCTTGAACTTAGTATATAAACCGAGCCAAGTTTGATCATTAGGGGGCTCGGCTTGTGAGCTCGCGAGTCTGGGTTAGCTAGCGTAAGCAGGGTGCTTTTGGTGAGTTTCATAAAGCAAGAGGGACTGAATTGTTATATAGCAGCTTAAAATTTTTTAAAAACTAACATTTACCCCCCCACAAAAAAAAAGTGCAAAATAATAAAACGACATAATTTACCCCTAAATCAATTTCTCCCAAATCGCAAACACTCAAACGAAGAACCTTAACCCCAAACCAGTGACCTCACCGTGAAATCAATGATCTCTGTCGCAGTCGCCGATCTCACCAATCGTAAAAATACTCACACAAACAACAATTTCATCCCTCAAACCCCAAATCTACCGAAGCCTAAACCCTCAAATCAAGAAATCTTATCACCGTGAAAGTGACAACCTTCATCCTGTGTTCTTACAGTCATCAATGAGTTTTATATCTCTTCTTTCATCCCTTTCATGCTACATTAAAAAAGATTAAGAAGTTCATTTATTTGCCACAGTATTTTCAGAGTTGTTGTTTACGCTTATGAGTTGTTTTGCTTTTTAATTCATGTTTGATTATGGAATATAAAAACCTCATTAGCAACCATTCAGCTAAGCATTGACCTATACCTTATTTGGTATTATGGCTTCTCTTCTTTAGGCATGGATGTCGATTATCTCTGCTAATGGATGCAGTTGTGGGATTCATATGTCCTGACTATTTACTGATTGAGAAATAAAAGATTCTTCAGATGTATAATTTATTGAGATGTATTGAGATCTTGGTAGTTATCTTCATTTCTAGGATAGTGTAGATACTATGCTTTGAGAAAGAAAACTACTTCTAATTTGCTTTACCTGGATATCTAGATCAACTAGTTGGTTCATGTGTATTTTTGCCTCTTCTTTTGCTTTATATAGATTCCCTGCTAGGATAAGTATGAAGTTTTTATTATCCTGATGTCATGCTTTAAGTATACTATAAAATGCCTACCTGAATTGATAATGTCCCACCATAATGTATTTACATATTTTTTTGAGTAATTTTTGGAATCTGATAGAGTATAACTCAAATATTTCATTTGTAATTTGTTGAATACATGAAAAATTTATTTTCAGTTGCACATAGCTCGCTAATTATGGCCTCATCTTGATGATATTTACTTGTTGTATGCCTATATTCCTTTATAAATGGTGTCTTATTTTTCAATTGTAGGTATGATCTCGAGAGACAGTTCCTCAAGCATCCCCACATTGGATGATGTCAATGATTATGTTCTACTAAGAGCAGTCGATCGCCGTAACATTTATGCAAGTACAGGTGATACGGATCAAAGTTTGAGTAGCCCCGAAAATGTAGAGGATAATGACAATCCATTATGGAGGAAGAAGAGAGCCAAGACATCAGCTATGTGGTCAGAATTTAGGGAGGTGGTTCTCCTTGGTGGTACAAGGAAGGCAGAGAGCATTCATTGTGAAACAAAGCTGAAAAAGACTACCATTGGAAGCACTACACAATTCAATAAACATTTTAAGAGCTGTGCGAAGAGAACAGCTAACTTGAGGCAACAACAAATAAATTTCCTTGCTTCCAGTTCTCAGGGTACCTCTACCATCCTGCTTGTTCTATGGGGAAAATTTGATATGCTTAAGATGAGAGAGCTTATTGCGCATTGGGTGTTGATGCATAAGCATCCATTTTCTATTGTACAGGAAGAGGGGCTGAACAACATGATGAAGTACGGGATTCCTGAATGGACTCCAATTTTCCATAATCCTGGCAAGAATGATTGTATGAAAGTGTTTGAAAATGAGAGGCAAAAGTTGAAGATCGTATTGGAGGGTATTAGGAAGATAAATTTGACCACATATCTATGGAATTCAGGCAATCAGAGGATGGAATACATGATGTTGACTTGGCATTGGACTGATGATAATTGGAAGTTGAATAGACGGATCTTAAACTTTATTCGTTTCCCTCATCCCTGTTCTGGTGTTGCCATTGTTGGTGCAATTTTCAAGTGTTTGATGGCATGGGGAATTGAAGCTAAGGTCCACAAGATCTTGGTGGAAAATGCTTCAAGCAATGATTTTGCAATCAAAGTGTTGAAAGAAAATTTCCAAGCTACGGGGAAGCTCATATGTGGAGGCAAGTAGTTTCATGTGAGGTGTTGTGCACACATCTTGGACTTGGTTGTTCAAGATGGTCTTTATCAGATTAGACACATTATTGAGGACATCTGTGATAGCGTAGTATATATCAATTTATCGAAGAGTAAGCTAAAGGTGTTTGTAGAGATTGTTCAGCCACGGCGGTTGCCGTTTCGCAAGCTTATTCTTGATTGCAAAACACGGTGGAATTCAACATATGATATGTTGGCAATGACAATGAAGTTTAGACGTGTTTTTCCTTGTTTGAAGGAGAGGGATTTGAGTTATCATTATTGTCCCAAATAGAAGGATTGGGACAAAGTAGAGAAAATTTGGGAAATTTTGAAGGTGTTTAGTGGTGCAACGAATCTCATATTAGGGAGTGATTATTCGACATCAAACTTGTTTCTAAAACAAGTTTGTACGATCAAAATTATGTTGGATAGTAAGAGTGAGGATGAAGATGAATTTATACAGACCATGATTTGGAAAATGAAAGAAAAGTTTGACAGATATTAGGGGAAATGTAATATGTTGATGGCGGTGGCTGTGGCTGTGGCTATTGTTTTGGACCACCCTAGACTAAAAATAAGGGTGATTCAGTGGTTATTCCATAAGATGTATTCTAAGCTTGAAGTTCGGGCAAATACTGGTGTTGTTCAAGATGTCTTGTATGAGGTATATAGGGAGTATGTTGATGCTAATAAAGTATTGATTGTTGCCCGCGCTTTTACATCTAGACGGGATGAAGTTGAGCTTGTTGGCGAGGGGTCAGGGGCAGCAGTAAAGAGGGCAGAGGATTGGGATGATTTTAGTTAGTTTTGACATGGTTGAGACGGTTGAGCAAAGTAAATCAGAGTTAGACTGTTACTTGGGAGAGGGATGCCATAAATGTGTGGGGGACCCTACGGCGTTTGATTCTTTGACGTGGTGGAAGGCAAATTCAACGAAGTTCCCTATCCTGTCTACCATGGCTCATAACATATTAGCCATCTCTTTCACTACGGTTGCTTCTGAGTCTGCTTTCAGTGCCGACAATAGAGTTATTGACACGTATCGATCACCATTGTCTCCCGACACGGTAGAGATGCTCTTATGTGGATATGATTGGTGTCGGACTTTGAATGGGGTGAAGAAAGGATGCAAAGTAGGTTATATACTTATATTGAATATCGTTTTTATTAAATTTAACAATTACTTTATATTTATACTAACTAAACTTCAATTACTCCTCCTCTGTCATTTTTAGGAAGAGCAGCAATCGTTGGAAATCAGCCTTCATATCCCGTATGTTCCTGGCATTCAGTACATGGTTTGGCTGTGGCAGAAGGCATGCATAGGTAAAAGTTTGATTCATTTTGCTTTTGTTTCATGATTATAAATATTTTTCTCTTGTCATAGTTACCTTAAAAGAAATTACTAAATTGAACATTTAATGTAGCCAGGGGGAAATGGTGGTTTTGGTAGAAGACAGCCCCACTATAGACTACTGCTAGACAATTATTTTGATTGTTGGACTGTATTTTCATGTCTTGGACTGTTAATTGTATATGTTCGGAATTGTTTTTTGATTTTGTAAAGTAATAGCCATTTTTGTAAAGTCTGAAACTATCATGGTTAATGTGGTTGAAAATATGGAATAGCCATTTTTTTGATGCAAATTTCTGTATTAAAACAGGATCAGGACCAAAAAGACAGGCTACAGGGGTGGACTTGGCTCGGTTAAACTTGGGTTTGATTGAGCCTTAAAGAGCCTGGGTCGATTCGGGCTCGTGAGCTCGAGCTCGACTTGAACTCAGTTGAGCTCGAGTTCAAGTCACTTTTCCCTGGCTCGACTGGCTCAAGCTTGAACTTGAGCTCGACCTTTTAGCAAACGAGCGAAGCTCGATAAGTCGAAAACTTGACTCGGCTTGGCTCGTTTATAGTCCTAGTCCCTGCACAGAAGTGCAAATATGAGAACCAAATCATGTGTCAATAACCCAAGATGTAACAGGAGATACATTGATTTCAATCATATACATACCTTTAGAAGAAGATATAGGCTTCTTCTTCTTGCTTGCTTGCTAGGAAAGCCTTAAATGTTTCTTCCAGTGGCCAGGCTTGCCACAATGGAAGCAAACAACCTTTCCATTTTTGCATATAGACTTTAGAGTATCCTAAGGTTTGGATTTGAGCTTGGGTTTGGTGTTAGCCTCACACTTACTCTTGTCCGCCCCTTATTAAGTGTTAGTGACTTCTATCACTAATGGCTTCAACCTTTTGCTCTACAGTCCTTAAACGAGCTCAGGGAGGGACCTCTCATTCATGCTCATGCTATTTATGAATTGAGAATCTGGTAAGGACTAAATCGACTATCAAGTCACTGTCCAAACCAGAACCCAAAGTCTAAAATCTCTCAGTATACCTAATCATGTTGAGTACATGAGGACCAACTTTGGCACCCTTATCCATCTTGTTGTTTCCAAGTGATATCATCACCTTTCTCTTGAGGCAGAGCCTGCCCAATGGTATAATTTCAGTACAATCAATACATGTCCATAAAATTACTACCATCTGACTTGTTTCCTTTTGATGATCGATTGCTATGGGAGTCAACCCATTAAATGGACTTCTACAAGTACAAATTTTAGAGAGTTAATATTCTTTTTATTAATTAATAAGGCCTTTTATTAATTAATATGCCCCCACTATTTTTACTCAAGCTAATAGCCCTCGCTATTAAACTTGGGAAGGCATGTTGGTCTTCTTAATGGGCCGAAATCCCATCATTCTAATTTGATTTTTCACAGGGGCAAGTAGACCAAAGTAAGATGAGTAGGTAGGCCACAAACTTTAGGTTACACCATTTAATTGCACCAACTTATTAAACTCAAATGTAAGTAAAGAAAACAAACCAATTACACAATCCAATGGCACCAACCATTAGCCTCAAGTGTAAATTGTGGATAGGTGAGTTTGGACACTACAGGCCTACTTGTGCATTTTAACTATGCACTGCTCTATCATGCCTCTGGTTTTACTTATCAACCTTTCAAGGAGGCGAATCCAACAAGTACGACTAGTCAAGTCATAACCCATCACCATTAAGGAAAAGCTCCGATGATGATTAACCTCCCAAAGTTAGAAGTGGCTCCTTGTGGGGGCAAGTGAGACTACGACGAACGATGGTTTGATTAATCCCATTGGATGAAAGACTCGATTTATTTTTTACTTAATATTTTTTATAAGGGGTTATGCTTTAATATTCTCACCATTTTATTATCTTATTTAGCATGTTATCATTTGACATTCAACCTTAACATGCTTATACAAATAAGATAGTCAAATAAACTTGTGTTGGTACATGACCATTCTAACACCAATTTCCTTGAGCTTAGAGGAAGTTGGTAGGTCACCCTAGGTTTATTATTCTATTACAAGAAAAATAAATCTTCGGGATCCGTCATGCCTTCGCCTTGTCTTCAACGCCTATTCTACTTTACATTTAAATAAATAGAAACCTCGAGTTACATTCGAGGGGATTTAGATGAGAAGAGAATTACATTGAGAGATTGGAGAGTGGCAGGACACACAGGTCCTATTTTAAAATAGAAATCCATAAAATAATAAAATCCTAAGATTGATGGCCAAGTACCAAACACCATGCAAAATAGACACCAATCATATAATGCATAAAATCACATTTACCATATTTGAATTATTGGGTAAATTTTGCTTTACCCCTTTAATTTTGTAGAGTTTCTATTGGTCCCTAAACTTGTAAAAATTATAGCCTAGTCCCTATCCAGTTTAAAACTAACTAAATAGTCCAAAATAGTGGCAACATATTCTTTCTTTAGTGGCTTAGAGTAAAAGTTCAAAACACTTACAAGAATCCCTAAAACGCCCTTATCCCGCAACAACGGGAAATACTTTTTCAACCCTCTAATTCCCACACAAAAGCTCGCAAGGATTCCTCATTAATGGCAACGACCATCAAAACATGGTAGCCCAAAACGGACCACTCCCACTAGGCTTGTGCACGTAGTGCAAGGCCCACAAATCCCGGTAGCTCGACACGTTAATGCCAAGCCCTAGCTTGTAGTGGCAAGGCAATGCCGCACGCAGGAGCGCGCGACAAGCCATACAGCGGCACACTTGGGCGCGTGTGGCCAGCAGCAAGCGCTTGGGATAGGCACCTGTACTAGGCATCTGGACAGAGCTGGACGCAATGAAGCGCGTGCCTTGTGCTAGGCCAGACATGCATCAATGCATGGCCAAGGGCCAGGGGTGAGACCTAGCTACGAAAGGCAACGCGACTACATGTGGTAGCATGCAGTCAAGGACTGCGCGCAGCCTCCAGATTTGAGCCACCAATTTTTAGGGTTTTTGAAACCCTAATCCCAACCAATTTTATATTAACTCATTCAAAAAAATTAAATTAAAATTATAGCAGGTTTAATATAATAAAATTAAACCGTAAACATGCATACTAGCACACAATCACATATATGAGATTAATTATCCAATTGAAGCTCTGATACCACTTCTAGGAATCGTGTTGTGGCAAGCGCAAAATAACAAAAAAAAATTCTTGCCATAACACGATCCCCTTACCCAAGATCACGACTCGATAAACTAATCCACAATATATTTAGATTAAACCATACAAGAATAGTATTTTTACCTCGCGTTGGCGGCTCTTTCTTTGGATTAGAATTTTCAGTATTGTTCATGCACTATTAATTGGCATTGTTCACCAACATTGTTCATGGGTACTATTCACTAAAACTGTTTTTGAGATACTATTTACCAACACTGTTCATGGGTACTATTCACGAGTGCTATTCATGGGTACTGTTCACAAGTACTTTGCTATCAATCCCAAGTAAGATCGAGCATGACGGTATCCACAAGAAAATAGGCTTGGGATCACCCTAGGATTGATTGTTAGACCAATCAAAGGGTTAAGGGAGTTGGCAGAAATTAGAGAGAGAATATCTCTCTAGGGTTGGCAGCGGCTAGGATTTTTGGGAGAGTTAGTTTAGCTACTCAATTTGCAAAATTAACTTTGTGAGAATTGTTTTTTTACATCTTCCTCCTTTTATAGTGCTATTCCAAATAGGAATCTAACTAGGATTGAAATCCTTGAATTCCTATCTTGGAAGGATTCCACTAATCCTAAAAGGAAATAATAATATCCAGAGATATTATCCTATTTAAATATTAAATACTAAATTAAATAAATAATACTATTTATTTAATTCCATAAATATATATAAACAAATTAAATAAATATATTTCTTTAATCCATATATATTGTATATAATATTTGAGCTTTTAATATATATATATATATATAGATATTTAATTAAATTAAATATATTTTCATATTAACTAAAATTAATATGATTCCAATTTTGCTACGATATGATTACCGTGCAATTCGATTCATTTCATATTGGCCTCTAACAAGACATTATGATTTCCCAACAAGTAAAGAATCAACGATTTATGCTTACCTTTTCTACGGTATGGTTACGTGCAATTCAATCCATTTCATCATCTTATATCTCATCAAGGTTTGAGGTACAGAAATAATGTCTACCTCAAAATGCTAACTTGATGTATTCTATATTTGGCTCTTGAATCTGATGACTATATAAAATTGGATTCGAGCCCCAACTTGATTCCACCGTGGCCATGGATTTGAGGTCTTAGTTCTTAACCAAATATCTCACCGAGATAAGATCTCCTGTAACCAAGAGTGATGAATCTTTTATTGATCCACCATAGCCATGGTATACTTCTCAATGTAACCAATCATCACCGTTCTGGTAATCCCAAAGAGAGATGACATTGGGTTGGTGTCAAATCACATCGATATTTACATACAACGCTTTGGTGATCTCAAGTCGAAGGACCACATACACCACCATCTGTGAGAGGATATATTCCATAAACATTAGGTTTACCATCTTGTATGAAATCCTCTGATGGGCCAGTCTAGTGGACTTGCAGAAGCAAGCACCCATGCGTTGCACTAGATTGATGCCCACAGCCTTGACATGTGAGATTTGTTACTACGTTTCGGTAGGGTCGTTCAGCGCAATGATATTCTGTCCGTATAATTTGTGTCATTGGTTAGATTTATACTAGCATGGTAGCATCATAATGGAAAATCAATCTTTAATTATCATTTCCACCATAACCTTATTCTAAATGAAAATAGAACAATAAAAACGAAACGTAATTCTCACAATATATACACTACATTGCAAAGACTTTTGTGAGAAAAATCACTGACTCACTGACTCTTTTGCAGACATGATAGCCTTACTCTTTTAACTCTTTTGTAGACATTTTAGCCCACACAATCTCCAATATCTACGTTCTTCATTGTGGCCCAAGCCCAAAGTCTAGTGACCCATCCTAGCCCAAACAATGTTAACTGAGGCCCGGCGAAAATCTGGTCAACACATTGAATTCTAGAATTGACTTCTTCCTAGTTCCTCTCTCTAATTTTGTTAAATAATAACAATAACAATAATAATAACAACAACACAAATAGTAGTGTTTGTTTGATTATTTTGGATAGAATTTTTGAAAAAGTAAGAGTTGGATGGTTATTACGAGGTAGGATTTGAAAATTAATAAAAACAACCCCTAGGTTTGTTAATTTACTAAACACCATTGTAATAAAACATTGAAAATTAAAGAAAACACCCCCACTTATCCATTAAATATCGGCAACTGGCCAAACAGCCAGACGGTGGCCGGAGTCACCTTATCAACGTACAATCTACTAGATCTGGCCAGTTGTGCACCGATATGGCCTTTTCCAACCAGATCCACCATGGATCTGACCAGAAAAGGCCAGATCTATGGCTAGATTTGGCCGCGTTTGGTCATCAACCGTTGACGGTCAATGACGATCATATCTTGGTTGTCATTGACGACTAGCTACGGCCAAAGATCTGGTCTTTTCTAGCCAGATTCCGCGTACTACCGGCCAGATCCAACCGATAGTGCACTATTATATCAGACTCCAACCAACTTCTGGCAGTGGTGGCCAAAATCTGGCAAATGTGGGTGGGTGGGGGTGTTTTATCAATTTTTAAAGCTTTTTTTTGGCGGTGTTTAGTTAAATTAACAAACCTATGGCGTTTAAAAATAATTGAATAAAATAGAATGAGATTTTCAAAATAGAGAAACAAATGTCTATTTTGGGTAGGATAGGAATATGATACTGCAAAAATACTTGAACAAATCTACCCAGTCTATTTTGTTTTTCTCTCCAAATTATAGAGATTTAATTTTTATATCTTAAATAGTGCTGTTAACAGTGTCTGCTAAATTATAAAAAATCATCACTAAGAACTTTTTAACTTCTTGGACTAAACATGCATAATTCAAAGAGTAGAGAAAAAAAAACCAATTTTGATATTTCTTTAGGGGATCTGAAATTATTTTAGGCAGAATTTTTATAATTAAACCGAAATCTTAGGGCATTTGTAATTTTTTTTTTTAAATGTTGATGAAATTAAATACTTCCCATTTTATTATTCGAATGCTGTTTAACGGAAGGCGGATCAGGTTTTGGTCAAATAATAACCTTTTCCTGGGCACCAGAAGCTTGGAAGAGTATAAGTTTTTTTTTTTTTTTACGTAAAGAAAGTTCAACCAAACACCAAATAGAATATTGAATATTCCACACGTTTGTGTTTAATTTTGTGGCTGAATTTATCCGAATATGAATATTGAATATTACAAGTCAAACAAATAGTATTATGAAAAAGTATTGATCTTTTTTTCAAAGCCGAGTTGCGTACTAAATCAAAGAGTGAAGAGAAGAAAGAAAATTACTGACAGAGAGAGACTTCTTCCAAAACAAATTCAAAGGACTCCGAGGGAAAATGATAACCAAAGAAGCAGAATAATGCCAAAAAAGATTATTCTTTGGTTTTGTGAATTCTAAGAAAAAACGAAAAAACGAAAATTCCACACGTTTAAGTTCTTGCCACTGCTTGTATACAAATGTCAACTTTTTGAATTCATACTTTATCTTCGTAATAAATCGAAAGGCAATAATATTCCAGAGACAAGCTATAACATTTGAACTCAATTAAGGAGATATTATTTATTTTGGGTTTACAATTTTCTTTTTTGGACTTTATGTAAATATTTTTCACTCGAAACACATTTATTTAATTAAAGGACCTAAGATTCATAAATTAAATTGACACAGTTTTTCATTCGATAATTATGTAATGTGACAAAAGTTATACATTTAATCTAAATTCATTTAGTTTGTATTGAACTAATATAACATTGAACCCTAATTTATTACCTTAATCTTTTCAGTAGAATGACAATTTAACAGTTTGTTTATATTTTCGGAAAAAGTCTTTACTGCTTTCCCAAGTTTTAATTCCTGAGTTGTTGAATCTTTGTATGCATGTGCATGGACATTGAACAAGTTTAATATGAAGCAAATTAAACGCCTGTTGACAATAAGTTGAAGCTTATACGAGAGCATGTACAGATGAGTCAACAGCGGCGGTTAATTTGATTATTTTGACACAACGACAATTCTTTTGACAGAGATAGATACCTACTCAGCCACTTAATTCCAGACTCTCGATTACTTTACCAAGATTTTCGAAGCAACTTCCTTCTAACTTCTAAGTAATTATCGTCTAGCTTTTGTTTGAATGTGTCAATGATTAATCGTCTCTTGGTCAATTTGACTGAAGTCTATAAATATCAGCTGGCCTCTCCTTGAAAGAGCACATTACTGCATTCTTAATTTTAAAAAATTTCAGCTTCGAAGTCGCATTATTGTTTTCTTTTGGGCACCAAAAGAGGTGAGGGATTTCATCTAAGTTTCTGTTGTTATATACTGCCAATACCGCCTGCTAAAATATTAAAATTTTGGTTATACTAATTCATGTTAATATCATAAAATCATATTGTATTTTTATAAACTCACACTTAAAGAACAATTTTAATTAATTTATAATAACCACTTGACATTATATATTTAATCATACCAATTTTCCATTCAATGAAGCAAGGCTAAGTGCATGTAGTCCTTGGAAATTCCTTTTCCAGTTTACTAATCATCAGCTGATGTTTTTTTTTTTTTTAATAGATCGCAGGCACTATAAAATTCTTCACTAGATCGTTGAAAAAGAAAAAGTAGAGTAATGGGTGACATAGCAAAGAATTGGAAGGAGCTAAGTGGCGAGAATGATTGGGAGGATCTATTGGATCCTCTCAACATCAATCTCCGCCAGTATATAATTCACTACGGCGAAAGGGTTCAAGCTGTTTATGACTCCTTCAATCAAGACAAGTCCTCTCAGGCGTATGGATTTCCTCTATATGCACCCAAATATCTCTTCTCCAGTGTCGGCCTAGAGAAAGGGAATCCTTTCAAGTATACCATCACCAACTATCTGTACGCAATGACAGATATCGATTCCAGCATTGATTGGATTGTCAAGGACCAATCTTCTTGGATCGGTTATGTTGCCGTGGCCACAGATGCAGGGAAGGCTGCGTTAGGAAGGAGAGACATTCTCATTTCCTGGAGAGGTACTCTTTTGACCGGCGAATGGTTGAAGGATGTCAATTGGCCTCTAACTTCAGCTTCAAACTTACTTGGGGACACTCATCCTGATCCTCAACCTCATGTGCACCAGGGATTTCATTCGCTCTACACATCGTCCAACCCCAAATCACAATACAATAACTTCAGTGCCAGAGATCAGGTATCCAGAAAAGCTCAGATCATGAGAGAATCCTAATCTTAATATATAGTCATCTTGCTTTTCAAGTCATTAATGAGTAGTTCAATATAGTTAACAAGGAGTTTCTTTTTCTTTTTTTTTAAACTAATAACTCGCATATGCAGGTTCTGAGTGCAGTTAGAAAATTGGTAGATAAATACAAAGACGAGGAAATCAGTATAACAATAACAGGTCATAGTTTGGGTTCAGCACTTGCGACATTGAATGCAGCAGACATAGTTTCCGGAGGATATAATAAGCCCACGGGATCGGATAAAGCATGCATGGTTACAGCTTTTGTGTTTGCGAGTCCCAAGGTTGGAGACAAAGGCTTCGAGACTGTGTTCAACAAACTCAGCAATCTTCATCTCTTGCACATCAGAAACATCAACGACATAGTTCCTAAATTGCCTTTTATTTTCTACCGTAAAGTGGGAAAACAGTTAAAATTTGATTCTACCAAGTCAACGTACTTAAAGGCTGAAAATGCTAAACAAATAGGTGATTTGCATAATTTGGAGATTTATCTTCATGGAATTGCAGGGACGACGTCTGAAGGGAGTGATAAATTTGAGTTGATAATTAAACGTGATATTGCACTGGTGAACAAAGGATTAGATATTTTGAAGAGCGAATTTGGTGTACCACCCAAATGGTGGGATCCAATTGTAAACAAAAGAATGGTTCAAGACAACAATGGCTATTGGAAGCTGGAGTATTATGTTCCAGAGTGTCCTAGTGCTTAATTATCCTGGGAAATACAAGCACTAATTAAGAGCCTGAATCTTATGTGGGAATTATAAAAGTAGAGTAGGACTCAACTAGCTTAGGGTACCTTTGCTACTTAAAGCTTTGTTTATTGTAACTTTTTGCTATTTATTTATTCATTTATTTATTTTTTTACTAGTATCTTGGTGTAACTTAACTTAATCAAATGGCCATTTGTCTTTCTCCTATTGTTTATTAGATGTTATATTAATCCAAAGGTTCTCTATTACAATTACAAATATCGCTAATGAATTGGGATCCCACAACTTTTGGAAACAAATTTGGCCATTCATTAATTTTTCAGATACTACATTTGCACCACTGCCATATGTGACCATTAAATGATTAAGCTGATGGCTAGTGACTACTCCAATAAGAAATTTATACGTATACATTCCCATAATATTTCTTTGAATTTCCTACTTAGATATGCTTTTTTTTTTTTCATTAAAATTCCTTAATGTCATAAACTCTCAAATTTTAATCCTAAATTACCGAAATCTAAAATCTTAACTCCAATGCGTAAAGTTTTACATGTACAAAGTCCAAAAATCCAATCAACGGTGACTTTATCATCGAACTTCAATGGTGGGCTCAACATCAACCGAGATTGTGGTGGTTATCTCGAACAGCCCAATCTCCGGTAGCCTCTGTTAAAGAAATTCCGCAATCAAACTACGATTTGTGTTAGCTTCAATCTAGTGGCCAAATAATAAGGTTGCCGATTATTTCTTCCCAATTTGTGATTTTTGTACTTAGAGAGAAAAACGCGAATATGGGATTCCTTTTTCTTTTTTTTTTTTTTTTTGTCAGATGAGGAAGATAATTTAGAAATATTTTATCTTATAAAATATTCAATTTGCCAAATCTATTATTCTATTTTAACCTTCCTCTAATTAATATCAATATCCTGAGAAATTGAGAATAGGTGATGCTACTAGTAAATACCCCTATGGTAACATCAATCCTTGCTAGTGTATTGACAGCAGGAATTTATGGTCTCATTATTTTTGCTGCTTCTGTAAATGCATCAGGCATTTGATTGGCAATATTTTGCAAATGTATTATTATTTGCACTTCATTTTCAAATTGAGATGTGCGAGGATCTAAATGAGACATAGAATCACTTTCCAAGAAAGTTCATGCCTCACTTCAGGAGGCTTTACCTTTTTCTGTAAAGATGGGAATGTTGTCTTGTCAAAATGGCAATTCGCAAAACATACGATAAACAGATCACTTGTTAGGTGCTCAAGATATTTGATGATGGATGGTAAGTCATAGCCAACATATATTCCCAAATGACGTTATGGTCCTATTTTGGTGCATTGAAGGGGTGCAATTGGAACTTGCACAACATAACCAAAAGTTCTTGAATGGGATATATTAGGCTGGTGTTCAAATACAAGCTGTGTTGGAGAGTGTTGATGATATATAGTGGATATTAGGCGAATTAACGTCGCAACATGTAAAACAGCATGAGCCTAGGAAGATGTCGGTAATTACATACATAATAGCAAAGTTCTTTCAATTAATTGGATACGCTTTATAAATGACTCTGCATGCCATTCTGGGTATGTACATGTGGTACTAGGTGCTGAACATCAATTCGCATTACTGTACAATAGTCATCAAATGTCTTTGAGGTGAATTCACCAGCATGGTCCAAACAGATTGATTTAATTGGGTAATCTGGAAAGTGAGCCCGTAATCTGATAATTTGTACCAGCAATCTAACAAAAGCAACATTACAAGTAAATAGTAGACAAACATGTGACCATCGTGCGTCATGCTGATGCATTAATCAATACCATAAAGTAGCGAAAAGGTCCACTTGACGGACGTATAGGTTCACATGTGTCCCTATGAATCCTTTGTGAAAATGATGGGGATTCTATACCAACGTTTGTGATATATGACTTAAGTGCCAATTTGCCTTGTGAGCAAGCAGTACAAGCACTCATTAGGCTAAAGAATCTTCAGGTTCTTTAATGAGTGCCTATGTGAGTTTTCTATGATTCTATGCATCATAGTAGATCCTAGGTGACCAAGACGATTCTGCCAAATTTAAAAAGTTCAAGATCAATGAACTTCTGGTTCATGACTGCATATATTTTAATATTCTTCAGGAATGTGTTATATAACCCTGGTGAGAAAGCAGAGAGTTTCGCCAGTACATACTTCTAGCATGAAATATTAGCAATGATGCATAGAAACTCTCCATCCTTTTCACTTATGGTTTCAATGTGGTATCCATTGAGTCATATATCTTTGAAACTAAGCAAATTCTTCAAGATTTGTCAGAATATAAAGCATTATGGATACTTAATTTAGTTCCGCTTGGTAACCAGAGTGTTGCTCTTCCAGAGCCCTCAATTATGTTTACAGATCCTGATATGGTATTTATTTTAACCTCAGTAAATGTCAAACCTGAGAAATATTTTCCATCCTGAAGGATGGTGTGCGATGTTGCATTGTCTACTATACAAATGTCTCCACCATTCCTGGATATCAATGTCTCAGTTTCGAAGTTGATCATTAGAAAAAAAAAAAAATTATATTAGTAAGGATATTTACAAAACTTCATCTTCATGATGTGCAACTTCAGGTCCATCTTTTGTCTCTCTTTTGCTAAAACGATATTTATTCATGAAACTTCAAGTTTATTTATCATATATAAGATGGAAGCACAATTACTAACCTTGGTTGACGAAAATATAATAAATGCAGATCCAACCATTAAGGTTGTATTCAACGATAATAAACAGATCCGATGAAGGCGATATTCAACAATAATAAATAGATCTAGCCATGAAAGCGGCATCATAACAATGATAAATAGATTCGACCATAAAGATGAAGTTTAACAATAATAAGTAGATCCGACCATAGAGGTGGAATTTAACAATAATAAATAAATCCGACTATAGAGGCGAAACTTAATAATAAATAAATCCAACCATAAAGGTGGAAATAGAGATTAAAGAACACCTGTAGGATTGAAATACGTACTTTCAATAGGGTTCCACTGTTACACTTGTTAAGCTACTAGTTAGTAATAACTCAGAAAAAGTAAAGTAAATAAAATAAATAACAAGAACCAAAGTGAGAGAATTGAGAGATTTGATTGATATAACTTAAACCCTCAAAATTTTTAGATGTAATGAATGAAAAGGATAAGAGGGTATTTATAACCATCGCAACCCTCCACTTTCACTAGCTCTAGTTAAGGCGGTGGATGGGCATATAGTTTACAACACTCTTCAAGTCTGAGGCATCGCCTTCAAACACTTAAATGTCTTTTTATAAACCACATGTTTCTTGCCTTGAATGTTATCTTCCCAAAAATTGCAGTCCATGCTTTGAAGTTTTTAATGTAAATAGCTTAGAAAAAACTCCTACATGTTTCCTTGGTTTTTTCTTTTAATTATTTGATGCCAAAACAATAAGATCACTGAACAATCAAGGAACGATTGATACGATAAACCACCACCGAATTGTATCAAGTTCGGATACTGAATTGAATAAGCAACCACAAAAGGTTCTTAACTTTCATAAATAAAAATAATCATCTAAAAAAACTGCCTATTATGGCTATAACAACCTTTTTATAGTTTGCCCTAATAAAAAAAACCCTAGAAAAAGAACATTAAACAATTGTTACAAAAGGTCCCAAAACATTACAAAAGTTGTAAATAAACCCAAAAAACTCTAGAAGTTTGCAAATACGCCCCTAAAAAACATAAAAAAAGGCCTAAAAACCCAACTAAACAATTCTAAAAGGCTAAAAAATGACAAAACTCATGTCATTTGCATGAGCCTAACTTGTTTGACCATTTCAGAGTGCCATGCCAAAATTTGTTGCATTTTGGCATCATCGACACTATTTAGCATTGTTCGCTATTCATACGGCACTGTTCACTATTCATTACTGCATCATCCTCTCCCACCAAAAAAAAAGATTCGTCCTCGAATCAATGACCGCATGCTCCTCTGTGTCGCTATCTACCAATTCATCTACATGGTACGATGATAAATCCGCAACGTTGAAGGTGCTGGAAACATTATACTCACCCGGTAACTCAATCTTGTATGCATTGTCATTGATACGCTCTAGAACTTTAAATGGACTGTCATCTCTTGGTTGTAATTTTTCAAATCCGCTCGCTAGAAATCGTTCCTTCCGAAGGTGAATCCACACCAAGTCCTCTGGTTTGAAAACAATCTGTTTGCGATGCATGCCTGCCCACTGTTTGTACCTTTCATTTTGCTTGACAATACGTTTCCGAACCTGCTCGTGTAACTCCTTAATCAACTCAGCCTACTTGTCAGCATCAGAACTGAACTGGTTAACAATTGACAATGATGCCAAGTCCAAATGTGTGATTGGATTACAACCATTTACTATCTTGAACGGACTTTTCCCTGTTGTGCGATTTTGAGACCGATTGTATGCGAATTCTGCCAGTGCCAACACCAAGTCCAATTGCCTCGGGTTATCTCCAATCAAACTTTGTAACAAATTTCC
This sequence comes from Pistacia vera, assembly GCF_008641045.1. Lineage (NCBI taxonomy): Eukaryota > Viridiplantae > Streptophyta > Magnoliopsida > Sapindales > Anacardiaceae > Pistacia > Pistacia vera. The sequence goes on from NW_022196238.1 coordinate 994,761, forward strand.
CAAGCTCCAGTTTACTATTTCAGTCTGCCCATCTGTTTGTGGGTGGTGAGAGGAACTAAACTATAATTTGGTACCCATTTTTCGCCATAGAGTGTGCCAGAAATGACTCACAAATTTAACATCTCGATCTGAAGTCAGCGACATAGGAACTCCATGGAGCTTGACAATTTCCTGTAGAAACAACCTCACCACCTGTGAAGCATCGAAAGTTTTGTTACAGGAAATAAAATGGGCCATCTTCGAAAATCTATCAACAACCACCATAATGGAGTCTTTATTCCATTGTGTTCTTGGCAACCCCAAGACAAAATGCAAACTCACATCCTCCCACGGTGTTACTAGAATAGGTAATGGTGTGTATAAACCTGCACTGGTACTTCGGGTCTTTGCCAAATGACAAATTCTACAACACTCTAGAAGAGCCCTAACATCACACTCCATACAAGGCCAGTAAAAATGCTCAGACAGTAAAGCTAACGTCTTATCCTTCCCGAAATGTCCAGCTAATCCTCCAACATGGCTTTCAATAATCAGGGATTCCCTCCATGAACATTCAGGAATGCATAGCCTATTCCCCTTGAACAAATACCCCTCTTGAATCAGAAACTGCTCATAAGAACCACCCTTACACTTTTCCCAAATACCACTGAAGTAAGGATCATCTCGATAAAGGTCCCTAAATGTATCAAACCCCAGTACTCGCACCTACATTGTGGAGAGTAAAGAATGGCGCCTACTTAACGAATCTACTACTTTGTTAAGAGCCCTCGATTTATGTTTAATGGAAAATGTAAAAATCTGTATGAATTCCACCCATTTAGCATGTTTGGAATTGAGTTTGTGCTGCCCATTAATGTATTTCAGTGCCTCGTGATCAAAATATAACACAAATTCCTTTGAAAGTAGATAATGCATCCAATGCTCTAAACTCCTTACTATCACATAGAATTTCTTATCATACGTAGAGTACTTCCATTTTGCATCATTAAGCTTCTCACTAAAAATGGCAATTGGCTTGGTCTTCTGGCTCAATACTCCCTCAATCCCAACATTCGAAGCATCACAATGAACCTCAAACACCTCTCCAAAATCTAGCAGTGCCAAAACTGGAGCCTCTGTAACTTTGCTTTTCAAAAGTTGAAAAGCATTTTCAACTTCTTTGGTCCAGACAAAACATCCACCCTTCAAACATTCAGTAATTGGTGTGATAATGATGCAGAAATTCTAAATGAACCTTCTGTAAAATGATACCAGCCCATGAAATCTCCAAATATCATGAATGTTTTTCGGTGTTGGCCAACTCATTATTGCCTCAATCTTGGCTGAATCCATTCTAATCCCATCTACTGATACTATATACCCCAGAAACACTACGGAGTTAGTGAGAAAGTGGCACTTCTTCGAATTTGCATATAACTTCTGCTCACGCAACACCTTAAAAATCTGCCTCAGATGGTCTAAATGCTACTCCACTGAAACACTATAAATAAAGATGTCATCGAAATAAACAACAACAAACGTACCTATGAATGGCCGAAACACTTGGTTCATAAGTTGCATGAATGTACTCAGTGCATTAGACAGTCCAAACGGCATTACCATCCATTCGTACAACCCATTGCGAGTCTTAAATGCTGTTTTCCATTCATCCCTTAGTCGAACTCGTATTTGATGGTAGCCACTCCTCAAAGCTATCTTTGAAAAAATAGTAGCCCCACAAAGTTGATCAAGCAAATCATCAAGTCGATGAATTGGAAATTGGTATTTGACAGTGATTTTGTTGACAGCTCGATTATCAACACACATCTGTCAAGACCTATCCTTCTTTGACACCAATAATGCTGGAACAACACAAGGGCTCATACTTTCTCTGATTGCACCTTTTTCCAATAATTCCCGAACTTCCCTTTGTAACTCTTCATGTTCTTTTGGACTCATCCGATAGGTAGCCTTGTTAGGAATGATAGCTCCTGAAACAAAATGAATACAGTGTTGGATGTCCCTCATAGGTGGTAACCTAGGGGGCATCTCCTCCGAAACTACTTCACCAAACACATCCAATAATGTTTGAACTTGGGGCGAATTAGTGACAACCTCATCATTCTCTTCTAGTATGACCAAAGCAAAAACCTCTTGTGATTCTTCAATCGCGTCCATAATATCTGACTTGGGCAGTGGGTGATTCATATTACCCTTATTGTCTTGCCTCACATCCAACGGCCCTAACGTGATCGTAATACCATCTTTCTTGAAGGTGTAAGTATTTTTGAAGCCATCATGTTTCGTCCTCCAATCAAACTGCCAAGATCTCCCTAACAAAAGATGACAAGCATCCATTGGTATGACATCACACCACCCCTCATCCTAATGTTTTTTTTTTATTGAAAATTGCATAAGAAACCATTTGTTCACTTTTACTTCATTTCCTTTTCGAAACTAGGAAAGTTTATATGGTTTAGGATGTTCTTCTGTCTTCAAATTCAACTTTTCTACCATAGATACAGCAACAACGTTTTCACAACTACCCCTATCAATAATTACCTTACACACTTTTCCCTTCGAGGTACACTTTCTATAAAAAATGTTGTTTCTCAACCACAGCTCATCCTCTATTGCAGCAGTATTCAACAATCTACGAACGACTAAAGACTCACCTTCATGTGCATAGATGATTTTGTCTTCATCTGAATCTGTTTGTTCATGTTCTTTCCCCACATCACCATATATTGGTGCAGCATCTTCCTCAATCAAGGTCACAATCTATAGATTTGGACAGTCTACTACAAAGTGCCCAAGTCTTTGACATTTGAAACACCGTTTCCCCTTTCCTCCTATTGATCCAGCCTCAACTACCTGTTTACCCTTCCAGTTTGCCTTAGAATTACTACCATTCACTGCCATTGTCGTTGGTTTCATAGATTTTGAACTTCCTCAACCCCCTAAGTACTCTTTTCTCGAAAAACGATTTGAATATTGTGAACCGCCACTGTTTTTCACCTTAACTTGTTTTTCAACCTTTATGGCGAGTCAGCAAACATCTTCATACATCCAGTATTGTTGTAATTAGACAACATCCGAAATTTCATACCGAAGACCTCCCAAATACCAAGCAATTGTTTGTTCATCTTTCTCAGCCACTTCACATCTCATTCTAAGCCAGTCAAATTCATTTGTAAACTCTTCAACCGACATACCACCTTGTTTAACATTGTGATATTCTATAAAAACCTCCTATCGGTAATGTTCGAGAAGAAATTTATGTCGCAACAACTTTTTCATCTTATCCCAACTCACAATTTTCTATTTTCTCTCCCTGGACCATTGCTTCTTAATATATTCCTACCAAATCAAAACATGTTTCCTCAATTCTATTGGGACCAATTTCACTTTCTACACTTCCGAAAAATCCATTAAATCAAAAATTCTCTCAACCGTATTCATCCAATCAATAAACTCATCGGGATGAGCCTTACCATCAAACTCTGGAATCTCAAGCTTCATTCCAATATTTGGAGAAAATAGTTGGTTTCGTGGCCGGAATCCTTGACTACACGCACTGATGGAACCCTTAAAAGGATTGACGTCTTCCTCATTCTCATCGGTTTCTTTTACTGATTCCTCCTTTGTTTGGGTCTCGATTTGCTCAAGAAACTGTTGAAGATCTTGAATTTGTCTCCTCATATCGTCCATCTCTATATCTCCCTGGTTAAGTGGATGATCAGTAGTGTCCTCCCCAAGAGCAACTCCATAACCCCTGCCACGTCCTCGCCAACCTCTACCACGAGTTTGTTCAGCCATTGGTATTAAACCTAGCTCTGATACCAAATGATGCTGAAACAATAAGATGACTGAACAATGAATGGACAATTGATACGATAAACCACCACCGAATAGTATCAAGTTTGGATATTGGATTGAATAAGCAACCACAAAAGGTTCTTAACTTTCACTAATAAAAATAATCATCTAAAAAAACTGCCTATTACGGCTATAACAACCTTTTTATAGGTTGCCCTAATAAAAAACCCCTAGAAAAAGAATATTAAACAATTATTACAAAAAGGTCCAAAAACATTCCAAAAGTTCAATAAACCCAAAAACTCTAGAAGTTTGCAAAAACACCCCTAAAAAGCATAAAAGAAAAGGCCTAAAAACCCATCTAAACGATTCTATAAGGCTAAAAAATGAAAAAAAACTCGTGTCTTTGTCACCAGCCTAACTTGTTTGGTCGTTTCGGAGTGCCACACCAAAATTCGTCGCATTCTGATATCGTCAGCACTTTTTAGCCCTGTTCACTGTTCATATGACACTCTTCATCACTGTTTATTACTGCATGATTATTTACACTTCAATCGATTTGGGTCGTTCTGAAAAATATTTTCTTTTATACATTTAAACAAACTTAAATAATGACAAAGTGTCACTCGCTCAAGGTCTCACATTAAACTCCAAGAAGAGCTTCACCTACCAACTAGAGCAAGGGATCCTTTGAGACAAGAAAGAATGGCCATTGGATTTAGCAAAGACCAGGATTCGTTACATGTATCCCATCACACAAAAATCTATAGCTATAAATTAAGGAAGATCACGCGACCGAAAGGATCCAAACCTAAAATCCCTAACCTTCAATTCTTGAGAAAAGCAGACCTTCCTCTCCTTCTCAGAAGAATAAATACTTCATATATATACTACATTACAAAGACTTTTGTGACAAAAATCACTGACTTGAGTGTTGAGACACTCCAACAAACCGTCTTGCTAGCCCCTTTCTTACTCTATGGACTCTTCCGCAGACATTAGACCTTGTTCTTTTGCAGACATTCAAAGTCTCCAATATCTACGTTCTTCATTGTGGCCCAAGCCCAAAGTCTAGTGACCCATCCTAGTCCAAACAATGTTAACTAAGGCCCAGCGAAAATCTGGACGTCAACATATTGAATCATGGAATTGACTTCTTCCTATTTCCTCTCTATAATTTTGTTAAATAATAATAATAATAAAATAATAACAAAGACCAATACCACTATTTTTTTCTCTCCAAATTATAGAGATTTAATTTTTATTATCTTAAATAGTGCTGTTAAGAACTTGTTAACTTGTTGGTCTAAACATGCATTAATTCAAAGAGTACTAGAGGGAAAAAGAAAAAAAAACTTAATTTTCATATTTCTCTAGGAGGTTTGAAACTATTTTAGGCAGATTTTTTTTTATAATTAAACCGATCTCTTAGGGGATTTGTAATTATTTTTTAAATGTTGATGAAATTAAATGCTTCCCATTTTGTTATTGAAATGCTGTTTAAAGGATTTGTACGATCCTTTTGTTTTTACGTAAAGAAAGTTCACCCAAACTCCAAATATAATATTGAATATTCCACACGTTTGTGTTTAATTTTGTGGCTGCATGTATCCGAATATGAATATTGAATATTACAAGTCAAACGAATAGTATTATGAATAAGTATTGATCTTTTTTTTCAAAGCCGAGTTTCTTACTAAATCAATGAGTGAACAGAAGAAAGAAAATTACTGACAGTGAGAGACTTATTCCAAAACAAATTCAAAGGAAAATGGAAGAAACAAATAAATTAAGAGTCTCTCAGTTTTAGACGAAAAACAAACATTTTATGCATGCGGAACCTTGAGGGAAAATGATAACCAAAGAAGCAGAATAAAACAAAAAAGGATTATTCTTTGGTTTTGTGAATTCTAAGAAAAAACGAAAAAACGAAAATTCCACACGTTTAAGTTCTTGCCACTGCTTGTATACAAATGTCAACTTTTTGAAGCCATACTTTATCTTGGTAATAAATCGAAAGGCAATAACATTTGAACTCAATTAAGGAGATATTTTTTATTTTGGGTTTACAATTTTCTTATTTGGACTTTATGTAAATATTTTTCACTCGAAACACATTTATTTAATTAAAGGACCTTAAGATTCATAAATTAAATTGACACAGTTTTTCATTCGATAATTATGTAATGTGAGTATGTGACAAAAGTATCTAAATTCATTTAGTTTGTATTGGGCTAATATAACATTGAACCCTAATTTATTACCTTAATCTTTTCAGTGGAATGACAATATAACAGTTTGTTTATATTTGCGGAAAAAGTCTTTACTGCCTTCCCAAGTTTTAATTCCTGAGTGGTTGAATCTTTGTATGCATGTGCATGGACATTGAACAAGTTTAATATGAAGCAAATTAAACGCCTGTAGAGAATAAGTTGAAGCTTATACGAGAGCACATACAGATGAGTCAACAGCGGCGGTTAATTTGATTATTTTGACACAACGACAATTCTTTTGACAGAGACAGCTACCTACTCGGCCACTTAATTTCAGACTCTCGATTGCTTTACCAAGATTTTCAAAGCAACTTCCTTCTAAGTAATTATCGTCTAGCTTTTGTTTGAATGTGTCAATGATTAATTGTCTCTTGGTCAATTTGACTGAAGTCTATAAATATCAGCTGGCCTCTCCTTGAAAGAGCACATTACTGCATTCTTAATTCAAAAAAAATTCAGCTTCGAAGTCGCATTATTGTTTTCTTTTGGGCACCAAAAGAGGTGAGGGATTTCATCTGAGTTTCTGTTGTTATAAACTTTCAATACCGCCTGCTAAAATATTAAAATTTTGGTTATACTAATTCATGTTAATATCATAAAATCACCTCACACTTAAAGACCAATTTTGATTAATTTATAATAACCACTTGACATTATATTTTTAATCATACCAATTTTCCATTCAATGATGCAAGGCTAAGTGCTTGTAGTCCTTGGAAATTCTATTTCCAGTTTACTAATCATCAGCTGATGTTTCTTTCTTGCATTTTTATTTATTTATTTATTTTTTTTATAGATAGCAGGCACTATAAAATTCTTCACTAGATCGTTGCAAAAGAAAAAGTAGAGTAATGGGTGACATAGCAAAGAATTGGAAGGAGTTAAGTGGCGAGAATGATTGGGAATATCTATTGGATCCTCTCAACATCAATCTCCGCCAGTATATAATTCACTACGGCGAAAGGGTTCAAGCTGTTTATGACTTCTTCAATCAAGACAAGTCCTCTCAGGTGTATGGATTTCCTCTATATGCACCCAAAGATCTCTTCTCCAGTGTCGGCCTAGAGAAAGGGAATCCTTTCAAGTATACCATCACCAACTATCTGTACGCAATGACAGATATCGATTCCAGCATTGATTGGATTGTCAAGGACCAATCTTCTTGGATCGGTTATGTTGCCGTGGCCACGGATGAAGGGAAGGCTGCGTTAGGAAGGAGAGACATTCTCATTTCCTGGAGAGGGACTCTTTTGACCGGCGAATGGTTGAAGGATGTCAATTGGCCTCTAACTTCAGCTTCAAACTTACTTGGGGACACTCATCCTGATCCTCAACCTCATGTGCACCAGGGATTTCATTCGCTCTACACATCGTCCAACCCCAAATCACAATACAATAACTTCAGTGCCAGAGATCAGGTATCCAGAAAAGCTCAGATCATGAGAGATTAATCCTAATCTTAATATATAGTCATCTTGCTTTTCAAGTCATTAATGAGTAGTTTAATATAGTTAACAAGGAGTTTTTTTTTTTTTTTTTTTTAAGCTAATAACTCGCATATGCAGGTTCTGAGTGCAGTTAGAAAATTGGTAGATAAATACAAAGACGAGGAAATCAGTATAACAATAACAGGTCATAGTTTGGGTTCAGCGCTTGCGACATTGAATGCAGCAGACATAGTTTCCGGAGGATATAATAAGCCCACGGGACCGGATAAAGCATGCATGGTTACAGCTTTTGTGTTTGCGAGTCCCAAGGTTGGAGACAAAGGCTTCAAGACTGTATTCAACAAACTCAGCAATCTTCATCTCTTGCACATCAGAAACATCAACGACATAGTTCCTAAATTGCCTTTTATTTTCTACTGTAAAGTGGGAAAACAGTTAAAATTTGATTCTACCAAGTCAACGTACTTAAAGGCTGAAAATGCTAAACAAATAGGTGATCTGCATAATTTGGAGAATTATCTTCATGGAATTTCAGGGACGATGTTTGAAGGGAGTGGTAAATTTGAGTTGATAATTAAACGTGATATTGCACTGGTGAACAAAGGATTAGATATTTTGAAGAGCGAATTTGGTGTACCACCTAAATGGTGGGATCCAGTTGTAAACAAAAGAATGGTTCAAGACAACAATGGCTATTGGAAGCTGGAGTATTATGTTCCAGAGTGTCCTAGTGCTTAATTATCCTGGGAAATACAAGCACTAATTAAGAGCCTGAATCTTATGTGGGAATTATAAAAGTAGAGTAGGACTCAACTAGCTTAGGGTACTTTTTCTACTTAAAGCTTTGTTTATTGTAATTTTTTACTATTTATTTATTTTTTGACTAGTATCTTGGTGATGAGGACATGAGAAAAAAAAAAATTAATGCAATTTCTGCTTCCTTTTTTTTTTTTTTTTTTAATGTTAGTATACATATTACATTGGTTTAATCAGAATTTTTGTCGCTTTTAGAATTTTCCTTTAACTGACATTTTAAGGATACTTATAGTTATTAAGAGATGTTAAAGAGTTGGAAATGAGTGGTTTTTATGTGTTCTGCTTAGTTTTTGTGTATTTATAAGTTTATATACTAATTGGGGTGTTTTGGAAGTGGTTTCTGAGATGAGCATGATTGTTTTGGTATGGTTTTTACAGAAGTCAAATAGTAGTGTCGAAGAACTAGCGCGCGTTGTGGTGGAGAAAAAGGGTGTTCCTGATATTATAGGTACATGAATCCTCGATATCATTTCTTGCTTAGTTAAGCGTTTTTTCTAGCATGTGACTCAAGGTGTTGAATTACTTGGTTATTAAAGTGTGTTATTGGAGTTCTTTAACCAGAAACAATCATGTGCGTGTTTAGATTTGAATTTCAAAGTAATATTAGGCATCTAAACTTGATGGAGGTGGTATTTGAATTGTTATGATATGTGGGTATATATTAATCGTTGTTTTATTTCATCATCCACATGTCGCTGTAATTCAATTGCCATCCCCGTTGGGATTAAAGACTCAGATGTACAACATTCCATTTTGGAGAATTTCACTAAAATAGACTGGAACTGTCCACTAGATTTGTTAAGGCAGCTTAAATCTACTTATATTGATATGTGCAGGGAGGGCATTTTCTTTTTTTTCTTGGATTCATGCCCTTCTTTTAATAACAAAACTGACTTGAAGGCATTTCCAGTAAATAGTGCAGGTACCATTAACAAAAATATCAGGATATGGGAGGTTCCACCAGAATAATTTGATACTGTTATCGATACTAATGTTAAAGGGATAGCAAATGTGTTGTGTCACTTCATCCCATTGATGATCACGAAAAAGCAGGGGATTGTTGTTAATATGTCTTATGGTACTGCCCTGGTAAATTGACATGTTCACTGTCTCTGTTCTCAAATACACATATGTTTCTTGACTATGATAAATCATATTCATTATTGGTTTTTAGTAGTATCATTCTATATGGTTACTTATATGGAAATTCTCTCATAGAATTATCTTGCATTATTCTTCAGTATAAATTATAATTCTATTTCTCCGTGTTTGACAGCACTATGGGCAGACACAATAAATTATTAGTGCAACTGGTTATTGGGCTTATATATTAGATGCTTGGATGCATTGGTAATGTTTTTCTTTTTCCATGTATTTTTCATTCTCTTTAGTACTATAAAGTATCAACCTCTGAAGAACAGAAATTTTCTCATCAAGTTCTGTGTTCTAAATGAGACTCAAATCACATGAGTGTTGTCTGATAGCCTTATTCCTTTTATTTTCTGGATCATGATAATGTTGGTTTTCAGATTTCCTTTATTACTATGATGATCTGTGCTTAAAATGTTGCGCCTTATTGTGTATCGAAATGGGCTGTTGAAGGATTGTCCAGATCAGTGGCAAAGGAATTACTTGATGGAATGGCAGTTGTTGCTTTAAATCCTGTTGTCATAAACACTGACATGCTTGCATCATGCTTTGGCACTTCAGCTGCCTTATACCAGGCACCTGATGCATGGTATGTTATTCTCTTTTACTTTGGGTTTAAAAAAAAAAAAAAAAAGCAGTTTTCATTCTTTCTTGTTCACTGTGTGAGTATTTGGAAAACCAATGAACTGGCTTAACATTGTTCTAATTTAATTGGAAAATTTAAACTAGATTTCTCCCTGTCCGATGTGATCTAGAATTGATCTTACAACCCCAAGATATGCAAGTAGCTGAACTAGGAAATACGATTAGGTTATCTAGTTTTGATGTGATTAATTTTTCCCAGGATTAACACCCCATCCTTCAAAAGAGAGAAAAATGGAGTTTGTTAAATAGCCAATATGTTATGGCAGACAAAGGGAGGAACACATTAATAGCAGATTATTCTTATTTAAAAGAAAGAAAATCAATTCTAAAGTGTAGGATGTCATGGCACAGAGGTAGACGGATGAAAACTGCAATAGCAGGTTATTTCTATTTAAATTCAGTCATACTCTTTTGGATTTGTTCAATTTTCTGAAACTGGATGATACCGCAAGCTTGTGGAAAATTAAAACCTGTTTTTAAGCGCAGTGGTGTTTATTCGTAAAAACCTGCAATCATTCCGCAGAAAAGCTCTTAGATAATCATTTTTCTTCAGCAACTTTATGGATCTCTGTCACTGGCTTCTGCAATATTTGATTTTATTGGTTGGACTTTATATCATATTACTTTCCATTATTTTCTTGGAGATGTTTCTTTACCAGATCCTCTATAATTCAGGGCTTTGAAGGCAGCTACAATGATACTCAATCTTACTGGGGCAGACAATGGTGCATCTCTAACCGTATGATAAAAGCACCTATTTAACATTATTGACATCCATGTCAGCATGAGTAGCATATCATCAACCAAACCGGAGTTACTCTTCCTTTGTCGAAGTTGGAGGTAGAATGAAGTGAACCCTACTTTCCCATTTCTGTCACACCTCAATTGCCTGGTGAACCACTCTGCATTTTGATGCTGCTCTTTAGGCTAAGATAATAGTTTCTAAGCACTAGAAAGGCTTATGATTTTTGTAGGTAAGACCAAGCTATTGATTCCTCGGAGCCCTTCATTTAGAAATTAATTTCACTCATCTCTTGCAACCTCCAATTGTCAATTACACAAACAAAACCTTGTATCTTTTGGAAATTGTCATTCATATACGCTTTTGTTTTGCCTGATTGAAAGATTTTCCTTCTTTAGCCTTGAGTCGTCTTCTACGAAAGAAATTGCGTTCTTGTCTTCAAATGAGTTGAATTTAACTTATATTATCGAAAAAGTCATTTAACGTATACCAAGTTTTTGAATAAGATCCAGTTTGCGGTTGTTATGGTTTGAGAAATAAGTAAGTTTATCAAACACCTTAGATTATGGAATAATCTATTTTATAAAGGAATTTTAAAAGAACGTATTTCGTTTTTGTATCAGTTGTCACTTCTTTATTTAAAAAAAAAAAAAAAGAGAAAATAAGATTAGTGTTAGAATATTTTCTAAACACATTATTTGGTACTTCAATAAATTGCTACATTCATTATCCTAAACTTATAATCTCTGTTTTAAAACCTAGATCGGGTAACCTCGTTAGTCCGATGTTCTAGGGTTTTTTTTTTTTTTTTTTTTTCCTACTTTTCAAACTTGTATGGACTATTTTGTAATTTTTTGGAGGTGTTTTTACAATATTTCAAAAATTTAGGGACTAACGATTAAAATTTTAGGGGCCTAATTAATTTTTAGGGATATTTTTGTAATATATTAAAATTTAAGAATTAATTACAATTTCTTAAAATTATATATATTGTTGACATCACCGGTCCAATTGACCAATCGACCTGTGACCCGATCACCTTGTTGGATATCACAACGATAAGGTTTTAAAACGATGCTTATAATTACAAGATTCTAAGCAAAATAAATACATAGAGCATAAACAGAAAATGACTAACGTAATTAATAATAGCTCTTTGTTATTGTTGAACTTCTCCACATTATTAAATCTTTCAATAGATATCTGTAAAATTTAAGAATTAATTACAATTTTTTATTGTTGACATCACCGGTCCAATTGGCCAATCGACCCGTGGCCCAATCACTTTGTTGGGTATCACAACGATAAGGTTTTAAAACAATGCTTATAATTACGAGATTCTAAGCAAAATAAATACATGAAACATAAACAGAAAATGACTAACGTCATTAATAATAGCTCTTTTTTACTGTTGAACTTCTCCACGTTATTAAATCTTTCAATAGATATCTGAGCACCACATGCTACCATACAAACCTGAAAAAAGACAGTAATTACAAAACTTTATGTGGACACGAAAATTCTTAAATACGGACGTTTGTATTTATTTAAATACAGATTTCCATAAATATTAAAAGAAAACCTTTCGACAATTCTCGACAGAAATTATGTTCGAAATTTTATGTTCTGGTAATTACAAAGGTTAATGAACGGATGCTTAAGAAGTAACAATTATAACCCCTGATGCTGGAAATTTCTGGCTGGAAATTAAAGCAATACCTAGATCAAGAGTTGGAAAAAAACAGAAGAAAAAAATGCAACTGTACGGTCTATACTGTTGATTTGACTTATCATTCACGCAATCCAGCTAGATCAAAAATGGCAGATAAGGTAATGCAACATTATTTTCTTCTTGCCGAAAGCCAGCTAACATTTGCAGCATGTGCGAAATTAAATTGAACTTTTATACCAATCATTCAACGATTTCTTTTTGTCTCAAACGGGCTAGGGAAACACTGTTGCAGCCAAAGACTCTTCTTTGTGGGGTCTACAAGAAATATAAAATGGAAACAATAATTACCATCGAGGTTTCGCTTAAAAATACTTTTTCCTCCATCAATTCAGGGAAACCACCCTGAATGAAGGTTTTGTGTCAGTCGAATGTAACGGTGTATAAATGGTAGAAAAGATAATATGAAATAATCGTTGGCCATTTGCAGGTTAGATAAATGCAATATTATCAAAAACAGTCAACAATGTAACTATCCAAAATCATCATATGTTTATTTAAAATACTTTTTTTTTTTTATCACTTATACCGTTATATTTTCACTCACAGTAACACTTTTCACCTTAGTTTTTGAAAACAAAGGTGAAAAGTGTTTACGCCAAACCTTAGAGTGGCAGATAATAAACCTTAATAAATATGATATAATAAATTATTCCATTTAGTTGATTTCAGTATTCAACGGACAATTTTATGATCAAGTCTTTTTAAGTCAACATGGTCTTGGAAAATATAATATATCTTCACATACTAGCTAGCTACATGAAATTGAGGACCATGTTGACTTAAAAAATACTTGGCCATATTGAGGACTTAACTATATGGTCTTGGCAAATAGCATTAATAATTTTTCATCTAGTGCAAACATGATTAATTAGTAACGTATCACCTTATCTTTATATTAAAGTGAAAACTTATATCAGTACATATAATTTTCTCTTTCATTTATACTAATGTTTCTATCCAATTAGTGTGTAAACCCGTCGTATCTACCGTCTATATATATCTTAAGCAATATTGATTCTATGTGATAGTAACTTAGTAAGACATTCAAGTCAAATCCAACAAAGATTGAGAACTTAAACAAAATTAAATAAACTAAAATTTGTTTAAATTCATACCTTGATCATCACCATGAGTAAACTCTTCATCTTCCTTTTCAAAAACAAAGGCAACGAGAACTATGGCAAAAGCTAGAGGAAAAATGGATACATTGTTATTCTTCTTGATGCCAACGGCCGCCAATATAAGATGAACAAATGTAGCAACCAGCTGAACTATTGAGAACACAATCTCCACCATCTCAAGTTGCCTCGCAGATTGTAATTTTTGTTTCAAATTTTTTGTTCTTCCCATAATTCGATTGTAAACAATCATAACAAAGCTAGAAGCCGACAATAAAAATGCAAAAAGAAGAAAAATACATTTGTTTTTCCCAAAGAGATCTAGTACAAATGATACCATCTCCAACAAAAGAAAAAACGCCGTGTTTGTTTTTATTTTTGGTTATATAACCTCAAACCCTACAATTTAGAGCCCAAAGTTACAAAAATATATCGTTGGTATTGAAAAATAAATCAAATTAAATAAAGAGTGAATTAAAATGTTACCGTGGCGATGATGGATGAAATAAATTTCTTTGCTTCTACTACGTTCATTTTATACATGACAGAAATGCTGCTAAATGATTTTCTTCATTGTTGTTATCAAAAGTAGGAGACGTTGAAAAATAGTTCTTACATACTGACTAACTAGAAAGCTAGAGAGAGAACGAACGACATAAAGTTGTAATATAATTTTTAGTTTGTCGGGTCAAGTAAAAAGAAGAGTGACCTCAAAGATCCAGTTATAAGGCATGCACATAGGTAATTTCGATGTGTTTCAGTGGTGTCAGAAGAAATTGCTTCATGAATAGATTTTTTCTAGTGGTGGACACTGGACAGCGGCGGAGTTTATCCATACACCCTAAACCTTAAATTCGGAATTTTTTTTTAATATTATAATTAAAGCTAAAGAGTGCTTTTATTTTTCTAAAAACAAAAATAGACCCTCAATTCTAGTAATAATTTTACTTCGCAAACATTTTTGTTATAATTTAATTGTACAATCTTCTTCTTCTTCTCTCTCTTTTTTTTTTTTTTTTTTTTTCTGTTTTTTAATCACATATCTTTTCCTATATATTTTTTAAGTTCTTAAATTAATAAATTTTGTTTCTTTTCTTATAAAATTATAATAAGTTTAATTTATTATGTGAATATTGTTTTCATTTCTCTTCTTTTTTAAAACAAATTATACAGTTTAAGATAAACCTCATTAAATGATATAGTATATACTTTTCTAATAGCCACTTTCCTATATTAAAATGTGCGATAATTTTTCATTTTTTATAACCAAAAAAAATTCATAGAATATAATATTACAACACATTCACTTATATTTTATGCTATATTGATGTAATACAATAATAGAAAAAACATTGAAGCCATCTGTATAAAAGTAGAACCTATTTGAAATAAAATCAACTCTGCGCCATTTTCTTTAGTTCAACCACGCATTCATGTTCATGCATTTGATTTTCCATAAAAATTTTCCCATCTAACTTTCAACCCAAGGACTTTGGAAAAACTTTTTTTTTTAAATTTCTCTTGTTTGATACAATTCTCCTAATTATTTATGTCTCTTTAAAGTATTGAAGTGTTAAAATATTTCTATGCTAGTTTATAAATTTGATTTAACCCTTTTATACGTTAGACACCGTTTTATGATTAAGTTTAAAGTTATATCTCAAAACCTAGCCCAGCCGGTTTAACTGGTTGGACTGTCACTGATGACTAAGTCGGGTTGGTTAGGGTCGAAAATGAGAATTGCAATTAACCCATTTTGACCCGTGGTTGAACCGGTCTTAATGTCGCGAACCACCAGTCCAATCGGTTTTCTGTCAAAATCGAGTTAACTCAAATTCCCAAATATTCGTGGACGAGTTTTAGTTGGTAGGGAGGTGCCGTCAACCAGGAAAACACAACCAAACAAGCACAGGAAACCAGGAAGCCAAAACCAATAAAAAATCAGCCGAAATCCAATCAATCCCACACCAAAATAATCAAATTATGGCTACTAGAGGTGCTCTTCGCCGGTGTTCAGTGAGCAAACGAGAATCAGGGTTAAGGGGGTTTCGAAGGGTGGATCATAGGGAGTCGGGAGGCGCTGTTGGATTAAATGCTTGTCATCGGAGTCGCCACAATTTGGCCAAGAAACGACGAAACCCTAGCTTTTGAGTGTCGGCAATTAGTGGGTGGAATGGCTTGGGAACTTTGGGGGTTTTTAGGGGAGTAGCTGGTGAGTCTAAGGTGTGTTGGTTGGTTTGTTGTCACTCAAAGCGGCTGAAAACCGGCAAAGGACAATTGCTCGATGCAGTGGTCGTGGCCGACGATTTGCGAATGATAGAGGGAATAAAGGGTATGTTTTGAAGAAGACAGGGCGGGGTTCTAATGGTGGTGACAGGCGTGATTTGGGTTAGAAAACAACTAGAAAGGGGAAAAGGTTGGCACCGTAATCTGCCAAACAAAGAGGAGATGAAGGAAACGAGAAAAAAGAGAGGAAAAAAAGGAGAAAAAGAGGTAAAAAAAAAGTATAGATGCTGCAGGGGTGTGGTTCTTTATTTTAGACCCAAGGACTAACGATGTTTGCAGGGGTGGGGCGTGTTTGTTGGGTTTCAAACTGGTAGGGATTTTTCAGAGATGTGTTTGATGCACATCGGTTGAAACGGTTGGACTAGTCAACTCAGGAACTGACCCTTGACCGAGTTGACCAACGGTCCTGCTTTTAAAACATTGGCTTAAAGAGCTCTTTACTTTTATTGGAGTAAATAATTAATTTTATTGTAAAAGTATTATTTTCACAAGATTTACTCTAATAACTTATTTTAAAAAAAAAATTATTTGAATAAGTTAATTTAAACGGACTTTTAGAAGAACCCATATCAACGTTTGTATGTATTAAACGAGAAAACAATCTTTAAAAAATGATATAATAGGGAATAGCATATTTAGCATTTATAAGCAAAACTTTGATTGTATTAATACATATTATTCACGAGAAATAATGAAATAAAATAAAATTTTCAATAGTTAATATTTATTTTGAAATATATTAATTTAATGTTTGAAGAGTGGTTTCTGTAACTGAAGTCCATTTTATAATAAAAGAAAGCTAACACTTAACACAGAAGTATACAGAAAAGTTAAAGGATAGGTTGAGCATGGGAATGGAAATAGATTCAGAAGAAGAGTTGGACGGCTGTTATGGTTGCAAGGGGCGTCGGCGTGGATGGATTAGAGGTAAAAAAAGAATGAGAAGAAGAGTGGAGCAGCGTGAAAAACAGAAAAAGAGTGGAGCGCGGGTGGGGAGGGAGATGGGTCTAACAATATCTAATATTGTCAGAAGCTAAAGAAGAAGAAGCAGTAAGGAGAAGAAGAAGAAAGAGGCAAAAGAAGCAGTAAATCTACCAAGACTGCCTACGAGAAGAGAAGAGAAACAGAATACTGAATTCTGTATATTTGTACATTATGTAATGTTCTGTACAAAAGGGTTATTTTACCCGTATAAGAATCTATAAAAACAAATCATATATTATGTGGTAATGCTGTAATCTCACATAATAGGGATGTGATTAGCATAAAATCTGCTATGTAATAATAATATCATATTTTGACATTATGACAAATATTAGTTTTCCTATTAATAATATTCATATTTCACAAATATCAAAGACAAAATGTAGTCAATATCCATTCTATCTCTGTATAGAAAATGTCGTATGTGGTCTTCTTTATGCTCTATCTTCTGACCCAATTGTTATAATAATATGCATTCAATTAAAACTCTAGATAAAGAAAAATTTTCTCTAATCAATCTAATTAACAACAATAAATCCCTTAAAATTTATATTAATTAACTCTATAATTACAAAGTAGCAGGATATCAAATCATAATCCCTTTATATCACTCCTTAATTGTTACTTCTATTTTGACAGCTACAGAGTGGATCAACACTGGAGGTATGTTGCCTCCAGAGATTGCAGCTGTTGCTTCAGAAAAAGGTGAAAAAATTTTCAGAATGGGTGATCGTGTGGTTCGACTTTATATGACAAGAAAAAGTTGTTACTCCACTACATATCTGGTTCGGCAGGCAAATTGATCGCCTGCTTGGAGATTTGCCTGCATATGACAAGAAAAATATTTATATTAATATTTTAAAATTTGATGCTATCATTTACATTTTTTTTTTTCCTTACATTATCAAGTTAGTTACATTCCAACTCACTTTTTTTTAGAATAATATTAAATTATTTCTCTTACCCCCCATAATATATTTCTGGTCTGTCCCCACAAATAATTAGTTGGTTGATTGTATGGTACTGATTTAGGTTATAAGACACCATGCGTGAATCAACTCCAGGCTTGAGGTGTACTTGTTCCAATGTCCAGACGTAGAATTTTTTTTTTTTTTATGACCAAGAGTGTTTGGTCCAGTTTACAACACATTTAATTCATCCCTATGACTCTATAACTATTGGTCGGGTAAGACTTTGTGACCACCCTTATAGCAACGGAAAGACTTATACTCATGACCTCTTAATATACCTAAGAGTCATTATCGAACGAGGCTACCTAGAGTTGGTTAAATTGGTTAAAGGTATATATTCTTTTCTTCTGTTTCATATAGGATAAGTTTTTCAATTTCTCTTATAGGGAAACAGAAAAAAATATAAATATGTGTTTCCTTATTTTTTCCGGGTTATTTTGTTTACACCTTTGTGAATCAATTAGAATTAAACTCATATATTTGTTCAAAAATTTAAAAACACTCCTGCTATTAGGGTTCTATCCAATTTAAATTCAAAAGTCTGATTTACCCCTCCCATTACTTACCAACTTAAAACAATTTTTTTTATTCCTCGTTACTTTATAAATCATTTAAACTCATTTAATGCTAGATAGTTTTCACATAATTTATTATTCATTTATAATTTTAATTTAATTATTTTTAAGGAAAAGACTTATTACCAAAATATTTTTATTTTATTTTTATTTGTCTTAATAATAATTTTTGTGGTTGATTATAACTTTTCAAACTTGTTTATCTCATATAATAATTTTAACATTTGACTTCAAAACATTCATCTTTACATATTTATTAAAATTTTTTATATTACCAGTTCTTTTTTAATTAATTTTTTTTAATTTTTATTAAATTCTTATTTAGATTTGTTATGTAAATATAAACCTTGAAAGATATAATGGTAAGTTATTTTTGTGATTCGGATATTTGAGTGAAGAATTTAAGAAATTGCTTTAAATTGGTAAGTGATGGAAGAGGTAAAACATGTTTTTAAATTTAAATTGGATGGAATCTAATATATAGGATGGGCACTGCCGAGGACCCTAATCTTCGCTGGCGGCCCGAGGCCCAAGGAGATTACCTGAACCCACCCCGTCCCCAAGATGGGGATGTAGGGGAATCCCCAAGCCTTACTCGCGGAACATTTGGGGATTTACTTTTACTTTTACTCTATTTAATTTTTTGATCCAAGTTTTTTATTTGCAAGAATATATATATATATATATATATATATATATATATATATATATATTATATATATATATATATATATATAAAACTTATGACTTATATTAATTTATGTTAGGAAATAATATATTGTTTTAATTTGCTACCCGAATATTTAAAAAATACCTTGATAATTAATTCTAATGATTCCATGATTACAAGATTATCTCCTTATTTTAATTTATAAAAAAAGATTTTTATTGGTGGATTTCAAGATCTATAATTAACTTATTTCAAAATCTTCATTATTAAATTTTTTTTCTTTAGACTCTCCTCATTTAAAAAAAAAAAAAAAATCTTAAAATTCATTTTTATTGGTTTACTGAGTAATATACTTTTTGAATTAAAATAAGAAAAAAAAAATTTACTAATCATCCACTGTATATATATATATATATATATATTTGAGCTGGACTGGGGACATGACCACCTTCCTATATATATGTAGGAAAAAAAAATTACTAATCATCCACTAAACTATATATATATATTCCGGCCAGACCGGAGATATGACCACCTTCGTCCCCAAGTTTGAGAGAATGCCATTGGGCCTAGGCCCGTCAGAACCCCGATTGATTCCGAGAATCTGCGTCCAATTTTTAATATTTTTTAAACAAAATGGATAAATTAATATTAATCGTTCTCATAAGGGTGTAAATTAAATAATCCCTTATTTTTGCATTTACTAGTGATAAAGACCAAACAGAACTTTTGTGCATCCGGGACTCAAAAACAAAACATTTTGCAAAATTATAAACAAAAAGATCCAATTCTTCATTTTTATGAAGAATTTTGTAAATGTATGTATCCAAATGTCAAAGTTTTGAAGTGGTCACATATTCTCTTAGTCTTAATCAACTGAAGGAAAATTGTCTTCCTCCAAATACATGTCGCTTCTATTTGCAGAAAAGTCTTTACACCCAAGTCTTCAATTAGTAGCCAATACATTTCATGTGTGCTCGATATTAAACAAGTTCTATATAGCAAAGTATTAATTGATAATTAATAAATCATCAAAAATGTCTCAGAAAATACTTAATATATATATATTATTTTATTTATTGACAATAACTAAAAATAAAAGAGAAAAATTTGAAGTTTTAGGTAAGAAAACTATAAACTGAAAATTTATTTTAGAATATGCTAATGAGATTAGGGGTGAGCGGTTCCTGGTACCCTATATTTTTTGGGAGAACCAGAACCAGAACCGCACAGTATAGGTTCCAAAAAAAAGAAATCAAAACCGGAACCGCACAATACAAGTTCTTAAATTCAAGAAATCGAAACCTAAAATGTAGGTTCCGGTTCCTTTTCTTGGTATCTATAAAAAATAAATTACCTCCTATTAGTTTAAAAAATGACAAAAATACCTTAAAAGTTTACAAATACACCCGTATTAAATTTTGATTACTCATTTCATTTGTGTCCAATGTGACTCATAAATCCTCTAATCTCTGGGCAACACTTAAATTCAATCAATTCATCATAATTCACATAAAATTCAAAACCAAAATACAAACAATTAATTAAATTAATTAAACAATCATACTATGAATCTATAATTTAATATTATAATTAATTAAATTTCTAATCATTTAATTAAGTATTGTACTAATGTTTACAATGAAATATTATAATTAATTAAGTAATCATACTACAAATCTATAATGTAATGTTATAATTAATTAAATTTTTAATCATTTAATTAAGTAATGTACTAATGTAGTAAATTATAATGTTTATAATGTAATGTTATAAATTTATAATTAATTAAGTAATCAGTTAACAATATAATGTTATAATTAATTAAGTGATTATAATATAATGTAATGTTATTATTAATTAAGTAATTATTTAATTATAATATAATGTTATAATTAATTAAATTTCTAATCATTTACTTAGATATTGTGCTAATGTAGTAAATTACTAATGTTTATAATAGAATGTTATAATTAATTAAGTAATCATTTTATTATACAATGTTGTAATTAATTATGTGATCATATTATAATATAATGTTATAATGAATTAAGTAATCATACTATAAATCTTTAATATAATATTATAATTAATTAAAATTTTAATTATTTAATTAAGTATTGTACTAATGTTTATAATGGAATGTTATAATTAATTAAGTAATTATTTTTTTATAACGTAATGTTATAATTAATTAAGTAATTATACTATAAATTTATAATGTAATGTTATAAATAATTAAATTTTTAATAATTTAATTAAGTATTGCACTAATGTAGTAAATTATTAATGTTTATAATTAATTATGTGATCATATTATAATGTAATGTTATAATGAATTAAGTAATCATATTATAAATCTTTAATGTAATATTATATTTAATTAATTTTTTAATTATTTAATTAAGTATTGTACTAATGTTTATAATGGAATGTTATAATTAATTAACTAATCATTTAATTAAGTAATCATTTTTTTATAATGTAATGTTATAATTAATTAAATAATTATACTATAAATCTATAATGTAATGTTATAATTAATTAAATTTCTAATTATTTAGTAAAGTAATGTACTAAATTACTAATGTAATGTTATAAACTTATAATTAATTAAGTAATCATTTAACTAGTAATGTATTAATATTTATCAATTTATTTTATATAATTAATTAATTACTAATTCACCACACATATACTTAGAACTTGATAATTGAACTAAATAACTAAATATTATATTATTATTCAATCAAATATACTATTGTATTTAAAAATAATTCTTTTTATAACATTAAAATACTTTTAATTGGTCCTAATTCAATTATACAGTTAATCGGTCAAAACTTCAATATTAATATATTATAACATATTAAAGTTTTTTATATGGTGCAGTTTATATGTAATAAGTATAATTGTATATTTATTTAATTAGGTTATTGTAAAAATTTAACTTTTTCCATTTCAATTTTTTATGTAAAATTACAATAGATCTCCCATTCTTCACAAATATTTCATTTCAATCTAGGTTCCAAAACAAGGTACTCGTTGCAGGTTCCAACCTAGGTACCAGCTGCAAGTTCTATTTTCTAGGTTCTAGAGGAATCAGAACCGCACAATGTCGGTTCCAAAAAAATGGACTCGGAACCTACCTACACAGTGTTAGTTCCAAGTAGGTTTCTATTCCGATTATGGTTGTACCTGCTACTCGTGCTCACCCTTAAATGAGAGAGGAGACTAAGTAAAAATCCCTATTACGAGTAGATATATAAGTGGTCCAGATTGACGGTTTGAGAGAGGACTAAAATTCTTTAACAAAGACAGCTTTCCACTATTGCTTACTTGCCCACTTACTTCCAAGTATAAAGGCTGCTTGGCTTCTGAATAACATTAATATACCCATTTTCAATGAAATTTCCTCCTTGTTTGAATTTGTCTCTTTCTCAATTGAGTCCAAGTTTATAAATACCATCTGGCTTCTCTTTGAAAAAGCAAAATACTACATTGTTCATTTCCAGCCTTTGAGTCGCATTATTTCCCCTTTTGGCAACAAAAAAGGTAAGTCTTAGATCGAAGTTTATTTTGTAATATGCAGCCTGCCACTGCCTGCCACTGCCATTATCATGGTTATGAGTCATTAGTTTGCTTGTTATCATAAAAACAAAATGAAAGTTTAACCTTATAAGCATATTTTTTGTATACTAGTTCGACAAATATATATTTCATGAAATATGATAAAATCTTATATAGCACAGTCTTATTTTCTTTCTTGTATTTTTCAGTAAGTAGGAATTGTGTAAGTTAATCCTTACCATACCGATTGTGTGGTGTGATAATCAGAGTGCTGGATCTCTTGCCTCAAATCCAGTATTTCATGCTAGGACCAAGCATATTGAGCTGGATGTTCACTACATCAGGGAACAAGTTATTGCTAACAACTTAAAAGTCCAATATGTTTCAACTGAGCACCAAAAAGCTGACATCTTCACCAAATCACTGTCAGCCTCACGATTTGAAATTCTTAGAGAAAAACTGACAGTAGCTGCTTCTCCTGTGAAAGCTGATGAGAAAGCTGATGTGAATTTGTGTAACTCTGAAAAAGAAACTGAAGAAAAAAAAAAAGTGATAGTGTTCTAAAGTATTCTGATGATCTTTAGTTGCTAAGTTGAAAAATTATAGTGATTAGAGAAGATGTGATATTGTTCCAAATGGTCTGTGCTGATATGTGCTCTGCTGTGTTCTGCTGGTGTCCAAATGGTCTGTGCTGATCTGTGCTCTGCTAGTGTCCAAATGGTGTTGAATGATACTGCTTGAATGTTGCATTAGTACTTGGCTGGTGACTGTTACTCCAGTGCAGAAATGTACTGATATGTGGGATGTGCAGTTTTGATTCTACTTGTATTCAGTGCTTTGCTGGTTGGTGCTCTACTGGTTGGTGCTCTGCTGGTTGGTGTCTCTACAGAGAAGAAATGACTGATATGTGTGGTTTGTAATTGCTTGAATAATGCTTGCAGGTGTTGAATGAAAATGCTTTGAGCAGGTGTATACTGTTAGTTCTAGTAAGTGTGCAGAAAAACAATCTGGAAATTGATAAGTGGGCAGCTGAATGATAATGCTTTGACGATGTGGTGTGTATTGCAGGTGTATACTGCTAGTTGTAGTAAGTATGCAGAAAAACAATCTGGAAGTTGATAATGTGGTGTGTATGGCAGGTGTATATTGTCAGTGTAGTTATTATGACAACTTGGAAGTGATAAATTGGCAAAACTCCCAGTTCAGTTTATGGAAGTTGATAATGTGGTGTGTATTGCAGGTGTATACTGTCAGTGTAGTTATTATGACAACTTGGAAGTGATAAATTGGCAAAACTCCCAGTTCAGTTTATGGGAGGATGTTAATGTAGTTGACTAAGTAAGTAATGAGAACTCCCAGTTTAGTTTACGGGAGGATGTTAATGAAAAAGGAAAATGTGTTTAGTTATTAATCTGCTACAGTTAGGATTGTTCAGTTTACTAAGTTGTTAGCAATTTGTTACAGCAGTTAGATTCAGTTACACTTTAGTTACACTTCAATGCTTTTGTTAACAGAGCACTATAAAAGTGCTACCTACTGTACAGTTATTTTTTAAGCTGAATAATAATACAATTCACGTGAGCTTCTTTGGCTTTCCTTCACTTTACTTTTTCTTTTCTTCTCTCAAGTTTAGTTGAAGAACTGATATATCCGAATATGAATATTGAATATTACAAGTCAAACGAATAGTATTATGAATAAGTATTGATCTTTTTTTCAAAGCCCAGTTGCTTACTAAATCAATGAGTGAAGAGAAGAAAGAAAATTACTGACAGAGAGAGACTTCTTCCAAAACAAATTCAAAGGAAAACGGAAGAAACAAATAAATTAAGAGTCTCTCGGTTTTAGGCATAAAGACGAAAAACAAACATTTTATGCTTGCGGAACTTTGAGGGAAAATGATAACCAAAGAAGCAGAATAAAGCCAAAAAAGATATTCTTTGGTTTTGTGAATTCTAAGAAAAAACTAAAATACGAAAATTCCACGCGTTTAAGTTCTTGCCACTGCTTGTATACAAATGTCAAATTTTTGAGGCCATACTTTAAGATTCTTTGAGATTCATAAATTAATTGACACATTTTTTCATACAATAATTATGTAATGTGACAAAAGTTTAACGTTTAATCTAAATTCATTAGTTAATATCGAATTAATATAACAGGTTGTTACGTTAATCTTTTAGGTGGTATGACAATTTAACAGGTTATTATATTTGTGGAAAAAGCCTTTAATTCCTGAGTGAATGAATCTTTGAACAAGTTTAATATGAAGCACATTAAACGCCAGTTGACAATAAGTTGAAGCATATTCGAGAGCATATACAGCTGAGTCAACAGCCGCGGTTTAATTATTTTGACACAACCACAATTCTTTTGACAGAGATAGCTATCTACTCGGCCACTTAATTCCAGACTCTCGATTACTTTACCAAGATTTTCAAAGCAACTTCCTTCTAACTTCTAAGTAATTATCGTCTAGCTTTTGTTTGAATGTGTCAATGATTAATCGTCTCTTGGTCAATTTGACTGAAGTCTATAAATATCAGCTGGCCTCTCCTTAAAAGAGCACATTACTGCATTCTTAATTTAAAAAAATTTCAGCTTCGAAGTCGCATTATTGTTTTCTTTTGGGCACCAAAAGAGGTGAGGGATTTCATCTAAGTTTCTGTTGTTATATACTAATGCATGTTAATATCATAAAATCATATTGTATTTTCATAACCCGACATTTAAAGACCAAGTTTAATTAATTTATAATAACCACTTGACATTATATATTTAATCATACCAAATTTCCATTCAGTGATGCAAGGCTAAGTGCATGTAGTCCTTGGAAATTCTTTTTCCAGTTTACTAATCATCAGCTGATGTTTCTTTCTTGCATTTTTTTTTTATAAATAGCAGGCACTATAAAATTCTTCACTAGATCGTTGCAAAAGAAAAAGTAGAGTAATGGATGACATAGCAAAGAACTGGAAAGAACTAAGTGGGGAGAATGACTGGGAAGGTCTATTGGATCCTCTCAACATCAATCTTCGCCAGTATATAATTCACTACGGCGAAAGGGTTCAAGCTGTTTATGACTCCTTCAATTACGATAAGACTTCTGGGTCGTATGGATTTCCTCTATACGCCCCGAAAGATATCTTCTCTAACGTTGGCCTAGAGAAAGGAAATTCTTACCACTACACGGTGACCAACTATATCTATGCAATGATAGATATTGATTCCAATTTTGATGGGATTGTCAAGGGCCAATCTACTTGGATTGGTTACGTGGCTGTGGCCACAGACGAAGGAAAGGCTACGTTAGGAAGAAGAGACATTTTGATTTCTTGGAGAGGAACTCTGTTGGCCAAGGAATGGTTAAAAGATATTGATTGGCCTCTAACTTCAGATTCAAACATACTTGGGGGCACTTATGATCTTCAGCCTCAGGTGCACAAGGGATTTCACTCGCTCTACACATCACATGACACCAAATCTGAATACAATAAATTCAGTGCAAGCGAACAGGTATTTATTTTCCGCGATATATTAAATGATAATATTTAACTTTTACCCAATATTTTAATTTTTTTCGATAACCAATTAATAATTTATTATACATGCAGGTTCTGAGTTCAGTAAAGAAACTAGTTGATAAATACAAAGACGAGGAAATTAGTATTACAATAACTGGACACAGCTTGGGTTCAGCGCTTGCCACATTGAATGCAGCTGAAATAGTTTCGAAAGGATATAATAAGCCCACAGGATCAGATAAAGCATGCATAGTGACAGCTTTCGTGTTTGCAAGCCCTAAGGTTGGAGACAAAGGCTTCAAGACTGCATTCAATGGACTTGAAAATCTTCATCTCTTGCGCATCAGAAATATCGACGACATAGTTCCGACGTTGCCTACTAAATTTCCTTTCTTCTTCTACTTTGAAGTGGGAAAAGAGTTAACAATTGACACTACCAAGTCCACATACGTGAATGTTGATAAGGCTAAGCTAATAGAAGTTTTGCATAACTTGGAGAATTATCTCCATGGAGTTGCAGGGACAACTGACGAGAGTGGTGAATTTACGTTGATAATTAAACGTGATGTTGCACTGATGAACAAATGGTCAAATATTTTGAAGAGCGAATTTGGAGTACCACCTGAATGGTGGCATCCTATAATGAACAAAAGAATGGTTCAACAGGGCAATGGATTTTGGAAGTTGGAAAATTATGTGCCGGAGCAACCCAGGGCCTAAGATTAATGGAGATTTGTGTCACTACTTAAGGTTGCTCAAACACTAATAAAGAGACGTGGATCTGTGGCGGGAATAATTAATTGCCATTGGAGGAGTCAGCTGGAGGTTTCCTTAGCTCATTAAAGATTTGTTTAATGTCCTTTTTTGTTCATTTTTTTTTTTTCCTTAAATATATCTTTTTTATGTGAGTAATGTTTGATTTGTGATTAAATAATTTTGTGATGGAGAAAAAAATAATAAAAAGTAATTATTTTAATATAATCACAAATAATGAACTATTTACCATGAGCAACATACAGATAGTAGCTATCCACGTAAAATAAAATAAATCGTATCAAATGATTATACGACATCGTAAGCGACAACAAAGATATATAAGTGAAAGAAATTAAACATATATTATTTATTTACAATAAAATAGAAGATCACAAATTAATTATTTTTTCCATTTGTAACTTAGAATACTAATAATTTTGCTGAGAAAATCCAGACCTGGCAAACTGGTGGGCCGGGCGGATATGGGTTCAATAGTTACAGATAACGGGTAAAACGGATCTGAGTTTACGGGTAAAAATTGTTTACAGGTACGAAAATACATGACTCGTGCAAGTACGGGCCGGCCCGCAGTTCACCCCTTTATTCTACTTTTTAAAACTTTTTTTCTCCTATTTTTATTTTTAAGTTTTCCTCTCGTCTATTCTTTACTCCAAATATTTCTCTTTCATCTTCGTCTTCTTCCTCCTCCTCTCTCCAATTCTTCTTCGTCTTTTTCTCCCTCTCCACTTTTTTATATTTCTTCTTCTTCTTCTCCCTCTCCCCAATTCTTCTTCGTCTTTTTCTCCCTCTCCACTTTCTCATATTTCTTCTTCTTCTTCAGTCTTCACCCTTCAATTCTTCTTTGTCTTCTTCTTCTTCCTCTCTCCTACTTTAAAGAGATTCAAGTTTTTTCCTCTTCCATTTTTTTTCCTTTGTTCTTTGTGTCTCATTTTCCATTTTCCCTTTGTCTTTTATAAACTAAATATATTATAGATCTATAATCTCTACTGTCGCCACTGGTGAGGGTAAGCATGTGTTGGCGCCGTGGAAGGCTGCCGGCGAATGGCAACCACTTCACGGCTTGATCCATGCCTTCTCTTGTTGATATGTGGTTTATATTTGTTGGTTTGAATGTTGATTTGTGGATTGTGGTTTATTTTTATTGGTATGAATGTTGATTTGCAAGTTTTTCTTTGTTAATATTATTGATTTGTTGTTTGAGATTTAAAGATTTCTTTCTTCTTCAGTCTTCATTTCACCTTTGTTTTTTTGTTTTGTCCGGGTACCCGCGGGTATCATCCGACCCGTTCGTTATTTTTCACAAGCGGGTCGGGTACAGATAAACCTTATACAGGTAATTATTTTGGTTACCCGTACTGGGTACCCGCGGACCCACGGGTACGGATCCAAGTTTGCCGGGCCTAAATTGATATCTGGAGCGGTATCAACACACCAAAACCAATATATTATTGTCACAAGATTTTTAAATTAATAACTACCAACTACAGTCATGATAAAAGATGGATGAACATAATATTTCAATATTATTTAACATGTTTTCTAATTTTCTTTTTCATTTTAAGGGAAACACTGGGACACTTTGTTCATTCCAGAAAAAGTTACCAGGATCAACTGCAGTCTTTACCTGAACCAGTCTTCTGAAATTCTTCTTGAAATACTTCAAACCCCAAATGTTTGCCCGTGCATAGCTTGTATTGCCATTCTTATTCCTTCCCAAATCAAGATCTCTGTAGCCGAGGTATGCAGCTCTCGGAGCCTTTGAAACATAAGGTTTCATATATTCATAAAGCCTTCTGATCCAGCCGGTGTGCTTCGCTGATTCATCTTCAATACTCCATGTCACCAAATACTGGATTTTGTATAAATTTCCAATCCTGTGCGGAAATGGGATTTCCGTATCAGAAATCTCACTCATTTTTCCTCCATAAGGTGTCAAAATCAGATATGATGTCTCTTCTTCAAGAAGCCTTTTGTATAGCCCGTCCAACCCAGTTTCGGAAATCGGTTCTTCCACATAATCAGATTTCGCCTTGAAGAACCCCTTGAATTGCGTAGTTCTATCAAGCAAAACTTCTAGAGAATCATGAGTTGAGAAGCCGGCGAAATAGAGAACAGACTGAATCCAATCCATTTCAGTGCAGTTTTCACGCATTAAACCCAATTCAGGGAAACTTTCTTGCATCAAAGGTATGAGATTTTCAGCCCCACCAAGATACAAGGACACAAATGAAACTCCGACAGTCTTTGCGTCAGTAACTTCCAACACAGCATGAATGAAGAGATCTTCATTAAGCTCGTTTCCAATGGTTTGCCATTTCTGAAGAAGCCTGCTGGCTCCTTGTTCTAATGTGTATCTAACACTGAATAAAGTTAAAGTTGAGGGAACTGGAACCAGTCGAAGTCTCCAGGAGAAAATTACTCCAAAACTTGCTCCACCGCCGCCTCTAATCGCCCAGAAAAGATCTTCCCCCATCGTTTTTCGACACAGAATTTTTCCATTAACATCCACTATCTTAGCATCAATTACATTATCAGCAGCCAAACCATATTTTCTGAATATGGTACCAAATCCGCCGCCGCTGATGTGTCCTCCAACACCAACAGTAGAACAACTTCCAGCAGGGAAGCCATAGAGCTTACTTTTCTCCGCAATTTTGTAGTATAATTCTCCAAGAGTTGCTCCGGACTCCACCCACGCACTTTCATTTTCAATGTCAACGCTAATGGATCGAAGATTGAAAAGATCAATTACGAGAAAAGGAACATCAGCTTCACCAACATAAGATAGTCCCTCATAGTCATGGCCTCCACTTCGAACTCTTATTTGCAAGCCATATTCTCTCGAGCAGATTACGGCAGATTGGATATGAGACACATGAAATGGAGTTATAATAAACCTGGGAAGGTTTGGTGTTGAAGTGTTCAGGAATCTGGCGTTCCGAATGGAAGATTTCCAGACGGATGAGTAATCAGAACTATTCCGGGTGATTAAAACTTGGGAAGTTTGATTAGACTGCTCTAAATGAGATGAAAAACATTGTAAAAAGCCTTTCTCTTGACCAGAATATGAAGTTACTGAGTCAAGTGAGATGAAAAGAATAAAAATCAACAACATCGTGTATGAATTTGCGAAACCCAATTTGATTTGTGCATTATATAAATTGTTGTTCTTGATCATTGTCAATGGAGAGGATATGGAACATAATTTTGCGAGAGAAATTATAATAAGTGTTAGAAAGTGTATTATTGCTCAATAAAAAATATAGAAAGTTAGGTAGAACTCTAAAATCTGTGGGGTGGTCAAAACGACGACCTTTACGCAATATAAATAAGTGGTTGCCTTACTCTTGTAGTCTTGTGTCATTCGAAGCAAATAATAATAATGAAAACTTTCATCAAATCCATTCAAGCTCTTTACTATTTCCTATAGCCTATAGCCTATAGCCTATAGTCCACTTTCTCTTCTTCCCAAAAATCTTCACATCCTTTCACTCCTCTTCATCAATAAACAAACTATACTATTTGAAACTCTTTTTCCAACACTCAAAACAGGACGCATCCCAATATCCTCTATATTTTCAAAACAAATAATCAAACTCCACCAACTCTTTTTCAAACACTCAAAATAGGACGCATCCCAATATCCTCTATATTTTCAAAACAAATAATCATGAGTGATATTGGAGCTGTGTTTGGCCATTTATCGAGCATAGTAAAATTATGACCGAGCATAGCCGTCCTACTATTCTGCTTCTCTTATTTAATGGAAAAAACAATAGCCCGTTTGGCATATTATTTTTACCTATATTTCTAATTTTATTATCAAAATATTTATTTTATTATTTAAAACATATTAATATATTTTTTAATTACTTTTAAACTCATTAAGTTTATTAATTTTATTAAATACCCTAAAAAAAGTTTAAAATTTAATAAAAACACGCCCAGCCATCCATACTTGCTAGATTCTGATAACCACCGTCGATGGTAGTCGAAATATATTACAACGGCCTACAAAAGACCGAAAATTGGTCGTCGTTGACCGACAACAACGATCATATCTTTGACCGTCGCTGACGACCAAATCTAGACTTTTTCCACCGTCGACGGCCAGATCTGGCCAAAAAAGGTCATATCGACGCCTTACCTGTCAGATCCGACCAGTTGCATCGTAACGCCATTTTTCAACCAGATTCTAGTGGTGGTGGCTAGAATTTGGCACTGTGGGTGGGTGGGTGGGTGGGGGTGTTTTTGTCATTTTATAAAATTTTTATATATTGGAGTGTTTAGTTAAATTAGCAAACCTAGGGGGTTTTTTTATAAATTTTTTTAATTTCGCCTCGTAATACTCTCGTTCAACTACCCAATATTATTCTCAAAATCTTATCCAAAATAATAAAACAAATGACCCTGGCTTCGTTTGGTTGGATTTTGGGAATACTACTTTTAGTATTCCCCAAAAAGTTAAACAGTAAAATACCCAAAAACTCACAATATTATTCAACTTTATTCAACATTTTTTAAACCCCCTAAATTTGTTAATTCAATTAAATACCCTTAAATATTTTTAATATTTTTGTTACGGCGACTCCGGCCACCCTCCGGCGGTGGTGGCCGGCTGTCCGTATTTGAGGGTGGATTGGGGGTGTTTTTGTTAACTTTTAATATTTTATTATAAGGGTTTTTTTGTAAAAAAACAAACATAGGGGGTATTTTACAATTTGTAAATCTAAATCGTAATACCCGCTCAATTCAACTTTTTTTTTAACTTTTTTCAAAAAACTTTTCCCAAAAACACAAAATTGTGAACCAAACGGAGCCTATGATTTTTGATCCATCAAAATGAGAACCTTTTTCCTCCCAAAATTTGAGGAAAGTAATAGTAATTGAAAAGGGACAAATTGTTCCTGAAGACACTTCCACTCTCACAACTACTCAAAAGAAAGCACTTGATGAGAGTTTATAAAAAGACTCCCAAACATTATTTTCTCTTCAGCAAGCAATGTGGAAGAAATTTTTTTGCGAATTATGGGTGTGACAATTGCCAAAGAAGCGTGGGATACGTTGCAGGAAGAGTTTTAGGGATCTGAAAAGGTACTTACTATTAAACTTCAATCTTTTAGAAGAGATTTTGAAAATCTTAAAATGGAAGATAATGAGTGTCCTAAATATTACTATTCAAGAATAAAAGAATTAGTAAATCAAATGAGAGCCTATGGAGAAAATATAATTGATAAGGAAATAGTACGAAAAATACTAATAACTTGCACTGAAAAATATGATTTGGTAATTTCTGCTATTGAAGAATCTAAAGATTTTAGAAAAATTAACACCCACTGAACTAATGGGCTCTCTTGAAGCACATGAAAAAAGATTAAATAGGTGAAATAAAAATACTACAGAAAATGTGCTTCCATCTAAAACAAATATGCGGTCTCAAAAATTGAAAGAAAGTGGGAGAAAAACCATAGAAAACTTTAAAAATCAAAATCAAAATCAAGATAAACACTTTGAAAATAAAAGAAATTTTCCTCTATGTGGAATTTGCAATAGAAAAAGTCACTTGGAAAAAGATTGTTGGTTTAAAGAAAAATCACAATATAGAAACCGTAAAAAATTAGGGCATGTTGAAAAAGAGTGCCAATCTAAAAGAAATCATCAAGCTAATTTTTCTGAAGAAAAAGAAGAAAATTATCTTTTCCATGTCTCCCAAACTTTAACTAAAGAAGAAAATTGTTGGGGATTGGTTAAGACTACTTTGGTTTTGGATTACCCATTTTAACGTGCAACGGAATATTACCAAGTTGATTAAAAGATTTTCCCTTTTTTAGCACAACAAACATAAGCGCAAAAAGTAAAGAACACGGCCATATACATGGTTCGACTAAATCCACTTTTAGCCTATATCCATAAGACCTTGTCTAGATAAAAGCAATCCACTAAGTTAAAAACACATTATAACATATAGTTCAAAGCTAATCTAAGTGACAGTAAAAAGAACTCCTTGTTCAACTTTACACTTAGCACTACACTCTGAATCCTTAACGTGTAGCAACTCCTTAGAGCTTCCTCTTGTCAGGAACACACCCCAAAACAGCTTGTAAACCACCAAGCTTCAAGCATCGACACCACGCACCAGCATCAGCAGAGGAACCACATTCCAGTAGTCATCAAGTCTATGTTTGATATGGTGAGGTTTTGGCACAAAATGGAAAATGAACCTTGAACCTTAAGAGAAAGAATACTCTAAGAAATTCAGAGTAAAATGAAATAAGAGATCAAGGTTAGATTCATTTACGCAAGAAAGAGTATTATATAATGAATGATTTCTTGCTCAACACTACAGTGCCATGTCAACCAACAAGGAGTTATCCCATGTTTGTCCAAATAAGGAAAGTATTCCTTCTTTTGGTTTGGACCACAAAATAAATTGGGAAAGATAACTTTATTCCCTAGGACCACTTAAGGAAAATATGACACATGTAAAGAGGTCCTGAATATCAAGAGACAAAGATAAACATAATCTTTTTCTCTTTATCAGATATACAACTCGTGTCGGGTTGCAAAAAGTTTGAAGCAAGAGTGTAAGCACAGACCGTTGTGCACACACACTCGAGACAAAACAAGCCAAGACACATGTTTGGAAAACTATGTGCACTAAGAATTGATGTGCATACAGACAATAGATGAGACAAGCCAAATAAAAGGATTGGCAGCTAGTTGCACCACAAATATAAGTTGGACAAAAATAAATATTCTACATTCGCACACCCCTTGCAAACTTATGATTGTGTGTGTGTACAATAGTTATGTGTCCACACAAACTTATGAACAAAGAACATAATAAAAGAGATCAAGTGCAAACCTGTTTAAATCAACCATTTAAGACCTGTAGATTTGCACACACAAACATGAAAACAAAATAACCAAAGCAACACAAATGTAAACACATGGTTAGTAAATAAAACTAATAAAAAAATCAAAGCAAGATAACTAAGGAGTTTTAAAAAGTAGCAAAACAAACTCCCCCATGGAGAGATAACAGAAGATTCTAAGTTTATCCAAAAGACATAACAAAAACATAAATAAACTATAAACTCCCTCATGCTTCTTACTCCCGCTCTTTGTTCATAAGTCTTGATGACTTTCGGGGAGGGTCGAGAAGAGCGACCAACTTTTCTCTTGGTTCTGCGTTGTGAAAGGGCAGTGATGGTGACATGTGAGTCCTCCACTTGAACTTCTAGAATGGTAGTAGGGCCAGTACACATAGGAGAATCTGTTTGAGTAACTGCACCTTCAGGAGGTTCTTGTTCATCATCATCAGCACCTTTTTCTTGTTCCTCATTGCCAACCTGTTCTTCTTCCTCATCAACACCTGTTCTTCTTCAACTTGAGTCTCACGAGCAGCATTGGCATCATCAGCAAGATCAACTGGAGGAGCGAAAGGTACCACATTTTGAACAACCTTCTTTTCTTCTTTTTCAAACCAGCCTCCATTTTGTCCATCTGTGAGCAGAGAAAAATGTGAATTTCCTTCACATATTGAAGGAAAGACTCCATTGAAGTCTCCAAATCCTGCATGGCAACAAAAAGCTTGGACTACCAAGTGTTAGCCCTTGCGTGATCAGTTAAGGAAAATGGTGGCAAGCTCCTTATAGGCTATCTAAAAGACTTCTTGGTGACAATCTTTATCTTCAAAACAGGTTCCACTCCATAGGATTTAGGCTTGTAAGTGGAAATGATTTTGTAAAATAAGGAAGGAAAGCATAGAATCTGCAAAGAGTGAGTTGATTGCGCTGCGACTCTAATACTAGTGAAAATCAACTTAGCCAAGTCAATGTTTTTCCTTTGAGCAATTCCATAAAGGAGTTGTGCTCGTTCAAGTCTGATAGTCAAATTATGCATTGAAGAGGACCAATTTGTCAATGAGATTTTAAATAGCAATATGTAAAATGGTGTGAGCACACTAGGCTTAAAAACACCAGTTCCTGGCCAAATAACAACTGACCCACCAGTGATGACTTTGACAATTTTGTCTACGTCTAAGCTTTTCAAATCGAAGTTCTTTTTGCTCTTCTTCAAACCAAGAGCATCCCTTACAACATTTTTCATAAACAGGACACAATGTCCTCTAACATAAACTCTATCATCATGTTTTTTCGATTTTAAGTTAGCATTGTCAAAGCCAAAATTGGCATAAAACTCTTGGACAAGAGTTTGTAAAGGGGCAATCAACCCAGAGGCAGTTCCTAACCAGTTTCTTTCTTTTATCAAAGCATGAAATTCATCAAAGTCTTCTAGTTTAACATTTGCTTCGCTCACAATTGTCTTCTTGACAATGTGGCTTCTAAATCTATTCTCAGCAGCAGGTAAAAAAAAATGAGAAATTTTACCAAACGAAGGCTCCTCCATGATTGCTTTTCTTTTCTTTTTCGCCAACTCTGATGGAGTCAAAGACTTTGAAGGCATGCCCTTTGATGAACCTTCTTTACACAATTTCAAACCACCAATGACTGTTCTCTAAGATGTTGTCTGACCCAAAGAGGATTTTTCAAGCATCTTCTTCATTGAGGCAGGGGTAGACTCAATCTTGTGAGCATTCCGAGGTTTGGTGGTCACTGGAAATAGGGGGAGTTGAGTGATTTATTTTATCTCTTGACTTCACTCTTAAGAATTGAATCGTTTACTGGAGAGAAGGGTTTTTCGGTGGCATTGATCCGCAATCTGCTTCTTCATTGTCAGGAATCCCCTCCCAAGGATTCGTCTTTTCTTATCAAGGCCTCCATTGCTTCTTCCTTGATTCCATGTGAGAACAAAAAAAATGAAAAAAAAATTGAGAGAAGAAAATCATAAAGAACAGAGGAAAAAGTCAAGATATTAGGGTTTTAGAAAAAGAAGGCGGACTCAATGAATAAAAGGGGCAACACATTTAAGGCATCGCGATTTTGAGATGCTGGAAAAAGAGTTTTCCAAAAAAGAACTCTATCCTAAATGAGTGTACATATGCAATCTGTGTGAGCACACAACAGCCCAAAGAACATCAGAAATTTTCAAAAGACTAAACTTATTGAGCAAAAATTAAAGAGCATAACATTAAAATTATGAAATGCTTCACATGAATTTTTGAAGGTCAAGACAGTCAATTTCAAAAACAACCTAAGAGTCAAATTTTCAATCTTAAAAGCACAAAAATCATACGGAAGTTGTCAACATGTGCAATCAAAACAAACACTTCCTTAATCACACACAGGTGAGAAAATCTCCAAGAGCTTGTCTTAGTGCGTGATAGTGTCCTCAAAAGGGTAAAATGACACATTGGTCAATTTTAAATTTTTGCAAATAAGCTCTCCTTCCCTCATGCCAACTATAGTTTGCATTTTTTTTCTTATTAGCATAGTAAATAAAGATTTTTTTTCTTTCTTTGATCAAAGGGCAAATAATCTCATAAACATAACCAAAATGTAGCTTTCACACTTGCACAAAGGTAGTCCTCTTAATGGTAGATTTTTCAAAATATAAGGGTCTTTACAAGTCAGAAAATTACTCAAAAACAACTTTCACACTTCATGCAAGGTAGCTCTTTCATGATGGTGAAAGAATGGACAATCAACTCATGATGCAATAAGGTCATGTTATAGAGAAAGTCTCAATAGACACAACATACAAAGTTAGAACACAGATAAGAGAAAATAAATGACAATTAGAGTGCTAACAAGATCAAGGAATCTTGACAAACAAAAATAAAAGTAACATGTTCATGCTTTTATCGACTAAAATGAAAAACTATTCAAGTTGAATTAGTCAAATGGGTTTCCTCAAGAAAACAAAAGTATCATAGTTAAGTGCTTTGTAAATAAATCAGCCAATTGAGATTTTGTGTTCACATGAGCAAGAGCAATGATGTTCTGCTTAACTAACTCTCTAATGAAATGATGTCTTATGTCAATGTGCTTAGTCCTAGAATGCTAGACTGGATTCTTAGAGATGTTAATGGCATCCTGTTATCACAAAAAATAGTCACACAATCTTGATCAACACATAATCATCAACATTGCTTTAACCAAAAATTTGAGTGCTACAACTCTCGCAATGTACTCAGTCTCGCGCAGTGGAATAGGGAGATTGCATTTGCTTCTTGCTGTACCATGTCACAAGATTTTCCAAGATAGAAATATCATCCTGAAGTACTCTTCCTATCATCCAAACTTCCTGCCCAATTTGCACACTATATCCAACCAAAACAACTTTTAGAATCAAATGAGTACTAAAGGCCAAATTCACACATACTTGAAACATATTTCATGATTATTTTCATTGCATTCAAGTGCAACATCAAATGAGTATTTTGAAACCTAGCACAAACACCAACACTAAGACAAATATCATGTCGGCCTACAGTTAAGTAAAGAATACTTCCAATCATGCTTCGATACATCTTATGTGTCTACCTTTTACCATTTTTGTCTTTGCACAACTTTAGGGTAACATCATAGGGGTTCTGCTAGTCCTTAGCTAGCTAAGCGATAAAACAAGTCTTTTAGCTTGAAAACAAAAACAAAATAAAAGTCTATATCTAAACTATCCTAAATCACTTTCGTAGATTGTCACGGTGCAATTAGCATATGCAACAAGCTTTTAACACCCTAGGCAGCCCTAGTTGGACGAGTTGTAGTCTCGGAGGGGTTCTAGCGATGATACCCAAAACATGCAAACCTAGCCTCACCTAGACTCAAAACCAAGACTCAAAACAAAAATTTTAGGAACCATTCATTAATCGTCTCAAAAATTGTGTCAATGTGAACAAATCAAATAATCAACAACACGCAATATTAAAGAATACTCAAATTTCAATTACACTCTTGTTTTTAACTCTCTCATAATCATTCACAAACCATTCATCCAAAAACCCGGATGATTTATGCATAGCTTCCATAGGCAAAGTAAGAAAAATAAAACAAACATACAATCATACTCCATAGGCTCACTTTTCAAACCACTCTTACTAATGTAAAATCTAATCACTACCTTGGATCATTAGGTCTTTACCATGGTTGTAACGTTAGGCTAGGATAATGGTTTATGAAAGAACGGAAATGAATTTTAACAAAATGTAAGAGACTAATATTTTGATAATTTTCAGTAAATGACCATGAACAATCTCTTTCTTACTTCCCTCTCATTCACCCTCTACCATTTCACATTGATTGAACTTCTCCTTCCAACATTAGCATAAACCCTCATGTAATGTACCTCATTTCAAGTTCTTCTCCCCAGCTACTTCTTCCTATTTTTCTGTAAATTTTCTTTTTTTTTCATTTTTTTTTTAAAGGAAGATAGTAACTCATAAAAAAATTCATCTACCCCACCTTGCTTTCTACTATCATTTTTTTTCTTTTCACAACCCCCAACCTATCTCATTGCACATACTCAGGTTGTGAGTCCAAAAATATATTTATTTTCTTCTACCAAACTTCTTTTCATGAGTTTTCTTATAAGGTCACCCTAAATTAAGTCTCACAATAAGAGGGTTGGAAAATGTTTTAGGCTTCATCATCAAGGTGAGATATAGTAGGTTTACAACAAAAAAATAAGGCTTACCAAGTGTATAATAATAGGCTCAAAGGGTTAAATAGGGATAAAGTAATATAGGTTGGTGAAAGGCTCAATTGTTCCAAAGAAAATTGCCTAAATCATATCCTAAGTAATGCGGATTCTAGGATTTCGCCTCAAGTGGGTATCAAATGAGTTTTAGAGTTATGCACAATTTTCACAAAAAAACATATTGCCCATAAAAACACACATAAATCATCTCAAGTTTCCAAATATTAAACCAATCAAACCCTTCCCAAGAAAGTCTAACTAAATGCAATGTCATCCACTATCATCTTACACTACGCGAAAGTTAAGAAATCCAAGTCACAAATTCACAATCATGGTCTTATCACTGACTTATGTATGAATTCCAAAACAAAACAAAATACGTTAACTCTTTGACCCTACAACACACCTAAAACAATTCCACCAAAAGCTTTTAAAGAGATATTTGAAGCAAAAGATATTCAAAGATGTCCATTGAATGAAACTAAAATTGGCCATAAAAAAAATATTCCTTACCCCAACATTAGAGATGAACATTGTACTCAATGTACAAAGAGAACAACTCAATGCCCTTCTGTTCAAGATGAATGTGGAGATAATCGCGTGAAGACATGCAAGTTTGCCATGTACATAGTCATTGGAAATCTAGTAAAAAAAAAAAAAAAAAAAAAAAAAAAATTATGTCCTTTCTTGGCCAATTTAGTGTGCATAACAGAAATAAATGGGTGAAACAAACATAAAACATAAATCAAACTAAACCAAAGTTATCACAACTTACACATTAAATGAAAATCTAAAATAAATTCAAAACAAAACTCAAAATTAAAGTAGAGAGCTTGGGTTGCCTCCCAAGAAGCGCTTTATTAGAGTCGTAAGCTCGACTTTCAAATCCTTCAATCTGGATCATCTAGGAAAATCCAAAACTTCTATCCTTCAATCCACCATACATATAAGGCTCCAATTGTTGTTCATTACCTTCTCAAATTCAGCCTCCATAATCCTAGAGTTGACTAAACAATTTTCTAAGGGGTGAGCTAAGGTAGTTCTTCTAAGGTTTTCGCTACTTTGTCATCAAGGATGTTAATCTTAAAGCAAGTATCTAACGGGTGGACATTCATCGTGTTAAAAACATGAACTCACTGTTCGTCTTCCACCTTAAGATTAGTTTACCTTGGGTACATCTATTAAAGTCTACTTGTAGCTAGAAAAGGTCTTCCTAATATGAAAGGTATGTTCCGGTCTGCTCCATATCAAGAACTACAAAATCTACTGGAAAGATAAATTTGTCTACCTTTATTAGGACATCCTCCACCACTCCCCTAGGATATTTTATGGATCTATCCGCCAATTGAAGATGAATCGTGGTTGGCTTCACCTCTCATAAACCAAGTTTCTTGAAAATAGAAAATGGCATCAAGTTAATGCTGGCTCCTAAATCACATAAAGCTTTATCAAAATAAAAAACTACCAATTGTGCGAGGAATATTAAAACTCCCTGGATCTCTTAATTTCAGTGGTAGTTTCTTTGAAGCAACGCACTACATTCCTCAGTGAGCATGATCCTCTCATGTTCTCCTTTATGTGTAAGGAT
Source organism: Pistacia vera (assembly GCF_008641045.1). Lineage (NCBI taxonomy): Eukaryota > Viridiplantae > Streptophyta > Magnoliopsida > Sapindales > Anacardiaceae > Pistacia > Pistacia vera. The sequence continues at coordinate 1,035,028 of NW_022196238.1, forward strand.
CTCCTTTAAGAACTTGCATACTCGGCGATTTGCTCTAACATATCTACAAGAAGGAATATTTATGTGTAAGCTTCTAAACATATCCATGAACTTACCAAATTGCTTGTCTAATCTTTGTTTCTGTAGTCTATGAGGATACGGAAGAGAGGCTTCATCTTTCTTCACATCTTGGGCTTTGTTCTCAAGTTCTGGTTTTGTGCCTAGGCATTGTGCTGAGGCATTATTGGTTCTGTCCAATTTCATGTCTTCAGCTTTTCTTGATTCTTTCAACTCCTTACCACTTCTCAACATGATGGCATTGAGTTGCTCCTTTGGATTCTTCTTGATATCACTCGAAAACATTCCTTGAACTCTTCTCGCTAAGATACTATGAATTTGTCCCATTTGAGTTTCAAGGTTCCTTATGGAAGCGGATTGATTTTGCAACAAGATTTCATATTTCTGAAGTTGAGCTTCATTCTTGTCAAATCTTTTACCCGATTCCTCCATAGACTTTGTAAGCACATCCTCCAAATTTAATTTCTCCTCTTCAACTTGAACACCAAGAGGTGGTTTAGGATAATTGTTGTTACTCCAAGAAAAATTTGGATGGTTTTGCCGTGTTGGAGTATATGTATTAGAGTATGGATTTTGTTGCTCTCCTTGAAAATTGTTGATATAATTTGCTTATTGAGGTGGAGCAAATGAATTCCCTACTTGACAACCTCTTGACAAATGATTCCCTGCACAAAATTCACAAGTTAGAGAATGAGTTTCAATAGCATTTACCTTTAAGGCAACTCCTAATTGCTTTTAGATGGTTGAAAGTTGAGTAGCCAATGCGGTGTAGCCATCAACTTCGTGCACTCCCGCTGCTTTCCTTGTTGAATTTCTCTCTAAAGGTCTCATGTAGTTATTGCTTGCCATCACTTCAATCAGATTATAGGCTTCCTCCGATGTTTTGTTAGTCAAGGCTCCCTCACTTGCAGCATCTATCATGGCTTGTATATTTGGCATCAACCCATTGTAAAATGTTTTCACTTGCGACTATATTGGTAACCCATGGTGAGGACACCTCCATAAGAGATCCTTATATCTCTCCCAAGCTTCATAAAGCAACTCCATATCTTGCTGAAAAAAATTTGTGATGTCACTCCTCATCTTGGCAGACTTGATCGGTGGAAAATACTTCACAAGGAACACTTGAACTAACTCATTCCAAGTAGTGATGCTTCCGGATGGTAGAGAAATTAACCAAGCCTTAGCTTTATCCCGAAGAGAGAATGGGAAAAGCCTTAACGTAATTGCATAATCAAATACCCCATTGTGTCAAAATGTATCGCATAGCTCCAGAAAATTTGCGATATGCAAATTAGGATCATCGCTAGACAACCTTGTGAATTGAATCGAATGTTGTATCATATGAATAATGTTTGGTTTTATCTCGAAGGTATTTGCTTGAATCGGTGGTCTCCTAATACTAGAAGCACATCCCTTAATTGTAGGTCTTGAGTAATCCTTAAATGCCCTTTGAACTTCTTCTCCTCCTGTATCTGCCATTGAACCTAAGTCCTCTGTATGGTCCAACACTAAAAATAAAGAAATAAAAATTAAAGCACTAAAAACAAAAACAAATAAATAAGTAATGAAAATAAGAATGAAAATAAATTACTAGCCAAATTAGCAACTAAATAGCTTGTATTGATATTGATAATATAAAAGCAATTTCTCGACAACGGCGCCAAAAACTTGTTGTAGATTTTCACAAGTGTATGAAATCGTGCAAGTAATAAAGTATAAAATTATGGATATCAAACCCAAGGGAATTAATCTTATCAATTACCTGTTAAACTATCCTATTACAATTTGATCAATCCAAATTGTATCAAGGAAAATTTAAACTAAATTAACAATTGAATTTAAAAAGAGAACTAAACAGAGAACAATTAAAATAAACTTTTGGGTTAAAATAAGATGACTAGACCTAGGGCATAGACTTCACACCAACTCTTACTCATATGTATCAATCACTTATGCTAATTTTATTAAGCTCTTCCTACAGGTCAAACTCCCTAAATTTCCAATAAATTTCTCTCAAATAATTATCGAATTAACTCCTAATTACTAACCTGAATTATCTCTAATCAGATTTAAGCAATTGAAGATCATTATGCTCTATGGAGTTTACCAAAACCTTACAAGTCACAGTAACCTATCTCTAGCGTTCGCTCAACCTATGGTTTCACTACCATAGACCAACTAAGTATCATCTCTTGATTTCAACCTAGTCCATTAGTTCATTCAATTCAAGGGCCCTTAAGAATCAAAAGCATTAGGTATAATAGTAAAACTTTAGGAAGAATTCTTAATAAAAATTAACAAGCATAAATCAATATATAATCAAGAGATTGGGCTACATCTTAGCCCTAGAGAATAAATTTAGTTCATAATAAACATGAAAGAAACAATCATCTTTATTAAAACAATCATCGTAGTTTATAAAAGGAACAACAAAAACTTCTCTATATTGTAATCAAGCTCTAGAACTTCTGTTACTTTTCTTCTCTACAGGTTTTCCTCCTCTATTCTCCCCAAAGAATCCCCAAAATAATGCTAAAGACTTCTATTATATCCACAAGGGTTAGGTTTTATTTTCCTTAATTCTATTTGGTTTAGACTCTTAACCCTATTTCCTACATAAAAATAGATGACAATTTCTTAACTGTCTGACTATCCCCCGCATTGTGCTGCATGGTAGCTATGGACAAAGTGGTGCCACGGCAAGTAATACTCTTCTTCTTCCATATTATTCTACTGTTCTTCGAGATGGTGATTTATGAGCTTGATAACGATGACATTTGGAGAAATGGAACATATGAAATGTAAACTTTGAATTAGCTTTTAAACAATAAAATTGTCTTAATCCGAGTTCTATAGCTGAAGATATTCTCAAAAGACTAAGGCATGCTCAAGCTAGAGCATAATCTAGAATCTTCCTTTACTTCAAACTTCCATAACTTCTTCAATTCAACTCCGATTCTTGATCCGTTTATTTCCACTCATCACAATTCTATTGCCGACATGATTTTCATCTAGCATAACATTTAAGCACTAGTGGCCTGAAAAACACTCAAAAACACCCGTTTCTTAAAACAATTATGAAAATATGCAACTTTACCAATTAGCCTAATTCCCAAAAATAATCCCCATAAACCACTAACTAAATATGTATTTTCAAGCTCTTATCAGGTTCTAGCATGCTTTGCATTCTCAAGGCAAAATCTTTTTAACATGTTTCTAGCATACTTTGATTGGGAAACAAACATGCCATTGTTTATTTGTTTAATTTGAAGACCAAAAACATATTCGATTCCCTACCATACTCATCTCAAACTCATTTCCATCAACTAATGAATTCGAGAGCATGTGAATGAGATGTAGAACCAAACACAATATCGTCAACGTAAATCTATGCACATATAATTTCATTGTTAGCGCTCTTAATGAAAGGGTTTTGGCAGCATACCTCGTTCTATTATGCTCAAGAAGGAAATTTCAACCTTTCATACTAGGCCAGTGGGGCTTGTTTCAAACCAAGAGAGCTTTCTTCAATCTGAATACATGATCATGTTTGTGGGGTTCTTGAAAGCCAATAGGTTGTTCAACATATACTTCTTCAGTGAACATTCCATTCAAGAAGACACTTTTGACGTCCATTTGGAATAATTTGATCTGATAGCAGGCAACAAATAGAGCAACCGGATTGACTCAAGTCGAGCAACAGGGGCAAAGGTTTCATCAAAGTTGATTCTTTCAACTTGTGTATCCTTGAGCTACAAGCTTAGCTTTGTTCTACAACATTACCAAACTCATCAGTTTTATTTTTGAAAACCATTTGGTACCTATTAGTTGATTCCCCCTAGTCTTGGTACAAGTGTCCACACATCATTTCTCGAATTGTTCCAATTCTCTTGCATCGCCTTAATCCAATTTCATCTTCCAAAGCTTGTTTGGCATTCTTTGGTTTTGCAAGAGACACATAACAAAGATGGTTAATTTCATTTTGTCTTCTCCTTCTTGTGACCATTACTTCATTTGGATCTCCAATCATGGTTGAAGGTGGATAGATTTTTGAACCCATGTTGGTGGATCTTTTCTTTTTCATTTCTCCTTTGAAGGTTTTCATCAAAAGATCAACAACTAGCTCTATCCCCTCATTTTGCAATAATGAATCAGTAAACATTCTTTGCATGGAGCAAATCCGTTGCTGTAGCACCAGTAGTAGGTGACAACACATTTGTCAAAGGTTTAGGTTCAGAGATTCAGCAGTGTTCACACCATTTGTTGTGGGCACATAAGGACACTATATGTCTTGAATTTCACATTCTTGAAAATATTCTGAAAAATCTTCTACATCACTAAATACAACATTATGGATTCTAAGACTTTTTGAACGCATGTTATATCCTAAATGCATGGCTATTAGAAGAATATCCAATAAAAACTCTTTATCACTCCTAGAATCAAACTTACGTAAATTCTCTCTATCATTCAAAATGTAACATTTGCATCCAAACACGTGAAAATATGAGAGATCAGTTTCTTACCTTTCCATAGCTCATAGGGATTTGAACAGTACCTTTTCTAAGGTAAACTCTGTTGGAAATATGACATTTCGTGTTAATGGCTTCTGCCCAAAGTCTTGCAAGAAGCTTTTGGGATTAAGCATTACCCTAGCCATCTCTTGAAGTACTCTATTTTGCCTTTCCACAACACCATTTTGTTGAGGTGTTTTTGGTGCTAAAAATTCATGAATTATGCCCTGCAATTCACAAAAATGAGCAAAATCAATTTCTCAAATTCCTTTCTATGGTCACTCCTAATTCTCACAATCTTTGTAGCTTTAGAACTCTTCTCAACAAGCAACCTTTTAACCAATTTCTAAAAAACATTGAACGAATCAGATTTCTCACACAAAAATCAACCCAAGCATACCAGAAAATCACAACAAACAACAAACACATACCTCTTACCTCCCAAACTTTCAACTTGCATATGACTCATTAAATCCATATGGAGCATTCCAAAACACATGAGGTATTGAGATTTGACAAGGTTTATGAGATATCCTGGTATGCTTACCAGTTAACATGAGACCACACACATTCCTTTTGGAAGTTCAATTTTGGTAGTCCTTTACTACTTCCTCTTGAGAGTGTTACAAGTCTTTGAAGTTCATGTTACAAGCTTCTCATGCCACAGTTAGTGGAATCTGTTTTGAACTAAAACATGCACACAGTTAGAAAGCAAGTAACAATTATCATTTGACCTTTTTCCCTCAAGGAGAGAAACACCTTCACCATTCAAGATTTGACACTTGTTCTTTGAGAATTGAACCACTAAATCTTTTCACAAATTTGACAATACTAATCAAATTAGCTTTCAAACCATCAACAAGTAAGACATCTTTCAAAACTAGAAAATCAGGAAGCACAATTGATCCTTTGCCAAGAATTTTACATTTCTTCCCATCTCCATAAGTGACATGTCCACTATCAACCGATTCAAGTTCAATCAAGAGAGATTATTACCTATCATATGCCTTGAACAACCACTGTCTAGATATCAAAGATCATTTTGAAATGCAAGGAAGGAAGTATAGACACAAAACAGCTCACATCAGCCTTAGGTTTCCAACTCTCTTGGAAAAAAACCATTGTTAGTATTATGATTACACTAGCAACAAAACTATGGTTTAAAAACTTTCTTCAAATAAGCAATGAATTTGAAGCATTTGGTTCTGATGTGACCTTTCCTGTTACAAAAATGACAAATAGGAAAGAATTTTGATACCTTTGGACCTGTCTCATAGCAAAGTTCCAGTGGCTTTCACAAACATGTTAGCACCAGGGCTGAAGCCCAAACCACATCGATCTCGAAGGATTTTCCTTGACCAAGAACTTCATCAAGGTTAAAGAACCTGTTCAACTTATCAATGATGGCCTTAGCCTTAGTCGTTCAGCTGTAAGCACAACAATTTTTTCGACAAGGCTTTCTTTTGTTTCAACAAGGAAGCATTCTCAATACCAATAGATTGCAACTTTTTCACAGCCTTTAGCTATTGGTCATACATCTTATCATATGCTTTGTTGCTCAGCATAGATTCTTCAGTGTCGTTAGAAACTTCACTCTTCTATCTTCTTGATTCACAATGAAGGCTAAAACATTCTCATCATCACTCGAATCATCATTATCACTCTCATCATGCTCACTCTCACTCAAAGTGGTAGCCATGACTTTACCTTTCTTCTTTTTCAGCGTGTTAGCACCTCAGATTGTATGTGCCCAAAATCCTCACATTCAAAACACTTGATACCTTTATTTTTCTTTCTTTATCTTTAAAAATTTCTTTATAAGGTACTAGGGTTTTGATGGTCATAAGCTTTTCCCGAAAGGTTTTTGGCCATAACCACTATTTGAGGCTTTTTCATGTTTTTCTTTAAAAACTTTGAAAAATTCTTTGTAAGTATAACACAATTTTCATCATCCAAAGAGCTTAAATCACAGTCATCAAAAGGATCAGAATCAACCTCATGTTGCAGCCAAACCTTTGCTTGGTTTCTGTTTTCCCATCGTTGTAGATTCAGCTCATAGGTTTGGAGAGAGCTAATGGTTCATCGATATCGATAGCATCCAAATCTCGATATTCTTCAATAGTGGTGACCTTTGACATAAATCTCAAGGGCAAAGACCAAAGCACTTTCTTGACAAGTTTAGCATTAGAATAGTTCTTTCCTAAAGCAAAACATTCATTAGAAATATCACACACTCTACCATAAAAATAGTTATGTCTCATCTTCTTCCATGTTCAAATTTTCAAAATCAGTGACAAGTCTTCTAAGCCTATTTGTTTCACAGTACTAGTTACCTCATTCTTGACTTAGAGTCTATCCCAAGCATCTTTAGCAAGCTCACAATTAGCTATGACTTTCATTTGGTTCACATTAACAACATTAAAAAGAGCATGAAGGGCTTTAGAGTTATAACTTGCCAAAGTTATTTCATCAGCAGTCCAGAAACAACAGGTTTGGTCTAGACACTTCATTTCAACAATAACTAGGGTTGTCCACCATTCACAATCGTGGACCAAACTCTTTCATTACTAGACTTAAGGAAGGTACACATCCTAGGTCCATGTGTAATAGTTAGGCCTTTTAACAGAGGAGGTCTATGAGCAGATCCATCTCAGTGAAAAATCTCAAGACAAAAAAAAATCAGACATATGCTAACACACAATGGAAGTGCACACACAAACAAACAGCAGATCTGAAGTAAAAAAAAATACAGAGTAGATTTCGTCCACCAGCCAGATCACTCAATGCAAACGAAAATAAGTAAAATGTAAGGATTACTGAAGTAACTTATCAGAACTTGCTCTGATACTAGTTGTTGGGAATGGTTAAAACCACTTTGGTTTTGGATTACCCTTTTTTAAAGTGCAATGAAAAAATTACCACGTTTATTAAGAGATTTCCAAATTTTAGCCAAATCAAACACGGTGCAGAAAGTAAAGAACATAGTTATATACATGATTCGGCTAAATCCACTTTTAGCCTACATCCTGGGACCTTGTCCAGATGGAAGTAATCACTATGTTAAAAACACATTACAAGATATAGTTCAAAGCTGATCTAAGTTACAGTAAAAAGAACTCCTTGTTCAACTTTACATTAGCACCACACTCTGAATCCTTAAGGTGTAGCAACTCCTTGGAGCTTCTTCTCGGTGGGAACACACCCAAAAACAACTTGGCTAATATGCACTATATGTTGGCTAATATGGCACTATATCAATCACGAGTTTATTGATTAATTGAGTCAATACATTTGGTTTTGTGTGTTTTTGTAGTTAAGCTCAACTAATAAAAATACAATTAGGTTTGTGAAAGAGAAGAATCAGGACTTGAGTCTTGTTGTATCGAATGAATTGGAGAAAATAAGTGGGAAAGAGAGAAAGACTTTGAAAAAGATTGACGAGCTTCAACTTATTTTATAATAAAGAATGTGAAAAGAAACTCCTTTTAATTTTATATAATTGTAGACCACTTGGCTTACTAATACGGCGCGACTCGTATGTTTGTCCGGTCAACCCCAATTGATTTTGTTTTCGTTTTCTTTCCATTAAAATCTAAAAACTCCTTCGTCGTTTTTGTTTTTTGTGTTTTCAGACAAACATGCCGAACACGGTTTTCATCTCTCATATTTTCAAATACATTTTCTGACAACATGGCCAACACATTTTAATTTTCATATTTTTCAATCATTTTCAATATTATCAAAAAACAGAAAACAAAACATAAAATTCATAAAATTACACACCCATGTTTTCAAATTTTGTTTAAATAACCAATGGTTATATTAACAAAGAAGACATCAAAGCCTTTAGAGTTACTTAAGTCATTAATGAAATATGGACTTCATTTTAAGCCCGTCAGTGATAACAAGTTGAACAGTCACGTTTTGATATTAATGAGTCAATACAATTCGGTGATTCTAAATCTTGCATTTCTATAAATACAGTGCTATCAAATCTTGCATTGCATATTACTCTTGTTGTTGCATCCCATTGGTCCTTAAAAAAATATAAAAGTTCGTGTTTTTTGCTTGAAGGAGGAGAAGAAAAATGAAAAGTAGATAGGAAAGGGGTTGTCCCATATTGACGAAAAGTCTAGCAAACAAAGCTTAGATTGTTTTCAAAATTTCTCTTTTCTCGTCTCTTTTATTCTCATGCTTGTACTCTACTCTTGGCTAATTTTTTAGGTTGATTTCGTCATTTTCTTGAGCTCATTTCTCACCCTGTATCCTGAAAATTATTGTATTATGTGTGTTTTTAATTGGGCGGAATTAATAAAAATATAATTAGGTTTGTGAAAGAGAAGAGACAGGACGCGAGTCTTGTCATACTGAATGAATTGGAGAAAGGGAAGTGTAAAAGAGAGAAGACTTTGAAAAAGATTGAAGAGTTTTTCATCTTATTTTATAACAAAGAAATGTGAAAAGAAACTCTTTTTAATTTTATATAATTGTAGACCAATTCGGCTTAAATAATACGGCATGACTCATGTGTTGTGTCCGGCTAGCTCCAAGTCGATTTTATTTTTGCTTTCTTTCCATTAAAATATGCTAAAAATTTGTTTGTTTATGAATTCTTTAAATTTGAGTCTCACAAACATTGAAAATGGAGAGTAGAAAGCAGCATGTGGAGCTCCCATTTTAGTATACAAAATCTAAATTGGATTAAAATAGTAGTTTATTTTTTATTTATTTTAAATATTTTTTTCGCAATGTTAGGATACAAATTTGTTTTAATCAAGATTTTTAACATAAAATTACAATAAAAATCAATCATTGATATATTTAATATAAACTCTTCGAGACAACAAAATAAATGATATTTTAAAATAGTTTTCAAGACAAATATATCGAAAATGTTTTCATTTATCACATTTACAAATATTTTCATATATGATGATCGGTGTCGTTTTAATATACAAGACAAGAATGAAAAAGCCAATGTTTCCTGATTAAAGAAGCCTTTGTTCCAGTAAAATTAGAAAATATTACTTCAGTCCTTGTCAGATCACCATGGCCGGAACTATGAGTGGGCTTTCGAAATTTTTTTCAATAGAATACCCTAAAGATTATACTTTATATAGTATAACCCAACATATTCTAAAAGTCACAATACAACCCTTTAATTTTCTTTCACTTTATTTTTACCTTTTACTTTCTGCATATTTTTCTTTTTATCTTTTCCATTTATTTTATCTCTCGCTCTAACTTTATTCAATGTAGAATCTTACCGTTTTCAAAATATATCACATAAAATTCAATTTTGATTTGTGGGTTTTATTAATTTTCTTTCCAAAAGATCAAATAGCTTGGATTTTTAAGGTAATTAACTAAATTTCAATAATATTGATTTATTTATATTTTAGATATGAAGTTATTAGATTGAGATAATTGTGTAAATTTCAATAATATTTTGAGTAATGTTTTAAGGTTCTTATATAATAGGTTTAGATAAATTTTCTTTTTGTTTTGTTTATGAGATTTAAAAGTAATGTTTGATTTCTTATATTTGAGATATGAAATTATCGTATTCCATTTCATTGATGATGAATTATATTGAGANAGCTTTCTTCAATCTGAATACATGATCATGTTTGTGGGGTTCTTGAAAGCCAATAGGTTGTTCAACATATACTTCTTCAGTGAGCATTCCATTCAAGAAGACACTTTTGACGTCCATTTGGAATAATTTGATCTTGAGGTAGCAGGCAACAAATAGTAGCAACCGGATTGACTCAAGTCGAGCAACAGGGGCAAAGGTTTCATCAAAGTTGATTCTTTCAACTTGTGTATATCCTTGAGCTACAAGCTTAGCTTTGTTCTTGACAACATTACCAAACTCATCAGTTTTATTTTTGAAAACCCATTTGGTACCTATTATGTTGATTCCCCCTAGTCTTGGTACAAGTGTCCACACATCATTTCTTTCGAATTGTTCCAATTCTTCTTGCATCGCCTTAATCCAATTTTCATCTTCCAAAGCTTGTTTGGCATTCTTTGGTTTTGCAAGAGACACATAACAAAGATGGTTAATTTCATTTTGTCTTCTCCTTCTTGTGACCATTACTTCATTTGGATCTCCAATCATGGTTGAAGGTGGACGAGATTTTTGAACCCATGTTGGTGGATCTTTTCTTCTTTCATTTCTCCTTTGAAGGTTTTCATCAGAAAGATCAACAACTAGCTCTATCCCCTCATTTTGCAATAATGAATCAGTAAACAATTCTTTGCATGGAGCAAATCCCGTTGCTGTAGCACCAGTAGTAGGTGACAACACATTTGTCAAAGGTTTAGGTTCAGGAGATTCAGCAGTGTTCACACCATCTTGTGTGGGCACATAAGGAACATATATGTCTTGAATTTCACATTCTTGAAAATATTCTGAAAAATCTTCTACATCACTAAATACAACATTAATGGATTCTAAGACTTTTTTAGAACGCATGTTATAGATCCTAAATGCATGGCTATTAGAAGAATATCCAATAAAAACTCCTTTATCACTCCTAGAATCAAACTTACGTAAATTCTCTCTATCATTCAAAATGTAACATTTGCATCCAAACACGTGAAAATATGAGAGATCAGGTTTCTTACCTTTCCATAGCTCATAGGGAGTTTGAACAGTACCTTTTCTAAGGTAAACTCTGTTGGAAATATGACATTTCGTGTTAATGGCTTCTGCCCAAAGTCTTGCAAGAAGCTTTTGGGGATTAAGCATTACCCTAGCCATATCTTGAAGCACTCTATTTTGCCTTTCCACAACACCATTTTGTTGAGGTGTTTTTGGTGCTAAAAATTCATGAATTATGCCCTGCAATTCACAAAAATGAGCAAAATCAACTTTCTCAAATTCCTTTCTATGGTCACTCCTAATTCTCACAATCTTTGTAGCTTTAGAACTCTTCTTAACAAGCAACCTTTTAACCAATTTCTAAAAAACATTGAACGAATCAGATTTCTCACACAAAAATCAACCCAAGCATACCTTGAAAAATCATCAACAGAAACAAACACATACCTCTTACCTCCCAAACTTTCAACTTGCATATGACTCATTAAATCCATATGGAGCAATTCCAAAACACATGAGGTATTGAGATTTGACAAGGTTTTATGAGATATCCTGGTTTGCTTACCATGTTAACATAGACCACACACATTACCTTTTGGAAGTTCAAGTTTTGGTAGTCTTTTAACTACTTCCTTCTTTGAGACTGTTACCAAGTCTTTGAAGTTCATGTGATCAAGCTTCTCATGCCACAAGTTAGTGGAATCTGTTTTTGAACTAAAACATGACACACAGTTAGAAAGCAAGTAACAATTATCATTTGACCTTTTTCCCTCAAGGAGAGAAACACCTTTACCATTCAAGATTTGACATTTGTTCTTTGAGAATTGAACCACTAAATCTTTGTCACAAATTTGACTAATACTAATCAAATTAGCTTTCAAACCATCAACAAGTAAGACATCTTTCAAAACTAGAAAATCAGGAAGCACAATTGATCCTTTGCCAAGAATTTTACATTTCTTCCCATCTCCATAAGTGACATGTCCACTATCAACCGATTCAAGTTCAATCAAGAGAGATTTATTACCTATCATATGCCTTGAACAACCACTGTCTAGATACCAAAGATCATTTTGAAATGCAAGGAAGGAAGTATAAGACACAAAACAGCTCACATCAGCCTTAGGTTTCCAAACTCTCTTGGAAGAAAAACCATTGTTAGTATTATGATTTACACTAGCAACAAAACTATGGTTTAAAAACTTTCTTCAAATAAGCAATGAATTTGAAGCATTTGGTTCTGATGTGACCTTTCCTGTTACAAAAATGACAAATAGGAAAGAATTTTGATACCTTTGTGACCTGTCTCATAGCAAAGGTTCCAGTGGCTTTCACAAACATGTTAGCACCAGGGCTGAAGCCCAAACCACATTGATCTCCGAAGGATTTTCCTTGACCAAGAACTTCATCAAGGTTAAGAGAACCTGTGTTCAACTTATCAATGATGGCCTTAGCCTTAGTCAGTTCAGCTGTAAGCACAACAATTTTTTCGAACAAGGCTTTCTTTTGTTTCAACAAGGAAGCATTCTCAATACCAATAGATTGCAACTTTTTCACAGCCTTTAGCTATTGGTCATACATCTTATCATATGCTTTTTGTTGCTCAGCATAGATGTCTTCAGTGTCGTTAGAAACTTCACTCTTACTATCTTCTTGATTCACAATGAAGGCTAAAACATTCTCATCATCACTCGAATCATCATTATCACTCTCATCATGCTCACTCTCACTCAAAGTGGTAGCCATGACTTTACCTTTCTTCTTTTTCAGCGTGTTAGCACACTCAGATTGTATGTGCCCAAAATCCTCACATTCAAAACACTTGATACCTTTATTTTTCTTTTCTTTATCTTTTAAAAATTTCTTTATAAAGGTACTAGGGTTTTGATGGTCATAAGGCTTTTCCACGAAAGGTTTTTGGCCATAACCACTATTATGAGGCTTTTTCATGTTTTTCTTTAAAAACTTTGAAAAATTCTTTGTAAGTATAACACAATTTTCATCATCCAAAGAGCTTAAATCACAGTCATCAAAAGGATCAGAATCAACCTCATGTTTGACAGCCAAACCTTTGCTTGGTTTCTGTTTTCCCATCGTTGCAGATTCAGCTCATAGGTTTGGAGAGAGCTAAGGAAGTTCTCGATGTCTATAGCATCCAAATCTCGATATTCTTCAATAGTGGTGACCTTTGACATAAACATCAGGGCAAAGAGAAAGCACTTTCTTGACAAGTTTAGCATTAGAATATGTTCTTCCTAAAGCAAAACATTCATTAGAAATATCACACACTCTACCTAAAAATTAGTTAGTCTCATCTTTTCCATGTTCAAATTTTCAAAATCAATGACAAGTCTTCTAAGCCTATTTTGTTTCACAGTATAGTTACCTCATTCTTGACTTAGAGTCTATCCCAAGCATCTTTAGCAAGCATCACATTAGCTATGACTTTCATTTGGTTCACATTAACAACATTAAAAAGGCATGAAGGGCTTTAGAGTTATAACTTGCCAATTTATTCATCAGCAGTCCAAGAAACAACAGGTTTTGGTCTAGACACTTCATTTTCAAGAAAACTAGGGTTGTTCCAACCATTCACAATCGTGGACCAAACTCTTTCATCTATAGACTTAAGGAAGGCACACATCCTAGGTCTCTATGTGTAATAGTTAGGACCTTCAACAGAGGAGGTCTATGAGCAGATCCATCTTCAGTGAAAAATCTCAAGACGAAAAAAAAATCAGACATATGAACCACACAAATGGAAGTGCACACAACAACAAACAGCAGATTGAAGTAAAAAAAAACAATACAGAGTGATTCGTCCACAGCCAGATCACTCAGACAAACGAAAATAAGTAAAATGGGTAAGGATCTACTGAAGTAACTTATCAGAACTTGCTCTGATACCAGTTGTTGGGAATGGTTAAAACCACTTGGTTTTGATTACCCATTTTTTAAGTGCAATGAAAAAATTATCACGTTATTAAGAGATTTCCAAATTTAGCCAAATCAAACACGGTGCAGAAAGTAAAGAACATAGTTATATACATGATTCGGCTAAATCCCTTAGCCTCAATCATGGGACCTTGTCCAGATTGAAGCAATCTACTATGTTAAAAACACATTACAAGATATAGTTCAAAGCTGATCTAAGTTACAGTAAAAAGAACTCCCAGTTCAACTTTACACCAGCACCACACTCTGAATCCTTAAGGTGTAGCAACTCCTTGGCATTCTTCTCGGTGGGAACACACCGAAAACAACTTGGCTAATATGGCACTATATTGTTGGCTAATATGGCACTATATCAATCACGAGTTTATTGATTAATTGAGTCAATACAATTCGGTTTTGTGTGTGTTTGTAGTTAAGCTCAACTAATAAAAATACAATTAGGTTTGTGAAAGAGAAGAATCAGGACTTGAGTCTTGTTGTATCGAATGAATTGGAGAAAATAAGTGGGAAAGAGAGAAAGACTTGAAAAAGATTGACGAGCTTCAACTTATTTTATAATAGAAATGTGAAAAGAAACTCCTTTAATTTTATATAATTGTAGAACAACTTGGCTAACTATACGGCGCGACTCGTGTGGTGTGTCCGGTCAACCCCAAGTTGATTTTGTTTTCGTTTTCTTTCCATAAAAAACTAAAAACTCCTACATCGTTTTGTTTTTTGTGGTTTCAGACAAACATGCCGAACACGGTTTCATCTCTCATATTTTCAAATACATTTTCCACAACATGGCCAGCACATTTTAATTTTCATATTTTTCAATCATTCAATTTACAGAAAAACAGAAAACAAAAAACATAAAATTCATAAAAATACACACCCATGTTTTCAAATTTTGTTTAAATAACCAATGGTTATATTAACAAAAGAAGACATCAAAGCCTTTAGAGTACTTAAGTCATTAATGAAATATGGACTTCATTTAAGCCCGTCAGTGAAACAAGTTGAAGTCACGTTTTGATATTAATTGAGTCAATACAATTCGGTGAATTCAAATCTTGCATTTCATATTAAATACGTGCTATCAAATCTTGCATGCATATTACTTCATGTTGTTGGCATCCCATTGGTCCTTAAAAAAAATAAAAAGTTCGGTGTTTTTGCTTTGAAGGTAGGAGGAAGAAGAAAAATGAAAAGTAGATAGGAAAGGGGTTGTCCCATTTGACGCAAAGTTAGCAAACAAAGCTTAGATGTTTTCAAAATTTCTCTTTTCTCGTCTCTTTTATTCTCAATTTCTATGCTTGCTTACCTTGGCTAATTTTTTAGGTTGATTTCTCATTTTCTTGAGCTCATTTCTCACCCTGTATCCTGAAAATTATGTATTATGTGTGTTTTAATTGGGCGGAATTAATAAAATATAATTAGGTTTGTAAAAGAGAAGAAGACTTTGAAAAAGATTGAAGAGTTTTTCATCCTATTTTATAACAAAGAAAGTGAAAAGAAACTCTTTTTAATTTTAATATGTGTAGAGGCTTAAATAATACGGCATGACTATGTGTTGTGTCCGGCTAGCCCCAAGTCGATTATTTTTGCTTTTTTCCATTAAAATATGCTAAAAATTTGTTGTTTATGAATTCTTTAAATTTGAGCCTCACAAACATTGAAAATAGAGAGTAGGAAGCAGCATGTGGGGCTCCTATTTTAGTATACAAAATCTAAATTGATTAAATAATAGTTTATTTTTTATTATTTAAATATTTTTTTCGCAATGTTAGGATACAAATTGTTTTAATGAGATTTTTAACATAAAATTACAATAAAATCATAAGATATAATTTAATAGGGGTTCTCTGGACAGGATATCCTTTTCAGTTAACTGGTATCAGAGCCAGGAGGTGAAAGTAAAGGATTTGGTTTAACTTTATTCTTATTTCTTTGAATAAACGTTTAACTCTCTATACCTGATTAATAATATTCTCTTTGGATAGAAAGGGTAATAGAGTTGTTGGGACATCGTTGCTGGATGTTAGAACACTCTATAATGAATTTTCAAAAGAAATATTAGAATAATGATTTAAATGATACAAGGTGCTTTAATCAAACTTGTTTTCTAGATCATGGACTTGAAACAAACCGGAAATCGGTTTGTTGAATACTATCGTTGAAAAAGTAGAACAGATTAATCTTCAGTTCGAAAATCTCAGAGGAAGGTAAACTATACGGTTTATCGTATATGCCTTACAACAAGAATTAACCCAGATCCAAGAAAGGATTGAAAAGGTAATTCTGATTACAGAGGATTATACTTGGAACGTGTTCTTACTTTCTTTTGAATAGGTAAAGAATCACGGTAACTCTGGCTTCAGAGGTTACTATCATTAAGATAGGTAACTACCCTATGTCACTGGTCCTTGTGATATAGACAAGTGTGTCCTATAGAAGGATATACTGAAGAAGAGATTAAGAAGTGTCTCTTAGATCTCTGTAATGGAAATCCAGATATCGGAAAGACTATCTGGAATGGCTAGGTATTAAAGACTGAGGGATGCGATTCATACTGCTTTGCAGCAGGGAGCAACTCGCTTTTGCAGTTTGTAACTAGTCAACTTACAGTCATAGAAACTTACGAACTGCAGTTTCGGAATAAGTGGCTGGAAAAAGTTGAAGCTGTAATTGGATATGGTTTGGAGAATCTCAAGATCCAAACACTGAAGGTTCTAGCGATCAGCCCAGCTAGAAGAGAGTAGAAAGTCTTCGGGTAAAACGACTCAGGGAATCTGGATCGGGTTTGGATCAGATTAAAAGATTTAAAACCTATCCCAATACTGAGGACAAAGCATGGCAGACAAGGATACGCTAAAGCAGTTTGCTGCCAGTTTACAAAATAAATTTCCTGGTCTTCCCCCGTTATGACAGATTTTGTAGCTCAGGAATCCCAAGGCGATTGGGAAAAAAAGCTGAAAATTTGTATCTTAAGGCTATTAAAGAGGAATACTTGTTTCAAAAGCGGAAGGTTAAAAGATTGAACTTCCGGAAATTACTCCTCGGATGCTATGAAAATTAGCAAATATTACGAGGAGGAATTAAGTAAACAAAGGAGGTCGGGAAGGGCAAGACCCCCCCAGGACCAAACTAGCGGATTGGAAAATTTAATCTCACAGCTCAGAGAATCTGAGTTAAAAGATGATCCTCTAGATGGGATGAAAAAATCGTTACACTCTTTTGAAGGATTCCTTAGGGAAATCTCAAAGCCTGAATTTAAACCCGACTTATCCTACAACGATAAAGTCGGAATTCACACCCAGACCAATCCACGGTTAGTGGAGATACCGTCGAGTGGAAGTTTCTTAAATTTAGATTGCGTCAGTAATGTAACTGAAGCAATTGAGAATTGGGAAACTGTTAACTGGGTTCATGTGCAAAATAAGGCATTTGACCTAGGCCAAATTACAGTTTTTACGGTCTACACTGCAGGGATTGCAGGAAGCTTCTGGATGAGTTTAGAAGCTAGTACCGGTATTCTTGATACTGTAAGGGACTTAAAAAGTTGCGAAGGAATTTTTGCACTTTTAAGGACATGCTCTGTCGAGAATTTACTGGAATAACTATAACAGTAGAAATCTTGCCGAGGTAGTAGCTTTGGACGCTTTGACATAAACTTCGTCTTTGTGACATGTGCCAGTTTGAAAACTTGTCTGTGAATACAGGAAGTATTTTACCAGTTACCTGGTGGCCACAGGAAGTGATGAAGAATGCTTTCTTCGCAAAGCTGCCCAATGGGTGGGACAAAGTGCTAACGAGGCGTTCAAGCTTCTACTAGAGAAAAACCAATAGTTGACTCTCTAGGAGGTAGAATCGAAGCTGTACGACAACTGTGAGAACAAGGTGTTTGAATGCCAAGCTGATAGGGAAGCTAAAAAGCTTGACTCAATGACGCCTGTGTTACAATTTTGGAGGAGTCCCCGGACAATATGGGCTGTGATTCTAAGCCAGGAAAACACAAAATGGAATACATAAGAAAAGAGGAAATACGTGGAGGTTTAATAACCAAAACGGTTTCGTTCTATGAGGAAGAAACCTGTTTCAATAAGTCCAAACTTCCAGATCATGGAAGGTTTATTCGAAAAAAAGGGAAGACTTCGAGTTCTTCGAAGGAAAGAGGTGCAAGGAAATTTTGTGGCTACTTGCCCTTCGGGAAAAGATGCAAAAGATGTAATTGCTGCTGGAGATTTGTGGTAGCAAAGATCATTTTGCAAACAAATGTCCAAACAAAGTAAAAAGAAGGCGAGTGTTAAACTTCTGAACATGATTTAGGAACTCAAACTTCTTTGATGAGCCTGTTTGGGGATACGAGGTTATCGGATGACGAATCAGTTTACGAATGATTTAAGATACTCAGAACAAGTTCAGAGGACAACTCGGCAGTTCAATCTGATGAGGAAACTTATCATCGTCAAGAACATTCATGATAAGATCGCACCGTCTTAATGAAAGTTCTGAAGATCTTTACGTATGATGAGGAACTCATTCCTTTACATGAGAGGAAAAAACTCCTAACCGGTCATAAGTTCTTCTACGAGTTACGGGATAATTCAGGAAATCCCAACTTGGAAAATTCCAAGGCTTACACCTAGGGAAGTTTTCGAAAGAAAACATAGGTGGTCATTCAAAGCAACTGGCTTGGAAGATGTACATGAAAAGCCTATTAAGGTAGCATTGTCAGAATCGTTGAAGAGAAATAATCTTTCAAACGATGAATGGCTACTAAGGTTCGTGATTTGGCTCGTCGGGCGAGCGAGATATGACGATGTACACTTGGCGCGGTACAAATACGCGTTAATAGGTGTTATTCCGGAGAGGAATGAATGACCTATCAGGTCGCTTACTGGATAGGAGATGGACCACGTTTACTAAACCCTAATGGCGGTTTTCACGCTAATTTAGCTTTAGGGGATTGTTATGGGACAATTCGACAGGTATATGGTCAGTCTCAAGATCCAATCTTAACGGATCATGGTTCTTCGATCTACTTCTGGCCTAGCGATCTTCTTCGTTCTAGGAACGGAATTACTATTCAATATAGGTAATTTACCGATTGGTCAATTCGGTAAATCCCTGAATGACACTAATGTGCAAAGGACTGAAGTTCTGGCCCAACAGAAAACTCAATCATTCCTATCTGCGCCTGCAGTGATTATCTAACGCACTCCGCTTGGCCTAAAAGTGGATTCTTCATCATTACACAGCGCAACCCAGGCGTGGTGTGGAATTAACTCATGTCGGGAATTCAAATTGCTGAACTTGGTGATCAGGGAATTTGAGGTACTCTTCCTAACTCCCCGAATATATTTCGTATCGAGGTAAGAGGTTATCGACCACAACCAAGGATTAATATGTTGGAAAAAGATAAAACGATGATACTGCTAGCAAGCAGGAAGTGCTCTTCTTTCCAAGAAGGATAATCGGTTATAAATCTGTTCAAAATCCAGTATATGAAGATGATACTGCCAACAACGCGATGATAAAGAGTCGAACGGTTCATTGCATGCATAGTACAAGGAAAAATATTGAATAATTTTATTAGAAGGAACTTTATTCCCGGAATCGGAACGATACAATTGGATATTTTTTTTTTTTGGTAGATACAGGTGCAACTAAATGTATGGTGTCGGCCCCCCCCCGAAAGCAATGTTTCCAGAAGATTATGGAACAGCTCTGAAAAGGCCTATCATGAATACAGTTGCAGATGGAGGTCAAAAATATGATTACGGAATTTGTCCAGGAAGTAGTCATATTGTTTTAAACAAGAAAAAATTTACTCTAAGGGAAGTCTTTCTGATTGGAATTACTTACGAAGTTGACTTTATTCGTTGGAAACTCATGTCTGGAGGACAAGCAGAAGTTGAGGCCGTTCGTCCCAGATAATGATTATATATGATTGGAGGCCTTCAATCAATCCTTGCAAAGCCGGAAATTAATACAGTTCGGTTATGGGTTTCGACACGAACGAAAACGGGCAAGAATCGATCACAGAATTTTTCCTGTTAGTTCACCGGAGAACGGGGGTGCAAAATTCCAAGGCTGTGGATGAAGAGCTTGTAAGTATTACGAGAGGTTATACCTTGTCATCTTTCACCACGGATCGCACGAGGTATATCGCAGGAGGAAAACCCTCGGGTGCAGGCCTGAGGCACGGATGAATTAACACAGAAGAATTCCTTGTAAACAAGAGCTGTGTTAACTCTTTAAATTCTTGATTCATGAAATTCAAAGAATTAAAGAGGAACTTTCTCCATGTTTCGATGATCAACAATTGAAACTATGGGAAAGGAACGGTTCTTTGATGTCTAAAATACGGACACTGATGATCTAATTAAACAGAATCTCGTTAGGTTCTCTCCTGATGTAGAAGAGGAATTTAGAAAGCACATACCGGAGTTACTTGAAGGGGACTAATACGGAAAGTAAAAGTCCACAATCTTCGCCAGCTGTTATGGTTATGACTAGGCTGAAGGAAGATTAGAGGAAAAGCTTCGTATGGTAAGCGACTATAGGCAACTCAATGATAAACTCTATAAGCGATGGATATAAAATCCCTAACAGAGCAAGCTTTGTTAATAAAGCTAGATTTGGAAAATCTTCTCTCGTTTTGATTTAAAGTCAGGATATTTGGCAAATCAGATGCAGAAGATTGCATACCTTAACGGCATTTACCTGCCCTAAGGGTTATATGAATGGTTAGTCTTGCCATTTGGACTTAAGCAAGCGCCATCCATAATTCAAAGGAAATGGATAAGGTTCTTTGACTGATCGGGATTTTGTACTGTCTAGTAGATGATGTTTAGTTTTTAGTAAACTAAAGTAGCACATCAAAATAAATCTTAGGCAGGTAATCAAAAGGTTCCTGATCATGAATGCTCTATCTGAACGAAAGAAGAATGGTTCCCAAACTAAGATTAAATTCTTTAGGGGTGAGTTTGGAGACAGGAGGAATCCAACGCCAAGGACACATTTCAAAAGAAATTGTGGTTTTACATATATGCTGCAGCTAAGCATATGTTTACAACAGTTTCTTGGACTCGCTAATCAAATGAGGGAATAGTCCCTAAATTAGCCGAGGTTTTAAAAGGATGAAAAAGAAAAGGTAGCTCGAACGTCCCTGGACTTGGAACAAAGAAGATACTAACGTGTTATCCGGACAAAAGACTTGACTAAGCACTAAAAACCCTTATCATCCCTCAAGATGAAGACGCTTGATTATTGAAAAGTGATGCATCGGAATTATATTGGGAGGTGTGCTTAAAGGCCAAGGGAACTGATAATCTTATTGAACGGATGTTCGATAGGAAATCAGGAAAAATTCCTTCAGCTGAATCAAGATATCCGCTCCTGAAAGGGAGGAAGATTTTAGCTGCGAAAGAATGTTATCCGGATTTCGATATATCGTAATCAGTCAGGAATTTACTTTAGAGGAAGATTCGTTAATAGATATTTAGACTGACAATTTATGAAAGGTTTTAAAAGGATGAATAAAACTAGATTAATTAGGTGGGCAGAATTGGTTTGCGGGATATCGCATTAAGATTGAAGACCTAACTGGTAAATCTAATTTTATCGCGGACTTTTTGTCTCGTTATGCAGGAAAATCGCATATTTAAATGGACAGAAAAGGAAACTGGAAGTCTCTTCTCATTGCTTCGAAAGAAAACTGAGAGGTCATCTAGGAGAATTGCCTTCCAGGAAAGACTTGAAGAAGGATACTCCTATGGAGGAAACGAATATGTGATTAAACAGGTAACAACTGCTCAAAGGAAATCTGTACACACAGGTTTACTATTTTTACGTGCAAAAATGCTAAAAATAAGCAGAGTTCAAATGTTTGATAGCAGGGAATAATACGTTCCAGGTCAGCTATACACGGGCTACGGATACTTCGATCGTAGAAATCTAAGTATCAGAAGGCCCACGCAGCCAGCATGTGGATTTCACCAAGGCTTACGCGAACTTGCTACTGGTGAATCTAGTAAAGAAACTATCAGGAAAAACAGAGGAAGAGGACTGTTTAAACCACAAACAGGGTTGTTTGTACTGCCTAAATTCACATCAGGATGACTTCCATGGATCATTTACTTCCACTGAAGGTAATTAGCTACTCAAGACTATGTGAACGTCTTGGAGAGAATTAGAAAGCCCATGTGCGCGTTGCTCCTAGCGATAGGAAAAGGACTTAGTCGAGCTTGTCTACTCTACTTCAGGATTTATGCAAGTGAGAACTCGTGGCTTGAAAGAAGAAAGCTGTATACTCGAAGCAACTGAGAGAATACATTTGGAAAAACCAATTCTCGTGAATATTAATCACAAAGTATGGACGACATGGATCATATATCCATGTTTGAGAAGCACGTATTCTGAAAGTAAATGTCACTGGGATGGAGTTAATGGCTCGTTTTGAGAAAGCAGATTTGAAGGAATTATCAAGGACATCCTCTGTTTCTAAATGTGTGCCTATAGGAATGCTTCGTTCCATGGGACTCTTTAAACGAGGTTTCTGTAGCGAAGTCTTTTAGAAAGATGGATCGATACTTCTAACAAGTTGACGTAACCGAAAGCATATGGTGGACCCTGTGAATTTCCAATGCGGTAATACATAACCGCGCTGGTAGTACTTGAGCAGGAGGAATTAAACGCCTTGGTACTCGCATAATAACTTCCCATTGTAGGGATGAAGCTATCCAACCTGTCAGGATATGGGGATTACATGTAGGTGATCAAGTTACGTAAGGATTTGCAGACGAACCCACATTAAAATAAGGAGTGCTGGACTACATGAATTAAGACAAGAAGTTGGACATAGTGAAAATAGGATATGGATTTGGACAAACGCATATTTACGTTAAAAGATGCAGGGTAAAATCCAAACTGAACGAACTCCTTCAGAAATGACGCATTAGTTCACTAGACTCATTACAGGAATTTGTCGTTTTCTTCTATCAAATATGCCAAAGTTTAGATACTCTTTTTAGACAAAACCAAGGCTGGATTAAAGTTTTGGCGGAGCTTTGAGCTCGCCTACTTAAGCAAGCCTGAGGAAGGTACGAAAGATACTCTATCAGGCCATTATAGCAAGAGAAGCTCAGAGTGGACTCAGAAGAAACTCTTTCGGTTTTTACTGGACTGTTGGAGCAGCCACGTCATCTTACAGAGGCCGGAAAAGGGAGATTGTCAACCCTAAATGAATCACACACGCCAACGCGTAGTGTATCAAAAAGCGGAATATTTGTAAAGATTAATTTTTGGCACTTGGAGACAGAAGACCCAAGTCTTTGGTCGGTTTTGTTGTTTGTTTGTTTTGTTCAAAACAGTAAAAATAGACTTTTTGACTTTTGTAAAAGATGTGCGCGGAGTTCAAACGTTGAAATCCATGCCTATAAACTCCTGACTATAGTAACGAGCGGTGATCGTATTTTCAGGGAGAGAACAATAAAATCAAATTTCTTAGAAAGAATACTCTTTCACTCTTACATCTTGAGTTTGACAAATGCCAGAGGTCTTAAAGAGGTTCTAAAAGAGGTAAATTTATTTCTTCTATTTAATAACTTGTTTATGTTCTTGCATGTTATAAAATTACTTGATCAGTGATGTAAACATAGCAATGACTAATCTGTAAAACGAAATGGTACAGATTGAACTGAAAGAAGGACTATCCTTGTCGCAGAAAGGCCCCCAAACTACCTATGCAACCCACCACCCAAGCATGGCGTTATCTTGGGCGCTTTAGCGTTATGATCCGACCGAATGCTTAAGTTGTTACCTATCGTGTCGGGAAACCTTTCAGCGATTGAATACCAGGCCGCGGGGGATGTCAAATTGGCTCTATACAATTTTTTTACAGGAATCATCATGCTATGTACACACAGGACAAGAGATTTGAATACATTCAAGAACATAAACGTGTATCTAAATAGAAGAGAAATAAATTACCCTTTGAACCTCTTTAAGAACCTTGCAGTTTGATCAAGATGCAAGAGTAAGAGGTGAAGAGTCTGATCTTTCTATGAAAGTTTGATTTTATTTCTCCTCACTGAAAATAAGATACAACTCTCTTATCTAGTACGAGAGTTAAGGCTGGATTTCAAAACGCGTTGAATACCGCCGACAGTCTTTTACAACAAGTCAAAGAAGTCTTACAGTTACTTTTGACAAAAATAACAACAAAAACAAAACGACAAAGACATGGGTTCTTCTGTCTCCCAAGTGCGCAAAAATTAATTATTACAAATTCGCCTTTTTGATAAGTAAGCGTTTGCGGTTGATCATTTTATGGGTTGATTAAATCTCCCTTTTTCAGTGGATGTAAGACTGAGCTGGGCCTGCGCCCAAACAGCTCCAGTAAAAATCCGAAAGAGTTTTTTCTGAAGTCCATCTGGCTTCTTCTTGGGCTTAGAAGGAACTTGCCCATGAGAATATCTTGTACCTTCATCAAGGGCTGTTAGAAAGTAGGCGAGCTCAAAGCCGTTTCGCCAAAATCTGTAATGCCGAAGGCCTGTTTTGTCTAAAAAGAGTATTCCTGAACTTTGGCATATTGAGTAGGAAACGAAGGACAATATTCCTTGTCAAGTGAACTAATGCGTTCTTCTGCCAAAGGAGTTCGTTAGTTTTGGTTTACCTGCCATCATTTTAAGTAATATGCAGTTTGTGTCCACATATCCATTCTACTTTTCCAGAATTCTTTTTACATCATGTAGTACTCTCAGCTCCCATTTTAAGTG
The DNA here is from genome assembly GCF_008641045.1 of Pistacia vera. Taxonomy (NCBI): domain Eukaryota; kingdom Viridiplantae; phylum Streptophyta; class Magnoliopsida; order Sapindales; family Anacardiaceae; genus Pistacia; species Pistacia vera. Next base: position 1,059,933 of record NW_022196238.1, read on the forward strand.
TTGTCTGCAAATCCCATCGTACCATGGATCACCTACAATGACATTCCCATATCTGTACAGGTTGATAGTGCTTCATCTTCTGAACATGTGGAAGTAATTATGCAGGAAAGTGTGTAATTCTCTGTCAAGTACACAGAGATGTTTGTTTAACCGCAATTCTGGAATCAGGGTCCACCATAGCTCCGTACGTCAATTGTTAGATATCGATCCATCCTTCTGTAAAATCGATCCTTACGAGAAACCTTTTTAAAGATGGTTCCCATGAACGAACAATTCCATTAGCACCATTTAAGAATTACAGATAGTCTTGAAGTAATTCCTCAAATCTGCTTTCTCAAAAACGAGCATTAAACTCGTCCAAAGTGATTAACTTGGAGATAGTGACATTCAAACATGGAAATGTATGATCCATTTGTGGTCATCTTTTGGATATAGATTTCCGAAGAATGGTTTTCCAAAGTTTTCCTCTTGTCGTAGTACAGATTATCTTCTTCAAGCCACGCAAGTCTACATTGCTAAATCCTGAAAGTAGAGAATCAAGCTCGACATGTCCTTTTCCTATTGGCTAGGGCAACGAGACATTGCTTTCTAATTCTCTCCAGAGACTTTCACTAGCTGAGTAAGCTTAATCCTATCAGGGGAATGTAAAAATTGATTCCATGAAGTCTCAGCTGCCTGTCATTTAGCGAGTACAACAACCTGTTGTGGTTATTTTACAGTCTGCTTTCCTACGTTTTCCTGATTGTTTCTTGTACTAGAGTCAAACAGTAGCAGAGTTTCCCGTAGAATTGTGAAATCACCATGTGGCTGCTGTGGTCCTTCTGATAACTTGGATTTTCTACGATCAGAAGTAACGTTCAGTGAATGATAGCGTGACCTGGAACGTATTATTCCCTGCATTATCAACAAGTTGAAACCTGCTTATTTTAGCAGTAACCTGTTGGCTGTACAGATTTCCTTTGAGCAGTTGTTACCTGTTTAATCACAGTATTCGTTTCCTCCATAGGAGTATCCTGCTTCAAAGTCTTCCTGGAAGGGCAATTCTCCCTGAGATGACCTCTCAGTTTGCATTCGAGCAAGAAGGAAGAGACTTCCAGTTCTTTTGTCCATTTAAATCTGCTGATTTCTCTGACTAACGAAGACAAAAGTCAGCGATAAAACTTAGATTTACCAGGTAGGTATTCAATCTTAATGCGATATTCCGCAAACCAGATTTGCCAACATTAATCTAGTTTTATCATCCTTTAAAGACAATTTCTAAATGAGTTAAATATTTAGAATCTGTCCTTAAAGTAAATTCCTGACTGATTACGGAATAATTGAAATCTATCAGTACTTCTTCGCAGCTAAAAATCCCTTTCATGAGCGTGGATATATGATCAGCTGGAAGGAATTTCCTGATGCATATCGAACAATCGTTCAATATTATCAGTTCCTGGCTTTAAGCACACCTCCCCAATATAATTCAGATGCATCACTTTCAATAATCAAGCGATCTTCATCTTAGGGGAGTGATAAAGGGTTTTAAGTGCTTAGCTAAATCTTTTGTCGGTAACACAGTATTATCTTCTTTGTTCCAAGTCCATGGGACATTTAGAGCTAACTTTCTGTTAATCGTTTTAAAACCTCGGCAATTTAGGGACATATTCTCCTCATTTGATTAGCGAGTCAAGAAACTGTGGACACATAGTTATCTTCAAGCATATTAGGAAAATCCAACAATTTCTTTGAAAATGTGATCTTGGAGTTGGTATTCCCTTTCTCCAAACTCAACCCCTAAGAATTTAATCTTAGTTTGGAACCATTCTATCTTTCGTTCAGATAGAATCATTCCATGATCAAGGAACCTTTTGATACCTGCCTAAGATGATTTTGATGTCTTCTTTAGTTTTACTAAAAACTTAAACACATCATCTACATAGACAGTACAAAAGTCAGATAAGGCAAAGAAAACCGATCCATTTTCCTTTGAAATATGGATGGCGCTTGCTTAAGTCCAAATGGCAAGACTAACCATTCATATAACCCTTTAGGGCATGTAAATGCGTTAAAGGTATGCAATCTTCTGCCATTTGATTTGCCAAAATCCTGACTTTAAATCAAAAACGAGAGAAGATTTTTCCAATAATCTGCTTATTTAACAAAGCTGATCTGTTAGGGATTTTATATCCATCGCCTATGTTTATCATTGAGTTGCCTATAGTCGATTACCTACGAGCTTTTCTCTAACAATGCTGCTCAGTCTATTCATAACCATAAAAGCGTGGCGAAGAGTGTGGACTTTTACTTTCCCGTATTAATCCCTTAGAAAGTAACTCCGGTATTTGCTTTCTAAATCCTCTTACATCAGGAGAGTACCTACGAGATTTGATTTAATTATATCATCAGGGGTGTCGGTTTTAGAACAGCAAAGATACCGTTCCTTCCCATAGTTTCAATGGTTGATCATCGAAACATGGAGAAAGAAAGTTCCTCTTTAAATCTTTGATTTCATTATCAAGAATTAAAGAGTTAACACAGCTCTGTTTACAAGAGTAATTTCTTCTGTTAATTATCCGTGCTCTCAAGGCATGCACCAGAGGGGTTTTATCCTCCTGCGATATACCTCGTGCGGATCCGGTGTGAAAGATGACAAGGGTATAACCTCTGTAAGTAAAATTACAAGTTCTTCATCCACATCCTTGGAATTTGCAACCACCATTTTCTCCGTTGAAATAACAGGAAAAATTATGTGATCTGATTCTTGCCTGTTTTCGTTGCGGTCGAAAACCCATAACGAACTTATTAATTTCCGGCTTGCTATAGGATTGGGATTGAATGTCCTCCAAGCATAATATAATCATTATCTTGGCACGAACGGCCTCATTTGCTTGTCCTCTCAGAAATGATAGTTCCAAAATAAAGTCAACTTCTAAGTAATCCATAAGTAAGACTTCCCTTAGAGTAAATTTTTTTCTGTTAAACAATATGAATACGTCCTGGACAAATTCCGTAATCATATTTTGACCTCCATATGCCAAAAGTATCATGATAGGCTTTTCAAGTGTTCCATAATTCTTCTGGAAAACATTGCTTTCGCGCTATACATTAGTTGCACCTGTATCTACCAGAAATCAATGTATATGGTTTATATTCCGGGAAATAAAGTTCCGCTCTAATACAAGTATCAATAGTTCCTTGTACTAATGCATGACAATGAACCTTTCGATTCATTATCATTCGCGGTGTTGGAGTATCATCTTCATAACTGGGATTTGAACAGATTTAAACCGATTATCTTCTTGAAGAAGATTCACTTCCTGACGTGTGCTACAGTATCATCGGTTTTATCTTTTCCAGCATATTAATCCTTGGTTTTGGTCGAATAACCTCTTTACCTCCGATCCGAAATAGAATTTCGGGGAGTAGGAAGAGTAACCTCAACCTGATCACCAAGTTCCTCAATTTGAATTCCCGACCGATGAGTAATTCCACCACGCTGGGTTGCGCTGTGTAAGTGAGAATCCATCGTTTAGGCCAAGTGAGTTGCTTAGCATTAATCACTGGCAGGCCGAATAGGAATGATTGAGTTTTCTGTTGGGCCATGAACTTCAGTATTTGCACGAGGTCATTTTCAAGATTTACCGAATTGACCAATCGGTAAATTAACCTATATGAAATAGATTCCGTCACTAGAACGAAGAAGAGAAGTCGTCTAGGCCAGAAGTATGAATTCGAAGAACCATGATCCGTTTAAGATTTGGATCTTTGGACTGACCAATATCCTGGTTGAATTGTCCCATAACAATCCCCTAAAGCTAAATTAGCGGGAAAACCGCCAATTAGGCTTTAGTAAACGTGGTCCATTCCTATCAGTAAAGCGACCTGAATAGGTACATTCATTCCTCTCGGAATAAACCTATTAGCGTATTTGTACCGCGCCAAGTGTAACAAGTCATATCTGTCTCGGCCCGACGAGCCAAATCACGAACCTTAGAAGCATTCATCGTTTGAAAGAATTATTTCTCCTTCAGACGTTCTGACAATGCTACCTTAATAGGCTTTCATGTACATCTTCAAAGCCAGTGGTTTGAATGACCACCTATGTTTTCTTTCCGAAAACTTCCTAGGTGTAAGCCTTGGAATTTTCAAGTTCGGGATTTCCTGAATTATCCTCGTAACTCGTAGAAGAACTTATGACCGAGTTAGGAGTTGTTTCCTCATCCGGTAAGGAATGAGTTCACTCATCTCGTAAGATCTCAGAACTTTCATTAAGACTGTGCGATCTTATCATGAATGTTCTTGACCGATGATAAGTTTCCTCATCAGATGAATCTGACGAGTTGTCCTCTGAACTTTGTTATGAGTATTTGAAATCAATTCGTAAACTGATTCGTCATCCGAGTAAACCTCGTATCCCCAAACAGGCTCATACAAAGAAGTTTGAGTTCCAAATCAATGTTCAGAAGTTTAACACTCGCCTTCTTTTTAGCTTTGTTTGGACATTTGTTGCAAAATGATCTTTGCTACCACAAATCCAGCAGCAATTACAATCTTTTGCATCTTTTCCGAAGGGCAAGTAGCACAAAATTCCTTGCACCTCGTTCCTTCGAAGAACTCGAAGTCTTCCTGTTTTCGAAAGAAACCTTCCATGATCTGGAAGTTTGGACTTATTGAAAACAGGTTTCTTCCTATAGAACGAAACCGTTTTGGTTTATTAAACCTCCAGTATTCCGTTCTATTGAGTATTCCAATTTTGGTGTTTTCCTGGCTTAGAATCACAGCCATATTGTCGGGGACTCCTCCAAAATTGTAACAACAGGCGTCATTGAAGTCAAGCTTTTTAGCTCCCTATCAAGCTTGGCATTCAAACACCTTGTTCTCACGAGTTGTCGTACAGCTTCGATTTACCTCCTAGAGAGTCAAATATTTGGTTTTCTTAGTAGAAGCTTGAACGCCTGTTAGCAGCTTTGTCCACCCATTGGGCAGCTTTGCGAAGAGAAAGCATTCTTCATCACTTCCTGTGTGCCACAGGTAACTGGTAAAAATACTTCTGATTCACAGACGAAGTTTCAAACTGGCACATGTCACAAAGACGAAGTTTAGTCAAAGCTTCCAAAGCTACACCTCTGCAAGATTTCTACTGGTTATAGTTATTCAGTAAATTCTCGACAGAGCATGTCCTTAAAAAGTGCAAAAATTCCTTCGCAACTTTTTAAGGTCCTTACAGTATCAAGAATACCGGTACTAGATTCAAACTCATCCAGAAGCTTCCTGCAGATCCCTGCAGTGTAGACCGTAAAAAATGTAAGTTTGGCCTAGGTCAAATGCCTTATTTTGCACATGAACCCAGTTAACAGTTTCCCAATTCTCAATTGTCAGTTACATACTGACGCAATTCTAAATTAAGAAACTTCCACTCGACGGTATCTCCACTAAACCGTGGATTAGGTCTGGGTGTGAATTCCGACTTTATCGTTGTAGGATAAGTCGTGGGTGTAAAACAGGCTTTGAGATTTCCCTAAGGAATCCTTCAAAAGAGTGTAACGGATTTTCATCCCATCTAGAGGATCATCTTTAACTCAGATTCTCTGAGCTGTGAGATTAATTTTCCAAATCCGCTATTTTAGGTCCTGGGGGGGTCTTGATCCCTCCCGACCTTTTGTGTTTACTTAATTCCTCCTCGTAATATTTGCTAATTTTCATAGCATCCGAAGGAGTAATTTCCGGAAGTTCAATCTTTTTACCTTCCGCTTTTGAAACAAAGTATCCTCTTTAATAGCTTAAGATACAAGTTTTCAGCTTTTCCCAATCGCCTTGGGATTCCGAGCTACAAAATCTGCATAACCTGGGGGAAGACCAGGAAATTATTTTGTAACTGGCAGCAAACTGCTTTAGCGTATCCTTGTCTGCCATGCTTTGTCCTCAGTATTGGAGATAGGTTTTAAATCTTTTAATTGATCCAAAATCCGATCCAGATTCCTGAGTCGTTTTACCCGAAGACTTTCTAACTCTTCTTCTAGCTGGGTTAGATCTCTAGAACCTCAGGTGTTTGGATCTTGAGATTCTCCAAACCAATATCCAATTACAGCTTCAACTTTTTCAGCCATATTCCGAAACTGCAGTTCGTAAGTTTCTATGACTGTAAGTGACTAGTTACAAACTGCAAAAGCCGAGTTGCTCCCTGCTGCAAGCAGTATGAATCGATCCTCAGTCTTTAATACTAGCCATTCAGATAGCTTTCCGGATATCGGATTTCCGTTACAGAGATCTAAGAGCATTCTAATCTTTCTTCAGATTATCTTCTATAGGACACCACTTGGTCTATATCACTAAGGACCAGTGACTAGAGGTAGTTACCTATCTTAATGATAGTAACCTCTGAAGCCAGAGTTACCGTGATTCTTTTCCTATTCAAAAGAATAGTAAGAACACGTTCCAGAGTAATAATCCTCTTTAAATCAGAATTAGCCTTTTCAATCCTTTTGGATTGGGTTAATTCTGTTGTAAGGCAAATATACGATAAACCGTATAGTTTACCTTCCTATCGAGATTTCGAACTGAAGATTAATCTGTTCTACTTTATCAACGATAGTATTCAACAAACGATTTCCGGTTTGTTTCAAGTCCATGATCTAAATGAAAACAAGTTTGATTAAAGCACCTTGATCATTAAATCATTATTCTAATATTTCTTTTGAAAATTCAGTATAGAGTGTTCTAAACATCCGCAACGATGTCCCAAACAACTCTATTATCCTTTCTATCCAAAAGAGAATATTATTAATCAGGTATAGAGAGTTTAACAGAGTTATTCAAAGATAAAGAATAAAGTTAAAATAAATCCTTACTTTCACCTCCTGGGCTCTGATACCAGTTGAACTGAAAAGGATATCATTTTAAAATAGTTTTTGAGAAAATATACCGAAAGGTTTTCATTTATCACATTACAAATATTTTCATATACGATGAACGGTGTCTTTTAATATACAAGACATGAATGAAAAAGCCAATGTTTCCGATGTAAAGCAGCCTTTGGCCGTAAAATTAGAAAATATTACTGCAGTCCTTGTCAGATCACCATGGCCGGAAAACTATGAGTGGGCTTTCGAAATTTTTTCAATAGAATACCCTAAAAATTCTAGTTTACAATAAACCAACATATTCTAAAAGTCACAATACAACCCTTTAATTTTCTTTTCACTTATTTTTACCTTTTACTTTCTGCTATTTTCTTTTATCTTTCCATTTATTTATCTCTCGCTCTAACTTTATTCAATGTAGAATCTACCGTTTTCAAAATATATCACATAAAATCAATTTGATTTGTGGGTTTTATAATTTTCTTTCCAAAAGATCAAATAGCTTGGATTTTTAAGGTTATAAATAAATTTCAATAATATTGATTTATTTATATTTGAGATATGAAGTTATTAGATTGAGGTAATTGTGTAAATTTCAATAATATTTTGAGTAATGTTTTAAGGTTCTTATATAATAGGTTTAGATAAATTTTCTTTTTGTTTTGTTTATGAGATTTAAAAGTAATGTTTGATTTCTTATATTGAGATATGAAATTATCGTATTCCATTTCATTGATGAGATTATATGAGATGTGTTTAAACTTTGATAATTAAATGTTTGTTAGTTTAGATAAATTGTTTTAAATTCAATAAAACTATACTTATAATTTTTTCTAACAATTTTTTTATATAAACTGATATGGTAGTTCGTGATTGGTCAGCTCGCGTTTAGGCAAAAGAGACATACTGCAAGTTGATCAATCACAGACTGTCACATCATGGTTGCATGAAAAGATTGTACAAAAGTTGTAAATGTTTTTTTTTTTTTTTACCAATTGATTTGGATTAATTCTCTCTCTCTCTCTCTCTCTAACAAAATGTATATCTTTTTTTTATATTTATATCGAAAAGTTGTAAATTGTCACAATTTAGTTACTATTTTTTTTCTTTTTTAATATTTTTTTCATAAGAATATGCAATTGGGGATAAAATTCATTATGTCCTCTTGTGGGTATATTAACTTCTTTTTTTTTTGTTAATTAATTTTTTCTGGTACCGAGTTGAAAAATTTCTAGTTATGCCACTACAAACACTATTTATGGATGAATAAAGATAGATGACAAACACTTATCATAATTTTCACTCACAAACGCGATGTGGTAGCTCGCATTTGGTCAGATGAGATCCATAGCGAGCTGACACGTCACGTTTGTAAGAGAAAGTTGTGAGAAAAGTTTGTTAGTGTAATAATTTCTTATGGATTTAGGCATTGTAAAGTTTCACATATAAAACGCCCCATTATATTTTAAAATTAAAATAATATAAGATAGTTAAAATAAGTGTCTATGATGTCACCACTGGCTGTCGACTACCTTGTTTTATGTTTACTTTAACATTTATGTTTATTTTAATTTATTTTAATATATAAATTATTTTTAAAACAATTTTTAAAATTAATAATAGCAACAATATTTGATCCAATACAGGTGAAGGGATGAGATTTGTGTAATGTGATTAGAAGGGTTGAGGTTTGAATGAAAAATTCTAAGTAATAATAAAATTAAAAATGCAAATGTATATGTTATATGTAAATTTCTATAATCAACTTCATGCGACATAAAATAAATGGATACGTATAAAACTATATAAAAGGTTAATACCAATATATAGTTATAAATATACTTAAATCATGAAAAAATAAAAAAAGAACAACATATCCCTTTTACTTTATATATGAGTTTATATTCATAATTATATATTCAACATCTTTATCAAGAAATGGGAGTAGATGGTGACTTGTAGTCAAAACGAACCATGCAGTGGAATCTGATTATGGTCTCCTTGAAATAATTAATTAATATGCAATTCTTATCATCACATAAATTCTTATCAATCCATCAACATATCTCACTCATTTTTTACGACCACCATTTCACTTATCAATGAGAAACAGTGCATCTATTATGTTGCAGTGTGTTTGTCACCATTTCATGTCTAGCTTGGCTGTGCCCGCCAAAAACCTAAACAACCGATCAATATGTCTTCTTCAATTCAAAGCACATATCACTTCCGATCCCGTCGTGTCTTGACGTATAATTGGGCATTTCTAATCCAGTCGCGATGGTTGGAATTTTGTGATGCTCGCCATGGAAGAGTCACAACCTTGAATCTTTCATCAATGGATCTTGGAGGCACCATTCCTCCAAACCTAGGCAATCTCTCATTCCTCGTGAATCTTGACCTGGTGACAATAATTTCCATGGTCATTTGCCAAACGACTGGGACAATTATGCTGATTGGAGGCTTTTCTATCAGCGACAATAAAATAGGTGGAGTCATTCCAACATGGATTGGTAGCTTATCTAAAATTCACTTTGTTAAATGTGAAGCCCCATTATGACACCGTTTAACTTAAGACAAGAATTTCCAAAACGACACCATTGTGGCTTGAACGACGCTCAATCCTGATCGTGGTTTGAATCCAAATCTAACGGCTGAGGACTAAGGCGAGTCAAACCTATAAAGCTGATGACTCTTCAGTTTTCATTAACGCGTTTATACTCTCTGTTTAATGTCTCTCTGAGTTACAAATTAGGTTCAAGATTAGGGTTGTTCATGTGGGTGTAAATCTGCGGGAAATCTGTCCATTGAGTTGTGTTTCTTAGTAGGAAGGGAACACTAGTGTAGGTTCTTATCTCAGATTGTAGGTTTACGTTGTTGGTTCAAATCCTGTTTGATCCTGGTTGAATCTTGTAAGAGAGAGAGATTGAGGGTTGTAATCATTCTTGATAAAATAGAAAGGTGCAGGAGCATCATATTCTGGAGCTCAGACGTAGCTTGTTCATATTGAACAAGTGAACCACGGTAAATACTGTGTGTTGAATCTATTTGGTTTGCGTTGATTGTGGGTTTGTTGGTTGATGTTGCTTGATTGGTTTATGATTCTCAAACGTGGTATCAAAGCTTGTATAGGTGTAAGGTGTATCTAGGTTTAGGAATCTTGATGAATTCGAAAATTAGGGTTTGGCAAGAATGGGGGTTTTTGATTTAAAGGTTCCTAGACATTAGGACTTCAAAATTGCTAAATAGTGGGCTAATTCTTGAGATTGGGTCACAAACACAAGGGATTGATGGTTTTTTGGCAACAATCAAAATTAGGGTTTCGTTAGAATTTGGGGGTTTTCTTTCATCAATTAGGGTTTCGAACATACTGCATCTGTTTAAGAGTATTTCGGCTGGAACACCAATGACACCTTAAAAAACACTAGCAGTACTTGGCAACTCTGGTCTAACAACACCACGTACTTCTAAATTGTTTTACTTTTTTTTTTTTTTTTTTTTTGCCCTGTCATTACAGTATAATGAGCACACTCGTATAGAGATCTCCCAATACGATGGGAGATTGACTTCAATACATGGAAAAAGAAAATGAAGGCTTTGTATTCACACACAAAGTCGAGATCGCACTTGAAAAGGATGAGTCCAAATGGCTAGAAGAAAGAAAAGAAAAAAAGGCAAAAATGGACAAAGAAACATATAATTTGATCATTATGAACCTGTCAGACACCGTGCTGCAAAAGGTGGATGGTGTGGAATCTCCAATTCCACTTAGGGTAAACTCGAGTATCTATATGTCTTTAATCTACCCCTAATTTAGCTTTCTTGAAAGGTGCTTTATTTTTTAAAGATAGATATAGATAAATCACCAGGTGACAATCTTGATGAATTCTTAAAAATGACCCCAACCCTAAAAGGTACTAACCAGGAACTAGGAGACTCAAGCCTTGCTATGATTCTGTTGAATTCACTATGAAGAATATTTAGTAGTTAAGATGCACTCCAGTATAATGGGACAGTACTGTGTGGACCTGATAGTTTGGACTAAAATCTAGGGAATTAGATATTAAGATCCAGAAGCATAATGGTAGCAATTGTTTGTAAAAGGGAAAGTTGAGGTTGGGCAATCTAGTAAGAAAATGGAAAGACTCACCGAGAAATGTAGGCTTTAAAAATAAAGAACAGTAAAGGAAATGGTAGAAATAAAGGGGAACTAGGAAATGTTTCTTCTGTAACAAGGTAGGACACCTAAAGAAACATTACTATGATGGATTAAAAAGAACAAATAGAACAGTACAGAGACAAACCTAGCCAGCTCTAGTAAACCTAGAAATATCAGAGACCCTTACCATTTCTAATACATCTAGAGGCAGTGATGGGTACTAGACATCTAGTTGTAGTTTCCATATGAGCCCTAACAAGGACTGGTTCCAAAGACTTAAAATTGGGGAGCAGGAAACTGTTTTATGGGGAATAACCACTCCTATGAGGTTCAAGGGATAGGTGATATAACATTAAGCTAAATAATGGTAAGTTAGTATTACTTACTAGGGTCAGGTTATACCTGAATTAAAACGAAACCTAATTTCCTAGGAACCTTGGATGAACAGGTTGTTCTTATAAGGCACAAAATGGTTGTATGGAAGTCTACAAAAGGAAATGTGTTAATGAAGGGGGTTAAGAAAATGGTCTCTATATAGTGGTGGACAGTTCTATCCTGATGTTTCTAATTCTGTTTTATTGTCTACTAACATATCTGCTGCAGCAAAAGGCACTTGAGATTAGGCCATATAGGCCAGAATGGTATGAATGCATTGAAACAGCAAGGTTATTTGGCAGTAGTGATGTTGTACAACTTAGATTTTGTTGAAACCTGCATCCTTGGAAAACAGCATAGGATGAGTTTTCAAAAGGGGACTCATCTTGCTGCAAACTATCTAGACTATGTCCATGCTGACTTTGGGGGCAGAAAGGTGAAGTCACATGGAGGGAACATTACTTCCTCTCCATTGGGATGATTACAGTAGAAAGGTAGTGGGTTATACCTCCTTAGGACTAAGGATGAAGCCCTAACCAAGTTCAAAGGTTGGAAACACTTGTAGAAACACAATTGGAGAAAGGTCAAAAACCCCTTAGGACTGATAATGGCCTGGAGTTCTGTAACCTAGAATTTGACACCTACTGCCAAAACCAAGGGCTACAAAGGCATAGAACTATCCGGGCAACCCTCAACAGAATGGGGTTGCAGAGACAATGGATAGGACTCTCTAGAAAGAGTCAATGTCTTCTGTTTATTGCTGGGCTACCCAAGACCTTTTGGGGAGAAACCCTAACTACAGCTACTTATTGATCAATAGAAGTCCATCCATTACTAGGTTTTAAATGCCTTGGAGAGAGATGGCTAAAAGAAAACCTAACCTAAATCACCTAAGGGTTTTTGGGTGTGCAGCATATGCACATACCAGAGAAGGTAAACTTGAACCCAAGTCTCTAAAGTGTGGCTTCCTAGGGTACCAGGATGGTAAAAAGGTTATAGGTTGTGGGAGAAAAATGCACTAGGAGTTAGGATCATTATAAGTCGAGATGTAGTCTTTAATGAGCTAACCTCCCTTGTACAGGGTTACTGATAAGCAGGAAACTCAAAAAAAGATTCTGAACTACTTGATCAAACAGAGAGACACAGTTGAGGTGGAGCCACAAAACCTGCCAGAGCACTTAGAACAACCGAACAAACAGAAACAGAAAATGACAAACTACAAAACATTGGGGATCAATATGAGAAAAACTGTGCAACCTTGAATAAAATGAGAAGAACAGGATGAGAACCTAGCAGATACCAACTGGCTAGAGACAGGGTCATAAGGGAAATAAGGTCTCCAAACATATACAGCTATGCAGATTTGATCTACACAACCTTGGTGGCTGGGATAGAAACACTGAGATATGAACCAGAGACATATCAGGAAGCTGTGAGTTCAAAAGACAGTAAAAGTGGCTGGAAGCAATGAAGGAGGAGATGAAATCCTTAAGACAAAACGCACTTGGACTCTGGTCCCAAACCTACAGACCAGAAGCTAATTGACTGCAAATGGATTTATAAAATGAAGGAAGGTCCAACAAGGTCAGACCCTCCAAGATACAAAGCAAGAATGTGGCAAAGGGCTACACACAAAGGACAGGTATAGACTTTACAGAAGTTTTCTCTCCTGTGGTTAAGTTAAAACATTAGACTTATGCTAGCTGCAGTAACTCAATATGATCTAGAACTGGAACAGTTAGATGTTAACAAGCCTTTTTAACATGGTGAAATGGAAGAGAAAATTTATATGAGTCAGCCATTAGGGTTTAGAGATAGAAACCTACCTGAGCATGCCTGCTGCCTGTTGCACAAGTCCTGTATGGAATCGACAATCCCCAGGCAGTGGTACAAAAGATTTGACTCCTTTATAGTGGGAATTGAGTTCATTAGGATTATGATAGCTGTCTGTATTATGCTTGTTTTAATAACATACCCATGTATTACTGCTATATGTAGACGATTGCTAATAATCAGTAAGTCAAACCTCAAATAGATGAATTAAAAGAAAAATTAAATGCTGAATTTGAGATGATAGATCTAAGATGCAAAAAGGATATTAGGATGATGATTGATAGAAATAGAAAAGAAAATAGACTGAAACTACACCAATCCATATCTGCAGAAACTATATCCAGGTTTGGTTTGACTGGGCTTAAAACTGTAAATGTACCATTAGCAAGTCATTTCATCTAAGCAAAGTTCAATCCCCCAAACTGATGTAGATAGGAAAATGGATAACATCCCTACTTTAGTGCCATGATCAGTGATGTATTCAATGATAAGCACTAGGCCTAATCTTTCATTTGCAATATCTCTATTAAGTAGGTTTATGTCAAATCCAGGAATAGAGCATTGGGTTGCCTTAAAATGGACACTTAGATACATTAACACTACAATGCATGTTGGATTAGAGTATTGCAAAAGAACTCCTGCACTTGATCTTGTTGGGTATGTGGATTCTGACTTTACAGGAGATCGTGATTCAAGGAAGTCCACACAGCTTATTATTTCACTTTAGGTGGAAACTGCATTAGCTAGAAATCCCAGCTTCAACCATTAGTGGCACTATCCACAACAGAAGCTAGTATGTGGCAGTAACTGATGCTTTCAAAGAGGCAATTTGGCTACAAGGGATTTTGAAAGAGATAAACTTGATGAATGGCCCTGTGACTGTATATTCTGACAGTCAAAGTGTCATTCATCTAAGTAAAAACCCAGTATACCATGAGAGGACGAAGCATGTGGATGTAAAGTATCATTTTGTCCGAGATCAGATTTCAAAGGGAACTGTCAACCTGCTGAAAATTTCAACTGAAGAAAATCCATCTGATATGGGAACCAAAGTTGTAACTGCTATAAAGTTCAAGCACTGCTTGAACATTCTTCACATCAACTGAATTCAGCAGAGCAAAGAAGGAGTATGAGTACTGCTTGCTGCACCTACTGGTTACTGACAAAGGAAAGAATAAGGCTTCAAGGTGGAGATTGTTAAATGTGAAGCCTCATTACGACACCGTTTAACTTAAGACAAGAATTTCCAAAACAACACCGTTGTGACTTAAACCGACGCTCAATCCTGATCGTTGGTTTGAATCCAGATCTAACGGCTGAGGACTAAGGCTAAGTCAAACCTATAAAAGCTGATGACTCTTCAGTTTTTCATTAACGCGTTTTTCCTCTCTGTTGAATGTCTCTCTGAGTTACAAATTAGGGTTCAAGATTAGGGTTTGTTCATGTGGGTGTAAATCTGCGGGAAATCTGTCCATTGAGTTGTGTTTCTTAGTGGGAAGGGAACCTGATGTAGTGTTCTTATCTTAGATTGTAGGTTTACTGTTGTTGGTTCAAATCCTGTTTGATCTTGGTTGAAATCTTGTAAGAGAGAGAGGTTGAGGGTTGTAATCGTTCTTGATCGAAATAGAAAGTGCAGCGAGCATCCATATTCTGGAGCTCAACGTGGACGTAGCTTGTTCAATATTGAATAAGTGAACCACGGTAAATACTGTGTGTTGAATCTGTTTGGTTTGCGTTGACTGTGTGTTTTTTGGTTGATGTTTGCTTGATTGGTTTACGATTCTTTACAACTCACTTCTTGTATCTTTATAATAACAATTTTACCGGTACCATCCCAAATTCACTATTCAATTTAACAACGCTTGAGGTCTTGAGACTACAAGGCAATAATATCGTCAGAGATTGGGAAGCTCACCAATTTGAAAATTTTCCACGTGGCAAGAAACCACCTTTCGGGCACCATACCTTGGAGTAGCATGGGCAACATTTCCTCATTACAAAGTCTTAGTTTAACCAACAATAGCTTGCCTGGCAGTCTGCCCGATGATGTTTGCAATCATCTTCCAAACCTTGAATCGCTTACTTTATCCCTCAATGGACTTTCCGGCCAGCTTCCGGCGAGTTTAGGTGATTGCAGCAAGCTTCAAATATTGTCATTGTAATATAATAAATTCACAGGACACATACTACAAACTGTTGGAAATTTGAGTGAGCTTATCCTTTTGTATCTTAATGACAACAGCCTAGCAGGTACACGATTCCACTTTGGTATTTTTAAAGCATATAGCTGATGTGTCCATTAACATATATATTAATATCATAATATTTTCTTCAATTAGTATAATCTTATAAAAGCAATATTTAATTTTCATATTTAATGTCTTGTAACTGTAAAAGTTGGCCAAAAGCTCGAAGTTTTAAGCACCAACGTTTTTCCTCTGGCAGGTGAAATTCCACGGGAGATTGACAATTTGCAATTTGCAAGGTCTACAGTTTCTAGCTCTCGGTTCCAATAGTTTAACTGGTAATATTCTTCTCTCAAAATTTAATATTTCAATCATTACTTTATTTATAGTTAATATTATATATGATAATACATCATCTGAAATGTCAAATTTTAACAAACATATATTTAAAAATAACCTTAAGTTAGAATATTGTGGTTCAAAAAAAAAAATTGTATATATAAAGAAAAATTAGCTTTATATTTAATACGGAGAAAATAAATATGTTCAATAAGTTACAACTCAAATAATCGGTAACCAAACTTTTAACAAAAATGAGTAAAATGTTGAGTTAGAATTGACTAAACCATTTAGCAGCTGGTGAGAGTTTAAATTTTTTAAAATATATTTAATGTAAATGTTTGTGTGAGGTTGATTATTTTTTACGTTGGATCTTGAATTTACAGCTGGTCTCCTCCCGTCAAGCATCTTCAATATTTCTTCTTTGGAGTTAATTCATCTTGGCAACAGTGGCCTATTCGGTAGTCTCCCAACGGATATCTGCAATCATCTTCCAGCACTTCGGCACCTTAGACTTTCTCGTAATATGATCAGCGGCACTATTCCAAAGAATATCAACAACTGTACTTCTCTAGAATTTTTATGTCTGGATGAAAATCGCCTGACAGGTACTATCTTGGCTTCAGTTTATGTATTTTAGGTATTAATAGTACTGTTTCTTAACTAAACATTTATTTTTATTTTATAACTGAATCTCACAAACTCCTTTAAGGTATCTCAAAGGCTAAAGGCTTTATGCATCAATGTTTGCATTTTGGCAGGTGAAATTCCAGACGAGATTGGGAATTTGCAGAGTCTACGAGACTTGGCCCTAGGTTCCAATGGCTTAACTGGTATAATTCCAGCATCAATCTTCAATATTTCAACCATAGAAAAAATTTATCTATCCCTGAATAACCTTTCGGGCTGTTTACCATCAAGCTTTGGCCAATGGCTTCCGAACCTCGTGCGTCTTACCATAGGGCACAATAAACTTACTGGAACAATCCCCAACTCCATCTCCAATGCTTCCAAACTCACTTTCGTAAGTCTAGACGGAAACTCATTTTCTGGCCTTTTTCCAAATACATTTGGCAACTTGAGACTCCTTAAATTGCTTAGCCTTGCGGGAAATAACTTGACCACTGAATCACCCACTACAGAATGGAGTTTTCTCTCTTCTTTGACAAATTGCAGAGAACTTGAAATTCTTTACTTAGATTCTAATCCATGGTATGGCGTCCTTCCCCTTTCAATTGGGAATATATCTGCAAATCTTCAATATTTTGGAGCAAGGAATTGCAAAATCAAGGGCAGCATTCCTGTAGAAATTGGTAACTTGCATAGCTTGTTGGTTTTAGACCTTTCGATGAATGACTTTAATGGATATATGCCAACAACTGTGGGAAGATTACCCAACCTCCAACGTCTAAATCTCAGAAATAACAATTTGCTGGGATCCATTCCATATGAGCTTTGTATCTTAGAGAATTTCTATGAATTATACTTAAGTGCCAATGATCTCTCCAGACGCATACAACCGTGCTTGGTGAGATTGATTTCTCTAAGATATCTTTACTTGGACTCCAATAGATTGACTTCTGATATACCATCGGCCTTATGGAGTCTTAAAGACATCTTGGAAGTAAATCTGTCATCAAATTCTTTAAGTGGTTCCTTCTCTTCAGACTTACAAAATTTACATGTCAGAGTTCTTGATTTATCAAAGAATCAATTATCAGGGAATATTCTTGTCACTCTCGGGCACATTGCAACTCTAGAAACTCTATCTTTGGCTGACAATAAATTTGACGGGCCTATCCCTACCACATTTGGCATTTTGATAAGCTTGGTATCACTGGATCTCTCAAACAACAGTCTCTCAGGTGAAATTCCTAAGTCATTAGAGTCGCTCTCATTTCTCAAAAAGTTTAACGTCTCTTAATAGGTTAGAAGGAGAAATTCCAACCAAAGGACCTTTCAGAAACATTTCAGCTCTATCATTTTTGTTAAATCAAGCATTATGTGGATCACCAAAGCTAGGCGTACCTCTGTGCGCGGGTGGCACCATCAAACGATCTAAGACAACCACTACACTTGTATTGAAATATATTTTTCCTTCGATCTTGTCAATTTTATTGATAGTGATTGTCATCATTGTCTTCATAAGGTGTCGGTGTAGAAGAAAAAATTCTCCAATTGATGAAGTTGATTTGTTACCTTTAGCAAAATGAAGAAGAACATCATATCTAGAAATTCGACGAGCAACTGATGATTTTAGTGAGTGCAACTTGCTTGGTACAGGTAGTTTTGGTACAATATTTAAAGGGATACTTTTAGATGGGACTAATGTTGCGATAAAGGTCCTTAATTTGCAAGTAGAGCGAGTACTTAGAAGCTTTGACTCTGAATGTGAAGTGTTGCACAACATTCGTTATCGAAATCTCATAAAAATCCTGAGCAGTTGTAGTAATATTGATTTTAAGGCCTTGATACTTGAATTTATGTCAAATGGTAGCCTTAAAAAGTGGTTGTATTCTCACAACTATTTTCTAGATTTGCTGCAAAGGTTGAATATAACACCTATCATCCACTGTGATTTGAAGCCCAACAATATCCTACTAGATGAAGATATGGTTGCACATGTGAGTGATTTGGTATTGCAAAACTCTTGAATGATGGAGATTCTAAGACACGAACCACAACACTAGCCACTATTGGGTATATGGCACCAGGTGATGTTTCAACTCTAAACCTCAAATTTATATTTTAACTGTTCACATTTAATATCCAACCACACACATACAACATATGGTCTATCACCAATTATAATCTTATATACCGATCATTTATTTTTATGATGAAATTAAATTTAAATTTTGTAGAGTATGGATCAATGGGGATTGCTTCCACAAGAGGTGATGTCTACAGCTTCGGTGTTTTATTGATGGAAACTTTCACAAGAAAGAAGCCTACAGATGAGATGCTTGTTGGAGAAATGAGTTTAAAGAATTTGGTAGAGTCGTCATTGCCTCATGCAGTGACTGAAGTTGTGGATGCTAATTTGTTGAGAGACCAGAATCCTTTTGATGCCAAAGTGAATTGCATGTTAAGCATCATGGACTTGGCTTTGAATTGTTCAATGGAGTCACTTGAACAGAGGATCAGTATGAAAGATGCATTAGCAAAACTCAAGAAGATCAAATTGCAGTTTCATAAAGATGTTGGGGCACCTAATTAAATAATGTTATATTGTTGTGTATGTTATTTATGAATTTAATTTCTTGTTTAAGATCATTCTAATTAGTAGTTATCTAGTCAAACATTGAATAATGGATTTTGAGCTAGCTTCAATTTCTAATATATGTAATGAAGAAGTGGCCATATATGTGATCTGCAAAATATTCAGTTTTATCTTACCTGCAGATATGATATTAAATCACTACATGCTTGAATAAAAATGCAGGAAAGGTTTGAATCAATTTCTATAACCTCGAAAAATTTGTAGTTTTATCAATAACTTTTATTTTACGAGACGTTCACAGACTGGAAATAAAGCAATAAATAGATAAAATACTTAAAATAATCTACTGTTTTATGAGAATACTTTAATTGATTTTTCTAGAATTTAGATGTGTGAATCTAATGTTTGGATGGAGAGAAAAACAAAGAAGAGAGAACTTCAAAGAATTCTAGAAAGATAATCGTATTTATTATTGGGCTTCGTTAAACGGACAGACTTATTCCTTCATATTTCTTGCTCTCTACATCTTGGGCCTTCACCCGGGCTTTTTGAGTACAGTTATCTACTTTCTAAGTGCACTCACCTCAGCCGAGAATCGTTTTTTGCACGAGCGGGCTTTAACTGAGTAACAATCTATAATTTTAAAATCTAATCAAATGAGGACCAAAACACAAACGACATCCCAATTTTGTTAAACGAACAAGGTGAAAATGCTCTTTTTCTCTATTCTCCTCNTAGTCATCAAATATCTTTGAGGTAAACTTACCAGCATTGTTTAAACAGATTACTTTAACTAGGCAATTTGGAAAGTGTGCCCCTAATCTGATAATTTGTGCCAACAATCTAGCAAAGACAACATTACGGGTAGATAGTAGACAAGCATATGGCCATCGTGCTGATATGTCAATCAGTACCATAAAGTAGTAGAAAAGTCCACTTGGTGGATGAATAGGTCCACATAGATTCTTTACAAAAATGATGGGGTTCTAGACAATTTTAGTGATGGACGGCTTAAGTGCCAATTTGCCTTGTGAGCAAACAATACAAGCACTCTTATAGGTGACAGAATCTTAGGTTCTTTAATGGGTGTCCATGTGAGTTTTCTATGATTCTACACATCATAGTGGATCTTAGGTGACCAAGACGGTCATGTCAAATCTTAAAAAGTTAAGGATCAGTGAACTTCTAGTTTATAATTGCATAGACTTCAACATTCTTCAGGAATGTGTAATATAACCCTGATGAGAAAGTAGGGAGTTTCTCCATTACATGCTTCTAGCATGAATTCTTAGCAGTGATGCATAGAAAGTCTCTATCCTTTTCACTTAAAGTTTCAATAAGGTTTTCATTAAGTCGTATATCTTTAAAACTAAGCAAATTTCTTCTGGATTTGCTAGAATATAAAGCATCGTGGATACTTAATTCATTTATGTTTGGTAACAAGAGTGTTACTCTTCCAGAGCCCTCAATTATGTTTGCTATGATATTTATTTTAGCCTTAGTAAAGGTCAAACTTGAATAAAATTTTCTATCCCGAAGAATGATGTGCGTTGTTGCACTATCTACCATATAAATGTCTCAACCATTATTGGATATCAATGTCTTGATTTCGAAGTCCATCCTTACAATAAAAAATCTACACTAGTAAGGATGTTTACAGAACTTCAATTATATATATATATATAAGGGCTAGCTTAATTACAACACACCGCCATGACCCTCCACTTAAATTTTGGATGCTCAGATGGAGAAGCATACCTGAGGCCGTATGCGTATCCACACTATCGTCAATTCGTTTTAATCATCTAGACTACCCACAGATGGATCATATCAAAATATTGAAGTTGGGAAAAGAAAATAAATATTAAAAACATATACTTTGATGCATTATTTTAAGGGGTTGAAACATAAAAGTGAAATTACAACAAAAGTTATAATATTTTACTATAAAATCTAGATAAATCTTTGAATATTTTATTAGTAGAAATTTTATTGTAGTTTAATGTGGAGGTGTTGATTGGTACTTGCATTAATTAATTTGTAATTAGGAAATTTTCTTGGTTTTGTTTTTACACTGTTAAGTATTATAAATTTCCATATCATCAACACCAATCATACATATTTAATATAAAGGAGCCTTATAAATAACTACTCTATTTTTGCATAAACTTTATACCCACTATTATATTCGTATTAAGTTTATGTAACCGTTGTGTGAATAAGTTTCCTTCCCGTCGCCCTGTAGCCTCGTTTCTGGCTCCGCGTTGTTTCTTGCTCCCCCGTTCCTTTCCTCTCTACGCGGGCAGTCCCTTCCTCCCCTGGTTCTGCTACATCATCCCCGTCGCTCTCGTCTCCCTGTGTCTGCCCCCCCCGCTCCCTGCTCGCCCCTCGCTGCGACTAGCTTGCCGCTCCCGGTGCCATTCCCCCCCCCCCCGTCGGTCTCCCCCTCCCTTTCCTTTCCCCCTCCTCCCTCCCTCTCCCTCCCGTGGCCCAGCGCTTCCGCCCGCCCCCCGAGGCTTGCCGTGCCTTCCTTTCCTGCGGTTCCCCTCCCCCTTCTTCCGCTTTCCGTTGCTCCCCGCTCCCCTCACACCCGCGCCCGTCCCGCATCCCCCTGCTAGTTACGCCGTCTAGTTCCCAGGCCCGGTCCCTTCCCTGTCGCTTCCCCTCTCCCCTCTGCCCTCTGTTTGCGACTCGCGACGCACCCACGTCCCCCCCGCACGTCCAGCACGGCGCGCACGCATCCCCACGTCCTGTACACACCTTGGGGCCGGCCCCCCCGACGAAACCCCCCCCACGATCGATTCCTTTCTTATTTCCCTGCCCCCCCCCCAACTATCCTTTCACCCCTTCCACTTCCCTCCTCTTCTTCCCTTCCTTAGTCCTATCGACCTGGCCTCGAGCAATGAATGAGCTTCATAGAGCGACAACTTTCGGACAATGCGGGCCTTGGACCATGGCACTTACACCACGCGCCTTGGATCAAAAGCGATGTCGATGTGACACCCGCCCATTACCGACCAAGACAACAATAGGCCGCCATCTGGGGCTATATTCAATCCCGCAATATAACATACCAATCCCCAGCTCCTCCCTTGTTTGTGATTTGTAAGTAGCGTCCCCTGACCACATCCCCAGTGCCAGGATTGTACATTTTTTCTCTTTTTTAGATCCTTATCATTCTCCCTTGATCTTGTTATAGGCCCTTTCTCTCCCTCCCCTCCGCTTTTTTTCCTTCTCCGTCTATCACTCATCCTATTTCTAAGGTAGATCCCGCACCGCGCTGACACAATAAGTGGACAAGCTCCACTACAGCTCGGAGTAGCGCGAGAGGACAGATCGGAAACCCAGCACCCAGAGAGACACAAAGAGGGGCGGTACGTGTTATTGTAGTGGTACAGTGTAATTTAAGAGGCGGCCAAATATTAAGAAAGTAACGCGAACGGGGATGTTAAGTCTGTTTTTCCCATTGACTGTCTGAAAAAAGTAATGTTACTGTAGAATATACCCGAAGAAATCTTCCCTTTCATGCTCATGAAGCGGCGATGGCCACCATTTCATAACAATCTTCTTTTTTATCAACACCAAAGAGTTTTATATTAATTGAGTCAGTACATTCGGTTTGGTGTGTGTTGTAATGGGCTAATATAAAAGCATTAAATGTTTTGTGAAAAATAAGAGACAGGACTCGAGTCTTGTGTATTGTATGAATTGGAGAAAAGAAGTGAGAAAGAGAGAAAAACCTTGAAAAAGATTGACGAGTTGACTTATTTTATAACAAAGAAACTCCTTGTAATTTTATATAAATAATTTAGACCAACTTGGTTTTAACGACACGACTGTGTGACGAGCACCAGTGCGATTTTAAAATATGCTAAAAAACTCTTCGTTTATGAATCTTTTAATTTTGAGTCTCACAAAAATGCAAAGGGAGAGTAGAAGGCAGCCTGTGGGGTCTCATTTAGTATAAAAAAATCAATTTTATTACTTTTTTCTCATTATTACGATATAAAATTTCATTTGAATCTAGATTTTTAACAAAACAATTACAGTGAGAACTAAAAACTGATATATTTGGGACAAGCTTTTTAAGAAAAACAAAAAAAGTAATATTTGACAGAGTTTTATTCGCTATATGAGCGATAAATTTCGTTTTTTTTTTTTCAGAATATACTGAATGCGATTTTATTTCTTAAATTTTCAAATATGTTTTCAAACAAACATGTCCAACTTGTTTTTATTTTCTATTTTTTCAATCATTTTAAAATTCTAAAAAAATAGAAAACAAGAACAAAATTCATTAAAAACCTTATATTTTCAAATATGTTTAAAATAATGAACGGTTACTAACAAAGAAGCCCCAAATCCGTTAAATGTACTGAAGGCATTAATGGAATATGGACGTCATTTTAAGTCCGTGGTGAATAAGTAAACGGTGTCGGTTCGATATGCAAGACATGAAGTAGCGTTTGCAGCGCCTTCGGTCCAGTAAAATTAGAAAATGTTACTGCAGTCCCGTCAGTTAGCATGGGCAGAACTATGAGTGGACTAGCCGGCCAGGCTTTTGAAAAGATTTTCAATAGTATTACTGCAGATACCCTATAAAATTATAATAAAAATACAATCAATATAACCCAACATATTCTAAAATCACAATCAACCTTAGGCTGTGTTGTTTCAGTTTTGGGAAATACTTTTAGTATTTCCAAAAAAGTTAAACAGTAAATACCCAAAAACTCTAGATTTTGGGAATAATCCCCAAAATATATTCAACTTTTTTAAACCCCTAAATTTGATAATAATTAAATACCCCAAATATTTTTTTAAATTACAAAAACACCTCAATAATCCACATTACCAGATTCCGGCCACCACCACCGGAAAATGCGGGAATCTGGTAGGATGGCGACTACCGGCTGAATCTGGGGTGTGCACCGATCTGGCCTTTTCTGGCCAGATCCACCGTGGATCTGGCCAGAAAAGGCCAGAACTAAGGCCAAAGATCTGGCCGTAACAATCGGGGGTCAACGACGACCGTTTGTTTGGCGTCGTTGAGAGCATCTACGGCAATTGGCTTGACGCCAGATCTGGGGTTGACGGCCAGATCTGGCGGTTGAAGGCCGAGCTGGCAATATCTGGCCTTTGCGGAAAAGGCCATATCGGCGCATGACGGCAAGATCCAGCGGTCATGAGCCCATAAGACGATTTCGGCCACCTCCATGGTGGTGGCCGACTGGGGGTGTTTGAGGGTGGGTTAGGGGTATTTTGTAAATTTACTGCTGTATATTACGATAATTGATAGTAGGTGAACAGGTAGTGGGATCGAGCTCTAACTGTTATCTCCTGATGCAGAGAACAGAAAGGGTGGGCGGCTATTATAATACTTTTGAAAGCTGCTTATATGTACGATTACTGTAAAGACGTTTTTAAGGGTCATGAAAGTGGTAGGTGCAGTAGAAATTTATGAGAAATGAATAGTTAGTCAAGTTAATTTTCTCTTAATGCACGGCACTTGCCAAAGTTAGTCCGTAATTAAGTTCGGTGACGTCTAGCATTAATCTGAATGGACAACCCAAGACCTACATAGTACATACTAGTGTTAATGAGAAATGGATTGCGAAGTCAAGTTCAAACAATGGGGTATGAGAATGTGAATGACTTTTGAAGAGATTTGAACAAGACAAGAAAACAAGAAAAGATTGAGAACGCAAGAACAATTTGCTCAGTGTCTGATAATGCCTGTCTCCATCCCTCACCCAACACAGCCACTATCGTCATGAGTCCCACCCCCAAATTCATCTGAAACCAAATAAGATCTTGTTCTCACTTTATAAAAGGGGTGGGTAC
Source organism: Pistacia vera (assembly GCF_008641045.1). Taxonomy (NCBI): domain Eukaryota; kingdom Viridiplantae; phylum Streptophyta; class Magnoliopsida; order Sapindales; family Anacardiaceae; genus Pistacia; species Pistacia vera. Next base: position 1,084,734 of record NW_022196238.1, read on the forward strand.
TAATTTGCACCATTTAATAAAAAATATATATTTTTCTTTATTGGTAATGTGAATGATAGACTCTTGGACAAATTCATGAAAGTTTATTAGTTTAATAGTTGCCAAAAAATAAATAAATAATAATTACATTTAGTATCTCTTATGTTCACCTCTACTTGGAGTTCTTACGTACTTCAGGCTTCAAAAATTTGGCATAACAATCTACATCCTTCCGCTGGTTTAAACACATCAGCTATTGTTAGAGACTTTATTTGTTTTATACTAATTGTTGCATTTTTTTATTTTAATATATATAAAAAATTGAACGTCAAAAAAGCTTCTATTTTATTCTTTGACACGTAAACAAATCAAGTTTTTTTTTTTTTTTTTTAAATAACTTTTCACATTATATTTATAGCTTTACAAAAGCTGCAAAATAAACAATTAATTCAATTAAATTAAGAAATTTTGCATTAAAGATGTCTTTATCCTATTCTAATATTCTTTAACTTGGAAGTAAATAAAGTGGAGGGGTCATCCACGGGTCAAGTCAATATTGAGTTAGCATTATCTTCCCTTTTTATCAACCAAGAGTTTTATATTAATTGAGTCAATACAATTTGGTTTTCTGTGTGTGTTTGTAATTGGGCTGAATTAATAAAAGTATAAATAGGTTTGTGGAAAAGAACAGACAGGACTGAGTGTTGTTGTATTGTATGAGTTCAAGAAAAGAAGTGAGAAAGAGAGAAATACTTTGAAAAAGATTAACAAGTTTCAACTTCAATTCCCATTGCTGTATAGTAGTCATCAAATATCTTTGAGGTAAACTTACTAGCATTGTTTAAACAGATTACTTTAACTAGGCAATTTGGAAAGTGTGCCCCTAATCTGATAATTTGCGCCAACAATCTAGCAAAGACAATATTACGGGTAGATAGTAGACAAGCATATGGCCATCGTGCTGATATGTCAATCAGTACCATAAAGTAGTGGAAAAGTCCACTTGGTGGATGAATAGGTCCACATATATCCCAATGGATTCTTTACAAAAATGATGGGAGTTCTAGACCAACTTTAGTGATGGACGGCTTAAGTGCCAATTTGCCTTGTGAACAAGCAATACAAGCACTCTTATAGGTGACAGAATCTTTAGGTTCTTTAATGGGTGCCCATGTGAGTTTTTTATGATTCTACACATCATAGTGGATCCTGGGTGACCAAGACGGTCGTGCCAAATCTTAAAAAGTTTAAGATCAGTGAACTTCTGGTTCATAACTGCATAGACTTCAACATTCTTCAGGAATGTGTAATATAACCCTGATGAGAAAGTAGGGAGTTTCTCCACTACATGCTTCTAGCATGAATTCTTAGCAGTGATGCATAGAAAGTCTCCGTTCTTTTCACTTAAAGTTTCAATGAGGTTTTCATTAAGTCGTATAGCTTTGAAATTAAGCAAATTTCTTCTAGATTTGCTAGAATATAAAACATCATGGATACTTAATTTATTTCTGTTTGGTAACAAGAGTGTTGCTCTTCTAGAGCTCTCAATTATGTTTGCTATGATATTTATTTTAGCCTCAGTAAATGTCAAACTTGAATAAAATTTTCTATCCCGAAAATGGTGTGCGTTGTTGCACTATCTACTATATAAATGTCTCAACCATTACTGGATATCAATGTCTTAATTTCAAAGTCCATCTTTAAAAAAAAAAATTTACACTAATAAGGATGTTTACAGAACTTCATCTTCATGATATGGAACTTTAGGTCCATTTTTTTGTCTTTGTTTTACAAACTTTATGTTAGTAATTAGTATTTATAACTTCAAGTTTTAAAACGATAATTATTTGCAGGGGCGGAGGGATGGGGGGTCAAGGAGGGTCAACTGACCCTCCTTGACTTTGCAAAATGATCAAATATATATATGAAATTAACTTTCAAATTCATCAAATATATCAAATTAAATTCTTCCTTTTTACAAAAAAAAAATCCCGCAAATACATTTGATAAATTATATATGAATTATATATATATAAAGAACAAAATGAAGAAAGTTTATATCTTTTCATATATTTTATAAAATAAATATCATTTCTAAAATTTGTTTGTCAAATTAAATTACTGTCAGTTGTTTTGTGTTTCAGTACTTCTATATATATATAAGGGCTAGCTTAATTACAACCCACCGCCATGACCCCCCACTTAAATTTTGGATGCTCAGATGGAGAATCAAACTTGAGGTCGTACGCCTATCCACACTATCCTTAATTCGTTCTAACCATCTAGACTATCCATAGATGGATCATATCAAAATATTGAAGTTAGGAAAAGAAAATAAATATAAAAAATATGTATTTTGATGCATTATTTTAAGGGGTCGAAATATAAAAGTGAAATTACAACAAAAGTTATAATATTTTACTATAAAATCTAGATAAATCTTTGAATATTTTATTAGTAGAAATTTTATTGTAGTTTAATTTAGAGGTGTTGTTATTTGTATTGGCTTAATAATTTGTTAATTAGTAAATTTTCTTGGTTTTGTTTTTACACTTGTTAAAGTATTATAAATTTATTTCATATCATCGAACACAATCATAAATATATTAATTATAAATAAATACTCATATTTTTGTATAACTTATACCCAATATATTATTTATTATAAGTTTATTTACAATTGTGCTATTAAGTTTAATTAACGTTTTGACCCCCGCAGAATAAGTTTTTGGCTACGCCCCTGTTTATTTGCTACAAGTTCATATATCTAATATAAGATGGAAGTACAATTACTAATGTTGGTTATTGATAATATAATAAAAGCAGATCTAGCTATAAAGGCTGTATTCAACAATAATAAATAGATCTGATTATAGATGCGGATTATAGATCCACCCATAAAGACGGAATTTAACAATAATAAGTAGGTCTGACCATAAAGACATAATTTAAAAATAATAAATAAATCTAGCCATAAAGGTGGAAACAGAGATTAAAGAACATATGTAGGGAGAGTAGAAGGCAGCTAGTGGGGCTCTCATTTTAGTATAAAATAATAATTTATTCTTAATTTTTTTAATACTTTTTTTCTCATTACTACGATATAAAATTTCATTTTGAATCTAGATTTTTAACAAAACACTTACGGTGAGAACTAATAATTGATATATTTGAGACAAGCTTTTTGAGAAAAACAAAATAAGTAATATTTTGATAGAGTTTTATCGGTTATATGAGTGATGTGATTTTATTTCTTAAATTTTCAAATATGTTTTCAAACAAACATGTTCAACATGTTTTTATTTTTCAATCATTTTTAATATTTAAAAAAAATAGAAAATAGAAATATAAAATTCATAAAAAAAACCTTATATTTTCAATTATTGTTTAAAATAATGAACGGTTACATTAACAAAAGAAGCCATCAAATCCGTTAAATGTACTGAAGTCATTAATGGAATATGGACGTCATTTTAAGTCCGCTGGTGATAATAAGTAAACTGGTGTCGTTTCGATATGCAAGACATGAAGTAGCGTTTGCAGCGCCTTCGGTCCAGTAAAATTAGAAAATGTTACTGCAGTCCTTGTCAGTTCAGCATGGGCAGAACCATGAGTGGACTAGCCCGGCCATGCTTTTGAAAAGATTTTCAATAGTATTACTGCAGATACCCTATAAAATTATAATTAAATAAATCACAATATAACCCAACATATTCTAAAATCACAATCAACCCTTTAGGCTGTGTTTGTTTCAGTTTTGGGAATACTACTTTTAGTATTTCCAAAAAAGTTAAACAGTAAAATACCCAAAAACTCTAGATTTTTGGGAATACTACTCCCAATATTATTCAACTTTTTTAAACCCCTTAAATTTGATAATTTAATTAAATACCCCTAAATATTTTTTTTAAAATTACAAAAACACCTCAATAATCCACATTTACCAGATTCCGGCCACCACCACCGGAAAATGGCCGGAATCTGGTAGGATGGCGCACTACCGGCTGAATCTGGCCGGTAGTGCACCGATCTGGCCTTTTCTGGCCAGATCCACCGTGGATCTGGCCAGAAAAGGCCAGATCTAAGGCCAAAGATCTGGCCGTAACAATCGGTGGTCAACGACGACCGTTTGTTTGGCCGTCGTTGAGAGCATCTACGGCCAGATCTGGCGGTTGACGGCCAGATCTGGCGGTTGACGGCCAGATCTGGCGGTTGACGGCCAGATCTGGCCATAGATCTGGCCTTTGCCGGAAAAGGCCATATCGGCGCATGACCGGCAAGATCCAGCCGGTCATGAGCCCATAAGACGATTCCGGCCACCTCCAGTGGTGGTGGCCGACTGGGGGTGTTTGAGGGTGGGTTAGGGGTATTTTTGTTAACTTTTAATGTTTTATTACATAATTAGTAGTGTGAACAGGTAGTGGGATCGAGCTCTAACTGTTATCTCCTGATGCAGAGAACAGAAAGGGTGGGCGGCTATTATAANTAGTTTTTTAATTTTTATAATTAAGAAAAGTAACAACCTGTCACCTTTACTTTATATATGAGTTTAATAGTCATATATTACAGCAGTCCTTGTCAATTCAAAGATGGGAGTAGTTGCAGACTTGTAGTCAAACGAACCATGCATTAGAATCTGATTATGGTCTTCCAGTCTTCCTTGCAACAATTAATTCATTATGCAACTTCTTATCATCACTATAAATTCTCATCAATCCATCAACATACCTCACTCACTTAATACAACCTACCATTTCGCTTATCAATGGAGAACATCAAGTGCATCTATTATGTTGCAGTGTTGTTTGTTCACCATTTCATGTCTAGCTTAGCTATGCCTGCCAAAAACTTAACCACAGATCAATCTGCTCTTCTTCAATTCAAAACACATATCACTTCCGATCCTTACCGTCTGTTGGCGGATAATTGGTCCATTTCTAATCCAGTCTGCCGATGGGTTGGAATTTCTTGTGATGCTCGCCATGGAAGAGTCAAAACCTTGAATCTTTCATCAATGGAGCTTGGAGGCACCATTCCTCCGCACCTAGGTAATCTCTCATTCCTAGTGAATCTTGACCTTGGTGACAATAATTTCCATGGCCATCTGCCCAATGAACTGGGACAATTACGCCGATTGAGAGGCTTTTCTATCGGCAACAACAAAATAAGTGGAGTTGTTCCAACATGGATCGATAGCTTATCTAAAATCCACTTTTTGTATCTTTATAATAACAGTTTCACCAGTACCATCTCGCATTCTCTCTTCAATTTAACAACACTAGAGGTCTTGAGTCTACGAGGCAATAATATTGAAGGAAGCATATCGTCAGAGATTGGGAAGCTCACCAATTTGAAAATTTTCGACATGGCAAGAAACCACCTTTCAGGCACCATGCCTTGGAGTAGCATGGGCAACATTTCCTCATTACATAGTCTTAGTTTAACCAACAATAGCTTGTTTGGCAGTCTACCCAATGATATTTGCAATCGTCTTCCAAACCTTGAATTTCTTTCTTTATCCATCAATGGACTTTCTGGTCAGCTTCCGGCGAGTTTATGTGATTGCAGCAAGCTTCATACATTGTCATTGTCGTATAATAAATTCACAGGACACATACCAAATGCTATTGGAAATTTGAGTAAGCTTATCCATTTATTTCTTAGTGACAACAACCTAGCAGGTACATGATTCCACTTTGGTATTTTTGAAGCATATAGCTGGTGTGTGTATGAATGTCCATTAACATATATATAATATTTTGTACTATAATATTTTCTTCAACTGGTATGTTATACTTTAAAAAAAAAAAATTTACAACTTGAAAATATAAAACATGCAAGCTTTTTATATTATACTTTCTTCAATACATATATTAATAATCTTATAAAAGCAATAGGTCTGTGAAATCCAATCAGTTTGGTACCTTAAGAAAGGGTTGTGATAGAAATTAAGTTATACAATGTCGCTTTTCATATTTAATTTCTTGTACTGTAAAAGTTGACCAAAAGCTCTAAGTTTTAAGCACCAACGTTTGTCCTCTGCCTCTGGCAGGTGAAATTCCACAGGAGATTGATAACTTGCAAAGTCTACAGTTTCTAGCTCTGGGTTCCAATAGTTTAACTGGTAATATTCTTCTCTCAGAATTTAATATTTCAGTCATTACTTTATTTATAGTTAATATTATATAAAATGACACATCATCTGAAATGTCAAATTTGTTATAAGTTTTGGAAAAAATAATATAATTATTTTAACAGATATATATTTAAAAAATAACCTTAGCTTGGAATATTGTGGTAAAAAAAACTGTATATATGCAGAAAACTTACTATAGACTATGAATATCTAAGTGTGTGAATTTACAGCTGGTCTCCTCCCGTCAAGCATCTTCAATATTTCTTCCTTGGAGTTAATTTATCTTGCCAACAGTGGCCTATTCGGTAGTCTCCCAGCGGATATCTGTAATCATCTTCCAGCACTCCAGTACCTTTATCTTTCTCGTAATGTGATCAGCGGCACTATTCCAAAGACTATCAACAACTGTACTGCTCTAGAAATTTTTGATTTGAACGAAAATCGCCTGACAGGTACTATCTTGGCTTCTATTTATGTATTTTAGGTATTAATCATGTTTCTTAACCAAATATTTATTTTTATTTTGTAACTGAATCTCGTGAACTCCTTTAAGGTATCCCAAAAGCTGAAGGCTTTATGCATCAATGTTTGCATTTTGGCAGGTGAAATTCCAGACGAGATTGGGAATTTGCAGAGTCTACAATACTTGCTCCTAGGTTCCAATGGCTTAACTGGTATAATTCCAGCATCAATCTTCAATATTTCAACCATAGCAGAAATTGAACTAGAACAGAATAACCTTTCGGGCTGTCTACCATCAAGCTTTGGCCAATGGCTTCCGAATCTCGTGCGTCTTACCACAGGAGGAAATAAACTTACTGGAACAATCCCCAACTCCATCTCCAATGCTTCCAAACTCACTTTCCTAGATCTGAGCGGAAACTCATTTTCTGGCCTTTTTCCAAATACATTTGGCAACTTGAGACTCCTTGAATATCTTGGCCTTGCGGAAAATAACTTGACCACAGAATCTCCTAATGCAGAATGGAGCTTTCTCTCTTCTTTGACAAATTGCAGAGAATTAGAAAATCTTTACTTAGATTCTAATCCATTGTATGGTGTCCTTCCCCTTTCAATTGGGAATATATCTGCAAATCTTCAATATTTTAGAGCAAGCAATTGCAAGATCAAGGGCAGCCTTCCTGCAGAAATTGGTAACTTACATAGCTTGTTGGTTTTAGACATTTCGAGGAATGACTTGAATGGATCTATTCCAACAACTGTGGGAAGATTACCCAACCTTCAAGGTCTAAGCCTAAGAAATAACAATTTGCAGGGATCCATTCCATATGAGCTTTGTAACTTAGAGAATTTCTACGAATTATACTTAAGTTCCAATAATCTCTCTGGACGCATACAACTGTGCTTGGTGAGATTGGTCTCTCTAAGATATCTTTACTTAGACTCCAACAAATTGACTTTTGATATACCGTCGTCCTTATGGAGTCTTAAGGACATCTTGGAAGTAAATCTGTCATCAAATTCTCTAAGTGGTTCCCTCTCTTCAAACCTACAAAATTTACATGTCAGAGTTCTAGATTTATCAAAGAATCAATTATCAGGTAGTATTCCTGTCACTCTCGGGCACATTGAAACTCTAGAAACTCTATCTTTGGCTGACAATAAATTTGAAGGGCATATCCCTACCACATTTGGCACTTTGATAAGCTTGGTATCACTAGATCTGTCAAACAATAGTCTGTCGGGTGAAATTCCTAAGTCATTAGAGTTGCTTTCATTTCTCAAAAACTTCAATGTGTCTCTTAATAGGTTAGAAGGAGAAATTCCCACCAAAGGACCTTTCAGAAACATTTCAGCTCAATCATTTTTGTTAAATCATGCATTATGTGGATCACCAAATCTAGGCGTACCTCTGTGCAAGGGTGGCACCATCAAACGATCAAAGACAACCACTACACTTGTATTGAAATATATTTTGCCTCCGATCTTATCAATTTTATTGATAGTGATTGTCATCATTGTCTTCATAAGGTGTCCGTACAGAAGAAAAAATTCTCCAATTGATGAAGTTGATTTATTACCTTTAGCAGAATGGAGAAGAATATCATATCTAGAAATTCAACAAGCAACTGATGATTTTAGCGAGTGCAACTTGCTTGGTATAGGTAGTTTTGGCTCAGTATTTAAAGGGATACTTTCAGATGGGAGTAATGTTGCGATAAAGGTTTTTAATTTACAAGTAGAGCGTGTATTTAGAAGCTTTGACACTGAATGTGAAGTGTTGCGCAACATTCGTCATCGGAATCTCATAAAAATCTTGAGCAGTTGTAGTAATATTGATTTTAAGGCCTTGATACTTGAATTTATGCCAAATGGTAGCCTTGAGAAGTGGTTGTATTTTCACAACTATTTTCTAGATTTGCTGCAAAGGTTGAATATAATGATAGATGTTGCATCCGCTCTTGAGTACCTCCATCACGGTTATTCAACACCTATCGTCCACTGTGATTTGAAGCCCAACAATATCCTACTAGATGAAGATATGGTTGCACATGTGAGTGATTTTGGTATTGCAAAACTCTTGAATGATGGAGATTCTAAGACACAAACCACAACACTAGCCACTATTGGGTATATGGCACCAGGTGATGTTTCAACTCTAAATCTCAATTTTATATTTTAACCGTTGACATTTAATATCCAACCACACACATACAACATATGGTCTATTATTAATTAGAATATTATATACCGATCATTTATTTTTTTGATGAAATTAAATTTAAATTTTGTAGAGTACGGATCAATGGGGATTGCTTCCACAAGAGGTGATGTCTACAGCTTTGGTGTTTTATTGATGGAAACTTTCACAAGAAAGAAGCCTACAGATGAGATGCTTGCTAGAGAAATGAGTTTAAAGAATTTGGTAAAGTCTTCATTGCCTCATGCAGTGACTGAAGTTGTGGATGCTAATTTGTTAAGTGACCAGAATCGTTTTGATGCCAAAGTGAATTGCATGTTAAGTATCATGGATTTGGCTTTGAATTGTTCAATGGAGTCACCTGAACAGAGGATCAATATGAAAGATGTATTAGCAAAACTCAAGAAGATCAAATTGCAGTTTCATAAAGATGTTGGGGCACCTAATTAAATAATGTGGTATTGTTGTGTTTGTTATTTATGAATTTAATTTCTTGTTTAAGATCATTCTAATTAGTAGTTGTCTAGTCAAACATTGAATAATGGATTTTGAGATAGCTTCAATTTCTAGTATGTGTAATGGAGAAGTGGGAAAATATTCAGTTTTATCTTTCCTGTAGATATGATATTAAAGAACTGCATGCTTGAATAAGAGTGCAGGAAAAGTTGAAACAATTTCTGTAACCTCGAAATTTTTTTAGTTCTATCAATAACTTTTATTTTTGGGGACGTTCACAAACCGGAAATAAAGCAATAAATAGATAAAATACTTGAAATAATCTATTGTTTTATGAGAATACTTTAATTGTTTTTTCTAGAATTTAGATGTGTGAATCTAATGTTTGGATGGAGAGAAAACAAAGAAAGAGAGAACTTCAAAGAATTCTAGAAAGATAATCGTATTTTTATTGGGCCTGCTTAGACGGACAAACTTATTCCTTCATTCTTCTTACTCTCTACTTCTTGGGCCTTTGTCTGGGCTTTTTTAGTACAGTTATCTAATTTCTAAGTGCACTCACCTCACCCGAGAATCATCCATCTCCTAAGTTTATTATTTTTGCATGAGCGGGCTTGAACCGAGTAAAAAATCAATTTACCCATAAAGTTTGGGGAATACTCCTTTTCCGGCAACTATGAAAAATTTGATTAAGTTACCCCCCATAATTTTAAAAACTAATTAAATAAGGACCAAGACACAAACGATGTCCCAATTTTGTTAAACAAACAAGGTGAAAACGGCGTTTTTCTTCCCTCATTCTTTAATTTTCTCTATTCTCTCCTCTTTCTTTCATTTTTTTCCTTTTTCCCAATCTTTTTCCTTCTTATCCTCTACCATTTTTTTCTTACATCTTGTTGATGCTTGATTTTGGCACCAACGACTCACACGTGCAAAGTGCTAAGCGGACTTAGAAATTACACGTGATATGAAAATGTGTAATGAGAGAATAAATGAGAAGCGGTTTTTAAAGTGGTTCGGATGCTCAAAAGAGAATTCTACGTCCACTATGGTTCTATTAATAGGTGGTTACAGTCAAGTCACTTATAGCGAGCTGAATTACAATTAAGAGAGAGTTTAAATACAGAGAGAGAGTGAGAGTGAGATGCTTTTGAAGACGAAAGAAGAGCCAATCTCGTAAACAAGAGAGGATCCCTCTATTTATAGTTGGGGGATTCAAGGTAGTAATCATGATGCGGTAGTTAGGCAGGTGTGGTACAATTCCTAACTCGCTTCCCATTGGTTGACTGTACGGGAGATATCCTTAAATTGCGTATGGTTTGGGTAGGTGGACAATTCCTAGCCACTCACAAGCTTGACATTCACCTACCTCACTGACGATGGCCTTACCTCTTCCGTCCTTATGCGACGTGGCAGCGTCTAGATGACTCAAAGCCTTCATGAACTCTAATTGGCCCTTGTTGGTGTGAGCTCATGTCAGCCTTGATTTTTTAGGCATAACAGAAGACCCCCCCCCCCCCCCCCTAGTTTTTAAGGTTTAAGGATTGAACCTTGAGAACTTTCATGATTATGTTGTGACTTGACTTATCCCAAATGACGCTTGATCAAGCTATAAGGAGGTCGCAGCATAGGTCTCTAAAAATAGCACAAGCGACTTGAGGTGGCCTTTTCTTACAAGTCCAACGACTTGGGTTAGACTCTACTCAGTGCTATACCAATATGCCTTGAGTTTCGTCCATGTCTCGCGACCTAAAAATACTTGCACATTTTAACCGCAAGCAAGGAATCACATCGTCTTGAAATCGGTACATGGCGAAGAATGTTTTACTTGAACGACTTCTTTAGATGTTATCCGTTGCGCTTAACAGCTAGTTTGGTCAATAAAATAATCTTTATTCTGACAGACGTGTCTATTGCGCAATAAGTGCGAGCCATGCGCATTAAATGCAAGCCATGCTAAAACGACATTCCTTTTCAGCGCATTAAATGCGGATGAGAGCGCATTTAATGTGAAGAGGTAACCGTGCCGACGCTTGGTTGCTCCAATAGAAGGAAACGTCGATTGACATCCACGAAGTGTGAAGGTTACTCTTCTTGCGGATTAACGACACGTGGTTGTAATCAATGGTGAGAAACATATCCCACCCAAGCGTCGCTTGCTTAGGGAAACCAATCATCTTTTTTCCCCCTATGAAACCCCAGGTTTGCCTCAAGTTTTATCACAAAACTCACATTTTCAGAGAGAAAAAACAATTCTTGCAAAATCAGTCTGCTCTTCTTCCAGTTGATGCGCACTTTTCGTTACGACAGAAAGTTCGTTCCCAGCAGTCAAAAGGTAAGAAGGGCTTCTTCTTCGTTTTCTTCTATTATTCTTGTTAATAGCTTGACTTTATGGTAATGGTGGGTATGACCTGCCTGGTAATCTTTCATGATGCGTATTTCTGGACAGCGGTAAGAAAAGAACCTTTTTTTTTTTTTTAAAAAAAAGTGAGAAGTTAGGGTGTAGATCCTTGGGGGTTCATTCCCAAGGGTTTTTAGGGTTTTTCTAGGGGTTAAGGAAGATAAATTAGGGTTTGTTTTGCTCTTCCATGTCATCGTACGGAACACTATATGGAGACTGAGTTATCTCTGCATGTCACCCCTTTTTCAGACTGTAGGAGCAATGGATAATCCGAGGGGATGAGCTCTTAGGCTCCCCGACAAGTCTCGTGCAAAATGCCTTATCAGTGGCCACCTGGGATGAGATACAGAAAGCGATGGACCAATTCAGGCATAGCGTGGATGTCTACCAGCATAGGACATACACAGCTCGGAATCCCCCAGAGGGAATGGCCATGATCTACGACGCGATCTTTAAATATGGGGCGTTGATACCTTTTCACCGATTCATTAAATCGATGCTTGACCACTTCGAGATTGTGCCATTACAACTGACGCCTAATGCGTATATGATATCAATTGCTATGTATATTGCATGCGGCGAAAATGGCCTTGGTGAGCTGACAACGCTGGAGCTCACACGCGCTTATTATCTGAAGAAGAGCAAAGATAAAGACTCTTTTTACCTCTCAAAGCGATCCACGATCGAGGGAGGCATATTTGGTTACCCCTGTAACGTCAGGACTTATGAGACCAATAGGTTTACCTTTCCTTTGATTCGCGAACTGTTCCGTTTTCTTCAGCTCTTGTATTCAACAAATTTTTTGTCTCTTTGCAGGAAATAAGACGACCAGATTGACAGCTCTAACAGATTTTAACAATTGTGACATTCAGTCGTCTACTTGAGCAAAGTCGTGATGCGAGACTACTCGGGACTACTGCCAACTTAAGAAAGTACGATTTTTTCAATCCAGAAGCATCTCTGGAATCCTTAGCCCAGAAGTATCTTCACACTTAGGACCCATTTCTTTTGCCTGAGGTGACCTTTTCGCTAACATGCTTTCATGGCATGTAGCGACCATGCTACCCAGGGTTCCAAGGCCGTCGACGAGGACTAGGAGGTTCGTATTCACCCGGGTTGCCCCGATTGAGCCAGTCGAGGCGATCCTTGGCAATATCCCCATAGGAGGGATATAAATTGGTGCCAAAAGGCGAACACCTTGGATGATAAAACATTGGTCTGACTGAGCTAACCTGTATAGCATAAGTAGAATATGTTTTGCAGCATTTATGAATTTCGTAAAAAGCTTCCGGAGGTAATTTCAGTTGTAGAAATCTGTTACTTTTATTATCCTTTTTTTTTTTTTTT